>NC_058032.1:16576184-16901055 GCF_019176455.1 Solea senegalensis
GAAATCCTCACCACTCCTCTCACCACCGTAGCGCCTCCCGGTGCGGGCACTGGTCCGGGCACATCCGGTTGCGTACATTCAACCGCAGAAGAAGAAGAACTACTCTCGTTGTAGCTGCTGAGATGCAGAGCATCCACCGTGCCAGAGGGGGGAGCTGTGTATCTGAGAGCTGGCCTATCTATTACGTCACTTCCAGGTACCTGGCCAATCACAGGACAGTGGGAAAGCTCTCGTTGTCTGGCCAATCACAACACAGTCCACGTTCTGGGGGTGTGGTTTTGGTCTGAAACAGCGCGGCTGACGAGAGCGTCAGTGAGGAGATATTTTGATCGGCTCGTTTGCAGCGATTAGGAGGTTTTTAATCATGAAAACAAGTTCATATATGTAAGTAGACCTCCATACCTAACATATATGTGTGATACAAGCATTCTATGTCGCCTTTAAAAAGTGCATTAGCAGCCCGGGCCACACAGTTCAGACAGAGTGTAACCCCGTGTGCAGTAACATGCGTCATCATAGCTTGAATCAGCCTTAAGCAGCATCCTGCCAGCTGCAAATCAAACACAATCATTTGCTCAGAGTCTTATCAGCAACAGGTCAGTGAGGGTGGGGACACGCTGTTTGACCCTTGTTTTACTGCAGAACCTGCTGCATTCATTACAGTTGTTAGACACGAGATGTTTTGCAAAATAAAATAATAAACAGAGAGAATCATTTGACATGATTGGTCATGTTTCATATCACTAATGCCATGTGCATGCCATGCTCAGATAAAGCAATGATTTACTGTGTTAGGCTGTTAATTGCCTGCACAGACAAGATTAAAATGCATGTCACAGAAATACTTAAGGTGTTTAAACGACTGGGTGATCCATGTTGCTTTAAGAAAACAGTATAAATCATTCAAAACAATTATACCTAATAGAAGGAACATAAGTAAACATATGACCGTATCAGCTAAGGTACCAATTACTGCATGGAATGACTGAATAATGTGTGCATTATTTTTGCTGTTTGATAACATAGTCTATTTAATATTATATATTCCATCGCTGTAATAGTCTGGTATTCTCTGCTATTCCTCGAATAAAAATATTGTACTTTCTTTTAAAGCTATGGTTACATTCTTGTCTGGTTTCGTTTTATTATTTTCATTTTTTTTATATGCAGCATTCATTTTAAATCTTGTATCAGAATTTGTCTTGACTTAAACTACTTTTTCCCATCTCAGCTCATATCCAAGCCATAAAAAATGCATCCAAAACCATGATTTCTACTTTTGACCCTTTTACATCAGGCAAGAAACGTGAGCACACTGCACAAGTCCGCACACTTGTCATATGTTATTGTTCTCTTTCTGCATCGGAGGTGTCCAGTAAGAATAATTTCACGTTAATATTTCAGTTTGACGATTCCTGTAATGGCCACAGTACAGAAAAAGAGAAGCGGAGAAGAGAGGAGAGGAGAGGAGAGGATGGGTTGGGGGTTGTGTGGTGGTTATATATTCATGACAGAGCCTCACTCTAATCCACATACACTCCAGCTCTGTCCCTCATGTGTGCCCTGCCCTTAAGAAGACAAACAATTGGTATCCTTCACTATCCTCTAGATCACCTCTTTCAACACATTATCCTTCATCACGACCACGCTTTCTCCCTCTGTCTTTATCGTTTTCATATAGACATTTATCTGTTTATCTTCAGTAAAGCACAAGAACCCATTAATAATACACATATACAGTATTTCCCGATGATAATCATCACATGGAGAAGGAAGCCCTGGATCACTTTCTGTTTGTATAAGAGGGATTTTTAGTTAAGCCCAATTTAACAGTCAGTGAGTTTAAGCAAAGGTGCTCCACACTTTCTATTCTGCAGCATAAACACTCAATATATGCTAAGCCTCATTCTCTTGGTGTGCATAATGCTGCCTGGATCTCACCAAGTCTCTGCAGACGCGCACACACGGCCCCATCCTCCTTACTCCTTCTGCCAATAGCTGCCAAGGAAAATCAATATGTCAATACACATTGCAAATGTTGGGTCTTGACTTTGCAAGGTAATGTCTGCTTGTCTCTGCAATTTTGTTCTGTGCGCGAAAAGAACACGCCACTTTTTTTCCCACTCTCCCACGGACATTGGACGATGAAATGTATAAACATCACGGGGGACCGTTGTTGTTTTTTTGGCCTCGAATAATGACAGGGACATTCTCTACACCCTCTCTGTTCATCCTTCACACATTTATTTTTCTTTTTTTGTTATTTGTGAAGCCTGACACCCACAGTGATTGCACAGAGAGGGAAGAAAAAGTCATATTAATCCATGTATCTCTTCATTTACTGGCATCACTCTTTCCGCACTTGTAGGGAAAGAAGAGGCAGGGTTTGTTTTTGTTTTTTTTAAATAGAAAACAGTTGTATCTCATGTTTACTGTAAGCTTGTTGCTGAGAGGAGTGTGTGTGTGTGTATATGTGTGTGTGTCAAGGAGGGGAAGTGGTGCTCTGCAGTCGGAGCCCAGAGACTTCTTGACTCTCCATGAGATCGGTTCTACTCTATCTACACATAATCCTGTCTCAGAGGAACACACACCCACACATGCACTTACAAATGTAAGCACACAGACACGTGCAGCTGGATTATATGGCACGCACATTGTATATATAGTCTACTCTTATTTTTATATATACATTTCAGCAGTAGTTGTATGAAGTATTGTTACATCTTGGATTATAATTGCTGTAGTCTTCTCTCATCTTTATTCGAATGTTCTTGTTTGTACAAGCACCAAAGCACCACATTCACAGGATGCTAATACATGTTTGTACAGTGGCCCTGAAGGTCAATGCATTATAGCATTCAAGAAAATATTGTGTTTTGTGAAATGTTGAACTGTTTTGTAAATGGCCGTATTTTTTTCATGTTGAAGTATTTTCTGTAATGTTTGGAGTCTTTTGAATGATTTTGCTCTGTTTTTTGTCTGGAAGTCAGTTCAATACAATTCAATTTTATTTATATAACCCAACATCACAAACACAATTTGCCTCGAAGGGCTTTGCAGTCTGTACAGCGAAGTCACACCACCTGTCCTTAGACCCTCACAATGAGTCAGGAAAAACTCCACCAAAAACCTTTTACAGGGAGAAAAATAGGAGAAACCTCAGTGTCTGGGACTTTAGTTTAACCCTGTGAAACCAAAGAATAGAAACCTCTCAGATGCTGTTAAAGGAGGCCTCTGATTTTAGATTTTTTTAAAGTTTTTACAGAAATGTTGTAATATTGCAACCTTGATGGGAGCAGAGTATCTATATTTGCACTCACACTGTCAGAATAAAATATGCAGAACAGAAGGGTTCATTTGCAGTGTGGATTGCTTACAAAGCACTCTAACAGTAAACATCATGAATAATAATCACACAACAGTCATATTTTTATGAATCAGAATTTATTAGGCTAATAAAATACTGAATGAAACCGTCGGGGCAGACCCAGTACATGCTGAAGGAAGCCGGATAAGTGGGAGAAGACAGTCCAGACAAGCAGAGACGTACACTGCACGTCCTGCAGAGCGTGTGTCTATAGCGTCCTATCTTTGTCTTCACTGGGAAATGTGCAATCATGTCCTCGTGAACAGCCACTGGTGGGACACATGACCTCTTCAGAGAAGTCACAGGTCTCTGTGGTGTTACTGTCATGGATGTGAAAGGGCTCCGCGATGTCACAGATGATGTCACAGATGATACTGGGCTCCCACTGCGTGAAGATGGTCGCGTGTTTGTCTGAGTAAGATGAGAAAAGGACCAATAAAAGTCAAACATATACAGTATAATTAAAAACTTTAATCAGTGAAATATTAAATATGGTAAATGGATTCTTACCAGGATGAGAGAAGATGCTACTGATAAAACACAGCCACAGTTTCAAATACTGCTACTGTTGCTTTCTGTTCTGTATGCCCATACTGAACTGGGGAAAAGGGCTTTTGTCCATTCTGCTCCTTTTGCATGGAATAACTAACTGAGTTCATTTCATTGAAGTCTTTCAAATCCAAACTGAGAGTTTCTTGAGCCCGACTCTACAAAATGCACTTGTTTTTCATAATGTGCTTGTAAATTTAATGAGGATTCTTTTATTTGTTTTCTGTTTGTGTTTTAACTGTGTAAGTGTGTAACTGTCGAGTGTTTGGTGTTTGCCGCTGCCTACCTTGGTCAGGACTCCCTTGAAAAAGAGGTTCTTAATCTCGATGGGGTTTTCCTGGTTGAATAAATAAAAAATAAATAAATAAAAGGGCTTATAATAAAGCAACAATAAATCATTTACTCATTCAAAAGTGCTAAAAAATCTGGTCTGAACATATGAAATACATTTATAAATTGTGAATCATCAAATTGATTATATTTCTAGCGGTAATAAGTAAGTGAGAAGTGCAAGGTGCACATGCTTTTTTGACTATACCGTCCTCACCCAACGTTGTAAAATTATAACAAAGACATAACAGGCTGAAAATCTAATTTGATGCATTCCACAACAATTAAGTTACCTGTTCTAGACATTCTAATAATCACAAACATTTCAGGGATTTTACTTACTTCACTGTTTGATTTATTCATTCCAATGAAACAAGGAGACGTGCGGCCAGGAAAATCTGTAAATGAAATTCAAATATACAATACAAATGAAATGAGAAATGACTTGTTTTTAGTGTGCACTAGATCAACACACAGTCACGGTGTGCAAGCGTGTGACAGATAAGTCGAAATATTATAAAACATCTTCAAGAGTGAGTTTGCCATATACCTCAATATCTGAGTACGCATTAGATTTCAAATCAACAACTTCCCCCCGCATAGATTTCAAATGCACAATTGGCATCTTGTCACACCTTGTGCACACATCGACGAAATACAGTAACAGCTCGCAAAAAAACTTTCAGGCACTCTCGGTTTTCATATTTTATTCAGATATAATTTTCTATCATCAAGTGCAAGGTGCATGAGGGACGTGTGATCTATGGTTTTTGAAGAGGCCTCATGAATAAGGGCAGTGGGGGGAGACCAAACAACTCTGTCAGACACCAGCGGTGGGATCTCTCCAGGGATTGCTTGTCACAGCCTCACTCTCTCTCTCTCTTGTCCTGTTTTGATCCAGGCTTAGCCCTCAACAGCTTTTTGGATGATCAGTAAAATCGCAGCAAAGGTGACTCATGAGTCATAATAGATTTTCAAGAGCGGTAAATGAATTCTTTGGCGCTTTGTCAATACCCACACTTGGATAAAACAGAACATTGACATAAAATGACTTAAAGCTACATCGACACCCACATGCACCAGCAAAACCACGGCTGCCTGCAAACTCGTTTTTTACATTTCTAACCTTGACATGTAAAGAAACCGAGCTCGTTTGTTTGATGGAAAAAGGTGCTTGCTGAAGAAATTCAGCGAAACGAATTATGTTAATATATTGCAATACCATATATTATGGAAGAATTATATACCTATAAAACAGAACAATGAGTTGAAATGTGATCCCTTATTATTCAGCTTTAAAATATTCAGCTCTAATTCATCTTTAGATTTTTTTTTGTTACTGTAAATGTATAAGTTCCAACAGAACTGTAATTTAGCAACAGTTTAACACATAAAAACACACAATAAAAAATAACAAGGGTACACTTTGACACAAACTGTAGATCGTCTGCAGTGAATGCTGTACTGTCGTTCCAAACAGACAGGCATGTCTCAACCATGACTGATTTAATGTTTTTGTTTTTATTGGTTGTCAAACACCCACAACAATAGTGCTGCAAGGATAAACAGCATCTTCCGATGTATAAAGGTTTTGGTTAAGGTTAGTTACTTAGTTAGTTTGTTGAAAGAGTTCCTTGCATTGCAGTAACATTTGGTGGAGAATTCAGAATTTGCAGATTACGTCACAGGTTACAGGCCTCGGTACAGAGAGGATTGATTGTTTCATTTACTCACTCACTCATTGTCTACCACTTTATCCACGGGGACACACGGGGCCACATACAAAGACAAACGACCATTCACTCTCACACTCACACCTAGAGTCAATTTAGAGTGTCCCATTAACCTCTGCATGTTTTCGGACAGTGGGAGGAAGCCGGAGGAAACCCAAGCGCACACCGGGAGAACGCCCCACACATCCGGTTCGAATCCCAGTTCTCTTCTTGCTGTGAGGCAGCAGTACTCGCCACTACTGCGCTCTGTAGTCCTCCTTTCTTTTAAATCGGTCTAATGCCCACATACAGAAGTGCTTTTGGAAGGGTAACTTTGAAATGTACAGTCACGTACACTACGAGCTCTAGTCCGACCCTATTCGAGTCTCCTGTTGTGAAAGTCAGAGCTAAATTCCTGAAATTTCACCTGGCCAATGTTCCTCAAAAGCTATTTGACTCTGCTTAATCAGAGTAAAATTGGTCTTTTCACCACTACATTCTACTCTTAACACTCAGGTTAAGGATAAAATAATTATTGTGTAACCCATGACAGGCTGTAATTTGCCACCATCTTTTTCTGTGCCGTCACTGAAGAGAGTAAGCCAAGCTAAAAAACACATTTAGGATTTTACAGAACCCACTTAGATAAGCAGCCACTGTTGGCTTTTTTTCTTTTTCTTTCTTCCTGCTTCTTGCTTTTTAAATCCTGCATAGTGAATCGTGTTTGAGCTTAGACTGATCAACCCCAACATTAAACCTCGTAACTGGCTTTAATGTTGTGGCTCAACAGTGAAGTATATTTCTTTTGAAAGAGTTCCTTTTGAACAAAAACCAGTTGCCAGTTTAAATGTTGTTGCCGTTAAATTGTTGTTTTGCTTTTGTACATTTGTGATTGTTTTTATAACTAATCCAAACTTAAATTGATCATCAGTTTTGTTTTAAATTGCTGCAAAAATAATAAGCCATGCAAGGAGGTAAATCAGCCAGGACAACATCATGGCTCTAAGGAGACTGTGGCTCTCCTGACTGCACACCCCTTTGCTTCAGACAGGAAATCATAAAACCGTGTCTATGGATTTCCTGTGACATCCTGATATTTGAATATTGTTACGATTGTACCTGCAAACACCATCAGTGTGTTAGTGATGCATGTTGTCATGCTGACATTAAAATTACAATTACATCTCCACATCCCACAGAGAAGCTGCATGGTTGTATTGCTTTAGCCTTCTTTATATATATATATATATATATATATATATATATATATATATATATATATATATATATATATATATATAAATATATGTAATATGTACATATTAATGCATTTGCCCAACTGATAAAAGTAACAAAAAAATAGAGAGAGAGCGAGAGGACCTCCATTAATGTTTCAGCGGTGTGTGATTTTCATTTACTTATTCAAACCAATTCAGTGACTCAAATGTGAAGTGATTTATTGAATTATTTGAAGTTTAGTTTGTTTGGACAAACACAGACATTAAGACATTACTAGACTTTAAAATATTACCAAAAATCATCCGATAAAACAACATTTTTGTACAATAACAATATGGTAATAGTATATTGATATAGTTGAAAATGGAAAATAAGTGGGAATACTATGTCATTTCTAGTAGAAAATACAAGTATGAATTAATAATCACAAAGGAAAATGTGTGTGAGACAAATGGATTTTAAATTACTTATATCATTTTCACTGTTGATTCATTCAAAATAATTCATGATTGATCATGTGAAGGTACTAACTAATGAAGGTAGTCTGTAGTCAACCTCATTACCAAGCTATTACCTATAGAAATAAGTAACATTTTACCTTATTACTCCACTATAACCATTGTTCCCCATTGTGGACATTGCATCAGAAATGAATTACAGAATTATTTTCCCACATTACATGTTGTTAGAATTGTTACATAAATAATAAATAAATATAAATATGCAAATAATTGGTAATAGACCGTTACAGGCGTACAAGAAACCACATCTCTACTATAGCTGTCATTTTTTTTAACTGTGTGCAATTAACAAAATAATTTATTTTTTTCTTTAATTTCCTGGCAATCCGTTTAAGTTAATCACTTAATTAATTAACTAATTGCTGCGGTGTTGGCCCTTATTATTGTTCCAGCAAATGATTCACTAGCATGTTTCTTTTAGATGTGTTAAATGTGTTAGGGTTTTTATCCAATTTCGTCCAACTCTATCAGAGGTTGCCATAGTTTATTAATAAAGAAAAATGTGACAGTGATAGTCGGAAATATGATGGCAATTTAAGGGTGCTAATGTGATGTTTGTTGACTCCGACAACAACAACAACAAACAGAAGATATTAGGCGGCGGCGATAAACAGGGCAGATGGGAAATACATTCGATTGTTCTCATGTCTTTCTAATGGAAACATAAAAGGAACAAGTGAGCGCCCTTCATGGCAATCGACAGTTTACAACGGCCCTGAGGGAAGATGACACACCAGGGGAGTGCAGACACAAGTGTTTTGATTAGCATTACTAATTATCTTCAGACCATTAGCAAAGAGGAGAGAGCATTAAGTTAAATGGCCTGCTCCAAATTCTCTTTGTTTCAGCAACATAAATAGTTAGACGACGAATCTGATCTTCATCTCTTTCTTATTCGCCCCTCTTTTCTCCCTTTGTTTCTCTCCTTTTGAGGAGAACAAAATGAGTCGGGACCTTGTTCATTATAATGAAATCAGACAACATTAAATTGTTCTCCTATTAAATCAGCCCTTTGTGGATGATAGATCTTCTCAATACGCGGGACAAAATGTCAACCGCAGTTCACACTCACACACACCCAGGTCTCTGCAGGCCAATGAATGGACTGCCGCTTCCGCTGTCACATTTAGACAATAATTATAGTATATATTGTCACAGTGGATGCATCCTGACAAAGCACAAACATGCCATATGCAGATTGGCCAGTTTAACAGGCTGAGGATAAATCAACATTTTGTTGTGTGAGTATGGACGCTGGGGAAATATTTATCCTGCAGGACAAATGATGTGTGTGTGACAAAGCAGCCATATTGGGACGAGTAAATAAGGCAGATTAAGTGTTCTGGTGTTCTGGTAGTGTTGTGTTCCCAGACATGTTCTAGCAGGACAGATGGAGGCAGTGAGACATACAACTCGCGTTGTTATCATCGCAGACTGGGCACAGCCGCATTGGAATTAATCAAATTTAAACAAGGACCCAAAATGCGAATTAGCAGGGACACTTGAGGCTGAACCACAGAGGACTGTCCTCTGAAGTCAACAGCAAACAAACAAACGACGGCGCGTCAGTTTGCTGTAAAAAGCTGTAATGTCATCAACAATGTCTGTGCAGTCTTTTCCCTCCAGTTTAGCCTCATCACACTCCCACGCAGGTGTTTTTAAACCTGTTCACTTTAGCTCACTAATCATACGCTGTCGCCGGAGTGGTGTGTTTCTCTTTTCTTCCTGTCAGACAGGAGAGTCTCATATTGATGTCAGCCTGTTGGTGAGGTCTCGGCAGTCGAATGAAAGGTCAGAAAACAGACTCTATATTCCTTTTCAGTCGCAACCAAAGCCACCCACATGTACTACTGTGCACTGCATTATGAATCCTGATGAAAAGACACAAGTCTAACCCTTCATCTAACCTAACTGGGAAATGTCATCTCTTTCACTCAGACCTTGCCTGCGCTTGTGTTTGTTGTTGCTTAACCGTGTAAAGCTACGTGATCCCTCAGGGATTATCCGAATCGAAAGAGTTGAAAATAATCCAGTGATATTTGCCTTTGAAGCATTTGCTGTATGTGACTCTGATTGGATCTGATTGATTAGCTCTTTAGACTGTAAGATATTGTGATAAAAACATCATGCTCTTTGTAAGTGAATATCATATTTTTCACCAAAAGAAATAATGTGCGTGCAATCTCTCGAGCTCTATGAGCATTTACCTCCTGGCAAAGATCAGACCGAGACACCGAGAAACAGATCAGTGGAGGAGTCTCAGGGGGAAACTCTGTCTTCAGCTCACTCCGAGAATAATAATAATAATAATAATAATAATAATGATAATAACCCATGCCTGCTTACTGACTTGCATATGCAGAGATACACGTCTACACATCTTTCTTCTTTCTTCTTTCTTTCCTTCTTTCTTTCTTTCTTTCTCCCCATCTTTCTATACAGTATGCGTGAGTACAGTATACATATTTTGTTTACACGTTGCATGCATTGTCACAGTGTGTTTCACTACTTATTTACACTGCATAATCAATGTGATAGCACTCTGAGACACTGCAATTACACTCATTACCATAAAAACAATCTCTGTGTAGATCCACATACAAGAGGGACCCATCTAATTGAATCTATTTCCTTTGCAGATGATGGATTCACCTTCTGTCATGGTGGATGTTGTCTGATTTCCATTTTCCATGCTGAGGAAATATGGTTATATTTTCTGAGTTATATCAGCCGCCTCTACCTCATCTGCTGTCCCTCTCTCTCTCCCCCTCTCTCTCTCTATCTCTATCTATCTGACTGCCTCCCTCTCTTTACCAGCACTAGCAGGAAAAATGATGGTAATTGGCCATTTTGGACTTGGACAGCTGCTAACATGAAAGAAAAAGTGGCTTCAGCTTGGAGTGCTGGTCTCTCACCTCTTCAACAGTTTTCCCCCTAATAACCATCATGCTTCTGTTCCCACTCATACTCTGTAATGTCAGTAAGCATGCATAAATAAGTGAATCCGCACCCAGGTAAAAATGGAAAAACACATAGGAGACATTATGAACACCTGAAAGCTGTCTCTACCGATTTCCCCTCATCTTGACTGATTGAGAGAGCAGAGACAGACGTACATCTCCCATATACAGATTAAAAAGCCGGTTATCTTGCCCCTTAAAGCCTCTAAGCAAAAATGATGTGCCTGACTGAATAATAAATGAGAAAGTTCCACTTGACTTGTAGCTTTTAATTTAAACCAAGCCATTACCTAACTTGCATCAATTAAGCATTGTCAGATTGTATGGAAATGGCAGTGCAAAAGTGTGCGATAGTGCCCTTCTTTTGACTGAACCTCTTTTGCAAATGTGTAAAGCAAATGAAATTGCCCAGCGGAAAATCATGGAATTGAATGGAGTGCTTCTGTTATTCTGCAGAACATCCCAAAGCTCGGTACCTTGTAACGGAGATCCAATCGATGCCTGTAGCTTTAATCACATCTACTTTTACTGCTACCCACATCTCTGAGGTCTAATTCTTTACTTTCACACCAAATTACTTTTCAGCTTGAGGCACATTTTCTCAAAAAAATGTATCTGTGGTCACAGCTTCAGTGGTATGACCATGATCCATTGATTGACGCACGGCTAAGGGCTGAATCCCAATAGAGCGGCGGCACGGTGGCACGTATGACTGACTGCTGAAATGGATTTGCTGCACATGTAACCACACCTTCATCCTAAACGGATGAGCCCAAAGCTTTAAGATACCGCTGTCATTAATACGTGGGCCTTGATTTGTATAGAAAAAAATGTGGGGCACAGTAACTACCTCCTTTCAGGGTCGATATAAGCAATATCACATTGAACACATCTAGATAGTAAGAGCTTTGCCTCAGAACTATGTAGTTAATTAAAATCTGTCAGTTTCACCAGTTCATTATTTCAGATCAATTCCATTATGAGTTTGACTCCCCTGAAACCTGGATTTGCCTGTGTGGTATTACCTCCGAAATAGACAATATGCTGAAATGTATGCTGTATCTGACTGTTAATAATAAAGGATTGTCTTGTAATCCAATTGCAAGATGCAGTCACAGCCACACAAAGGGCCAGAGTGCCATCATGTGGCAGAGGGACTTAACTGCAGAGTGGTGCTTCAAATGCATTATCCTGGAGGAGCCACGCAGACTCGGTGTTCACGGCTCTGAAACAGAAAAAGAGAAAAACTGCTTTGTGTACATAACGTCTAAAGACGTGCATCAAATCTGGGAGAAAAGAACTACTCACATCACGCCCAGTTTGATAATAAATGAATCAGTTTCAATAGGTACCACTAGGTGTCTCTCTCCATCTGATTTTATTTCTGCTTTTGGATTTTTGGAAAGTCTGACTAATTGTACGTGCGGTTACATCACTCTAATAGAGAGATGTAAGTGTGTGTGTGTGGCTCACATGGTGGGGAAGGATGCACTCACACACGAGTATGTGCACAACAGCATGATAATATAATAACACACATTCATCAAGTCCAGTTTCCATGTGAGCAAAGGAGCTGAATGTACTAATTACACATGGCAAAGTTTGCAGCGTCCACAGCAGCAGCAGCAGCAGCTTGTTTTCGGCTGCATTTGCATTTTATTTGGTTGCTCCATGTTTGTTTTTCCATCTCGTTTTGTTTTTAATCTCATTCATCTTTTATCTCTCTCTCTTGAATAATTTCAAGGCCCCTCTCTGGATGGGTGTTGCAAAGTAGCATTTGCATCAGGCATCCATCTTTAGTTTTTCTATTTGCACTGTATCTGTCCGTGTCAAATAAACAATAACAGAATCAATAACGAGAAGAAGAGTTGTGTCTTTGAACTCTAACTGATTTCTCACCATAGTCAGGACCTATTTTATACATATACTGCTCCCTAATGTGCTCTGGAAAATGGAAAATACTCTGATGCTGCCAATTCCTGAGCCCAGTCAGCAGCATTTAACCATATTGAGGTTTTAACACACTATACTTAGGTCAATATAATCAATCTGTCATCTTATTTCTACTTTTGTTCAAAATACACACTGCTAGAGATTACTACGTATACTGTACATACATATTTATAGAGAGAAAGTGTATAATACATATATACAATATATAATCAACAATGTCAAAATGCTAAATCCTCTGCTCCGATAAGACAAGAGCAAGGAAAAAGGAGAGAGCCTCTAACTAAGACATGCAAGACACTGTAGAGAGGACACAGAGATAGAATGTGAGGATTTGAAGGAGGGATTATATCTAGTATAATCTAAAGTGACTATTAACTTGGCAATTGCTCTGTCTCCATCAAAAATAGTGCCGAATTAACCACTATTTTTACAGCCTAATCGACACAGAGGACACTGACCAGAGACAATGATGTGGTCAGAGGTCAACATTCATCAAGGAGATAAAAGGGACAACCTTAAAAGAGCCTTCTCAATGACGAATCAGCAAGAGGAATGCCAGTTTACGATCAATCACACACGCGATACTAAATGTGCGTTATCTCACCTCGGATCTCAATCCTTTACTTCTCAGCAATTCTGACAATTTGAGTCGAAGATGATTTGTGAGGCGTTATCTCCCTTTGTGTCTCGCGGTTAAATATCCCTCCTCAGCTGAATATGATCCTGCCCTTTATCACCTCATCCCCTGGGTTTTCCCAATCAGGGACTCTACTCTCTAAAATAAGCTGGAAGCACCCACACGAGCGGAAATGCTGCTTCGTGTGTCGGACTGCTTCTCTCTCACTGCTGCTGCTGCTGCTGCTGCTGCTGACCCACAAACACAGCCAAGTCCAGCTCAGCCCATGGCCGGCAGAGAAAGACACAGAGCCAGAGAAACAATCACACAGATGCAGAAATAGGACAAACGTCTGCCCGATCTTATTCTTGAGAGAAACATTCATGAAATTTCTACACTAATAAAATACCAAGTTGTATCATAACAAATTAAATAGGCTCGCATTGATGCAAATACATTTGTTGACACAAGAGCACTTTATGTAAAATGAAGATGGTCTTTCTGGAGTTGAATTCCTAAAAAATCTGCGGTTTCCTCCCCCTGCTTTAAAACAGGAAGTAGAACTGTGGTTGTCTTCCGCTTGTCTTGTTTATTCAAACCCGCCTTCCTGTTTTCAGATTAATCCCGATAATGGCTGAAAGTCCCCAGCTGAAACCTCCTGGCACACACACACACACACACACACACACACACACACACTCGTTCTGCCCCATCCTCTGTATTCTCTCTCCCTCTCCCAAAAGTGTTGTTTGGCAAAACCTTCACATTCAGACCAACATTCCTGCTGTCCGTGTGTGTGTGCTGTGTGTGAGCTGGTACACGTGTGTGTGTATGTGTGTGTCCACGTGCGTGTGTGTGTGTGTCAGTGTAAGTCTGTGACGCAGCCCAAACTGGCTGATTATCCCAAACTGATTGGTTATCCTTAACTAATTGTATTTATGAGCCACTGTGAACCGTGTGTGTGTGTGTGTGTGTGTGTGTGTGTGTGTGTGTGTGTGTGTGTGTGTGTGTGTGTGTATGTATGTGTGGTGCCATGTGCAGCCAGGTCAGGGAAGTATGCAGGTCAGTGCTGAGGGAATGCCAGGAATGTCAGTGTAATTCAAACTCTTCTACCACCATAGAGGGCAACTATACTACCTGGGCATATTTTATACCACATGTGAGCAAAAATGTGTGTGTGTGTGTGTGTGTCAGTGTTCCAGGTTACTTTGAGTGTATACAAAGCCGTAGTGTACACACAATGTGTGGACATTGACACGCTGCAAAAGTGTTACAGCCTCAATGGCCCCCACACCTGCACTGAAAATGAAATCTGACTGAAATCCCAGCTGTTCTCACACTAGTTACACCTCCTGTGTTCAGTTCCCAGGCTTTAGTAAGCCTTTCATTTGATATCACAACATATCTTCACTCCCCTTCCCTCCCTCTATCCCTCCCTGTCTGGCCGGCTTTTTCACGGCAGTCTGTTTTCACTCAGAGGCTTTTTGACAAAGACTGGTGAAATAATTACAGCTGGGCCTAAACACGGTGTGTGTTTGTCTCCAGTAATCTCCACCAAGCCCACGATGGGGACTGTGTCATAGGAAGAGGAGGAAGAGGTCGATTGTTCCGTAAACGAGAAGCCAATGACATCATTTCAATGAGCTCTGTTCAGGGTGTTCAACACCATTTTACAACAGTAAAATAGAAACAAAATAAACCAGCTGTAATGTACACAGCTCTCCAAACTTATCATTTCAGACACATAGGCCCAGCTGGATGAGAGTCTATAAATCTCTCTCCCTCTATTCACCACTCCATTTCTCTTTTCCTCTCATTCATGCTCTCTGTCTGGATGAACTTATTATGTAAAGATAAGAGGCGAATTTTGTGTCTGAATAAAAACCAGATCTGAGCGAAAATATTTGGACCGTTTGAGCCAGGATGTCTTTTGTGACGGGGGAGGACAGCAGGAAGACTGCTTGGGGTTGTGAGGAAGTGACTGAGTGAGGGAAGGGAGGGAAGAAATGAGGGAAGGGAAGTGAAGGAGAGTAACAAACAGCAAGTCAACACAAAATGTGTGCCGTAAAAATGAAAAAAAACACACACACAAGGGGGCAAACAACAAACAAACAAACAGACAAATAAAGATGAAAGTATGTGTATATGTACATGAATAAAAAACAAATGCTCCATTAGAAGAAAAGGCGTTGATAATAGTGACAGTTGTGGATGAGTTACGGGGAAGTGTAACATGTACGTCACTATTAGTGCGACTACTACCACCCCAGCCTCAAGTGTTTAATGCCGCTACATGAAGAGGGCCACGGAGAGGAGAGTGACTCCGGCAAGCAAGGGAAGCATGGACACATAGAGATATTTACATACAGTCAGACAGACTTCCTGGCATTGTCAGCCTGAGAGCGTTGATGTCAGATCCACTCCTTCCTGCGCAAGAGGGAGAACGCCATGAGATGACAATGGGCCCCAAAACAGGACAAAGAGGAAATGTTTAAATTTAGGCCCCTTCTTCCACCATCTCCTTTTTCACGGCGATGGAACTCTGTAGCTGTTTAGTTTTTGTGAATTCCTTCAGTCCCCCCCTCCTCGAGCTCCCTCTCCCCATTGTGTCATTTCAATAGAAGGATTTTCACATTCAACGCAAATCCCAAAGGAGGATCAGTTAGTGAGACCAGAGTTCAGTCAATCACTTGTTTTCACTGATGTTCCCTTAGAAATCATCAAGTGCCTTCGTACAAATACAACCAGCTAAAAGTATTCTATAATAGCTCTGTGTAATGGTTTGACTATTTATAAAATGAAGAAAAATAGGATTAGGAGCTAACTTATCCAACTTGGCCTTTGTCATCAAAAGACACACTTTATGTGTGTGTGGGCTTGTATCAGTTGCCTCTTTAGGACCTTTTCTGGCATAAACAATGACCTTCTCAGGACCAGTAGTCCTCATGAAGACCTGGTCCTAATGAGGCAGAACCTAATTTCTGAGAAACATGTTAGAAATATTTTAATTGCGATCAGCTTATGATTAGGGTTAGATATTATTGTGTTATCTGTGTGTGTGTGTGTGTGTGTGTATACATGTCTTCATTGGGCTGCAAGACTAAATCAGGTTCAAATCCAACATTTTGAGGACATATGACATTGTGAGGACATTTGAGACGGTCTCCGCAACTTCAAAGGAATGTGTGCAGGTCAAAATTGCAGTTCACTTCAGTGACAGTCTTCAAACAGACACTTGTTGTTGTTTTGCAGTCGGCAGAACACAAACAATAAACAACCGGCATAGGACACACATACAACACAACCAAACTTGACTCAAAACAATCTCAATCAAATTTCAAGTTAAAACGAGCTGTCATTTATGTGGTAATGGAAAAGTGCAATACAATCAATAAAAAAGTGCAATCAGGACAAACAAAATGTGCAAAGTGGTAGCATTGATTGCACAGGGGACAAAGGAACATTTATATCTTTAAGTTTTGACTCTGGGGAGTTTGTATCTCTGTGTATTTTACTGGAGTCCATGACAGTCTGAATTAGAGTTAGGGTAAGGCAGGATAAGGCATTTACTTAAGGGGCTAAACTAGAGAATACATGTGTCTATAAATGTCCTCACAGGTATAGAGAGGCAAGTGTGTGTGTGTGTGTGTGTGTGTGTGTTGCTGTCTGCGTGAGAGCTTTATCACAAATCGGAGTGTCGGCGTCTGCAGCAGCTTTACAGGGCAATAGTTCACTGTGACTCGGGGAGTTTCTCTCAGTGTGATCGGAGCTCACCGAGTTTACGAGCTGAGAAGCACACACATGTGATCCAGCGAGGAGTCACCGTGTCCACAGCAGCCGCTCAGCTCCACACTGACGTAGGGATGTGAGTGAAAACCCGCTGAAGGACACTGGACAAGTCTGTGTGTCCACCGTGGAGGACGGCTGCGGTCCCGCTTAACCGGGAGAACTTTCCCCTGAGGTGAGTTCACAGCACAGTCGGCGAGATACGAGCTGTTGTTGTTTAGTTTATGCTTTCTTTTATTTGATTTGTTCTCAGACAACTTGAAAGGTAAGTTTCCGGAGTTCCTGGATTTGAAAGAGTAACTTTACACGGCAGCGTGTTCATTTTCTCTCCACTGTCATTTTATAAGCGTCAAAAAAACGCAAGACTAACGTTAGAAAAAAACACTTGTATTAATTAAATTCATGAATATTACAGCTATGCTACAGCTATGACGATTAATGTTAATGACGCCATTTTTTTTTTAATGCGCCCAGCCCTTGATGAAGTTACTCATCAGTCACAGCTAACGTTGCATTCAACTAAGTGTCAGATAGAGTTGGCTTTTTGTGACAGTGTGTATTAATAACATATTTAGCCATTTATACTTCATGTGCCTTCAAATCACCAAAAATAAGCTTTATTTTAGAGTTTAAAAAAAGCACATTGTTATTAGAGTAAGTGGAGCAGCTGATAGTCAAGTGTCATTATTAAAGAGATTAAAACCGAGCTTATGTAATGACTCTCACTTAATATCCATCCATCATTAAAAACACTTATGCATTAAATTATGACAGTCTATGATAAGGCCATCTTAATCGACACACATCCTCAATGTTGATGAATGCTGAAGGCGCCAAATTACACAAGATGCTGCCATACACATTAAAGCGATTATGAAATTGGGGGGGGTGGGGGTTAATTAAATTGTGGTATAGTGTAAGCACTTGCCCAGCATCTTCATCCTCAGAGGGTGCTTATCTTCGTTATGATGATGTCACAGCCGGAGCGGGCCTGAAATAACCAGACATTTCTCTGTAGTGAGTGTTTCCATGACAACACAGCCTGCTGGTTTAAATGGTGGAAGGGGGATTGTGTCTCAAATAATTACTATGGATAATGTGGACTAAACATGGGGATGGGGGTGTATTGGGTGTTTGTAACTGTTGGACCGTAGTGTGAAAGCCATGACGGAGCATCACAAAATGACAGCTCTAATGTCTCCACTGTGTTTTATGTTGTGAGTAACTACTTAAATCATCCACAATTGAACACTTGACCTCTTGTGATAAATCATAGCTGGAAGAGACCGTCCTCTCAGGATATTCAACCTACTACAGTCTGCATTTATGTCCTCTAGACCTAAAAGGTACAATGTATAGGATTTAGCAACATCTCTTGGTGAAGTTGGAGGTTGCAGCGCACACAAATCTCAAAAAAGAGATTTAATGTTTTGGCAAATGAACATAATTTCACCTAAATGTTACACACTGGGCCTTTAATGAGCAAGTTCTCATAATACACTGTAAGCATTATATTCAATGTAGGGCCAGGTGATTTTACTGAAAATGTTATCAGTATAAACAGTACTCACATTGAAAGATGAAGAAACCAATTAATTGTGGTTTTACGCGTCTTTAAGGACTTAAAACAACAAATATTTATACAGAGTGACAAAACATTAATTAGCAATTACGTAGTGTGTTCAAGGTGTGTTTGCACTACATTGTGATCAGTTGTTATTATTGTCCAGCCCTTTAATGTCAAAATCACAAATACAACTGTTGTTTTGTTTTCCACAGGTGTTCAAGAGCAAGTGAGAGAGGCCCAAGACACAATGTCTGTCGGAGCTGATAGCTGACACTGTAGAATGAGAGAGGATGGAACAGAAAGAAAATCCTGCCCCTGAGAGCAACAACCCTAATGGGTTTGTCAACCGAGTGTTTAATGTTTCTCTGGACGTGGCGAATGAGAGCAGCAGTGTTTATATTCAGGACCCTGGGCCTGGGCCTGCAGAGGGGCAGGGAGGGACCCAGGCTGCCTCTTCTCAGTCCGCTGTCATGGACAGACAGGAGGTCAACCGGAGGCCCCGGGCATCAGGGGGCATCTGGAAGATCTTGAACCGAAAAAGAGCTGCATCAGAGCTGGAGAGGCGTCCCCACTCCATGATCCTGCCTGGGGAAGCTTCCATCCCTAAACTCTCATTTGCTGACAAAGTCCGCTCCTTCAAGAAACTTAAATCCCCCTCTGTGTTTAAAGGCAGGACAGGAAAGTTGTCCACAGCAAAGTTCAGCAACTCGCTGGTGGACGAGGACTCTTTCTGTCCTGACATTGGAACTCCACAGCAGCCCAGCAGGGGCACACTTCGACACCGTGGCAAGAGACATTCGTATGCTGGCTATACAGCAGAGTTTGACTGCTCCTTCGAAGACATTGACCTCTCAGCGCCTATTGATGGCAATCAGCAAACTGTACCAGGAGAAGTTGTGGTTCAGAATGGTTGTAAACCATCTGAAAGAGTTTCCTATACTAAAAGAAGCCACAATAATTCAACCAACTGTAACAAAACCGCAGGGGGCTGTGAAGAGCCCAGCATTAAAGGTAGCCCGCATATGCCGCAGGGGAGAGGAAGACGGCAGAAAGATGTTTGGAGTTACCTGAGGAGGATTTCTCTTTTGGGGAAAGCCAATCCTGTTTACTCAGAGAGGAGCTTTGACTCTGAGCTCCCCTCTCTGGACAAAACCATCGACTCAGACTATGGATCTGTAGACTTCGAGAGTGTCAGAGACTTTCAACCTCCGCCCCCAAAACACACTGATGCCAAGGGGCACTTTGGTGGTCTGTTCAAGTTTTTCAACAATGTAGCAGAGACAGCCAGAAAATGGCGGACAACATCCCGTTCTTTCTCTCCTCCAGAGGAAGAGATGACTCCAGTGAACCACCCACGGGCTCCACAGCTCACAGTGGACAACATTCACAGTCTGTCCCTGACACTTCATAATGAAGGACTTCAAGTAACCCAGCCTAGCCCATCATCACCGGTGAACACTAACTCCTCACACTCCAATAGCTTAGACAGTGATGCTACAGTGCCTGGGACAGGTGGCCGATCCCCTAAAGTGGTCCTGAGAGGCTTTAGGACCTGCCCGAAATCTCAAGCTGTCAACGGCATCCAGAGCTCTGAGGGTATAGGCAAATATATAGACAAAGAGACAAACCACACGTCCACAGCCATCGTAGAGAATCATATCCACCAGTCAGGGTCAAACACAGAACCTCAAAAAGAAGCAGAGGTTGAAGGGGATCCATTACACTGTCTCTGTCAAGAGGAAAAGGTAGAGGGACAGACAGGAAATGAGCAGGATTCCAAGGATGCTCCACCTGACTCCCACCACATACAGGAAGTGAATGCCCAATCACAACAAGGTGATAAAGAGAGCACAACCAATAGCGTACTAGCATCAGATTCCACAGAGGAAATATTTAAGGTAAGTGAACTTCAAAATTAAAATGAGCTGCATTCATTAAGAGCCAGTGAATTTTAATAATAAACACAATTGTTAAAGAATTCAGTTATTTATATTGTTTGTAAGAGATTGCCTGTAGCACATTCATGTTTAATTTACCTCATATTCATGCCATTACCACGTTCCATTGCAGGCTTTTTCAACATCATTAACATGGCTAGAGGCATGCATCATGTAATTACTGCATAAAAGCTCAAAATATCATTCTTGTCATTTATGTAACTGTTTAACCATCATCCTCCTTGCACTTCTTTACAATCATCGGTTCAAACAAGAAATTAAATTGTTCCAAAGCTGTTACTCATGATTTCAGTCCAAGGTGTGGTTGAATAGCTGTTAGGGAGAAACAAACATGCCAGCCAGAGAGGACATGAAAGGGGAATGTGCTCTGCAGCTCTGCAGTCCTGTTGCCCCATCTGTTGGAGGGAAGAGGAAATAGTCAGTAATTACACTGGGCAGCATCACACTAGAGGAGTTTGTCCTTTCCTGCTTAGCCAGCCTTGTGTAGCATGCAAGGAAACCCTATTTCCCACCGAGCTGGCCATGTGTGGCTGCACTAGCCCTAGAGCTCGCTGACGTCTGAGCTTCATGACAGCACCCTTCCCTTCTCACTCCAGTGGAGGCATTAGTCATCATCCTTCTAGTCACACCAACGAGTCAGGACATGTTTTCCCTATCTCCTAATGACAAAATGAGATATGACATCTCAGCACTCAGCACGCTTTCATAGGGGATTATTATGCAAGGATGAATCTGTGTTTTGGGGAAAGTGTTAATGTGCAGGCCTGCAATAATTTAAGAGACGTGGCGGCACCTGGAAAATCCTGTTTTTACAAATGAAATCTGCCGGTCTGTTGTATTTCTTTTCAAAAATCTTCCCTCAAATTTAACTGCCATGAAGACTTTGACTCAATATATTTTTAGTGGCATTCCTCCCAATTTCTTACACAATAAATGCATTGTTGCACCTTTATCTTGGCCAAACCGCTGAGTGTCTGTGCCAATCACAGCTGTGTGAGCAGATTGCCAGCCAGACCGGCTGCAGTGTAAGACAGCAAGGCTCAGCCTTGCCCCACTCGAGCACAGAGAGGACGTCTGTACATCACAGGCCCCTGCGCCCTCGCCCTCGCCCGGCTTCAGTTGCGCTGGACCAGTGGAGACCCAACCCAGACCGAGATCTCTACAACCACTACAGTGAGGTTGGCTCACTGTGTCGGCGGAGACGCAGGCCTGCTCCCACCATGCAACATTCTCTCGGGCACAGATGGATGGCTGCTTGCTCCAGGCCGTGCTCTGTCATAGAGACCAGTGTTACTAGGGAGACGCAATCCGTGGAGATGGACCACAGAGTAAGATGCTAACTAACAAATACTGGTATTCATGCATCACTGAAAGTAAATGCACAAACATTCGCATAAAAACGATTAGCAGTGTCATAAATATCCACATTTGCGTTAATACTAGCCAAATGTATGTACTGTACATATGCAGTAGATATATTTATGTATCACA
Organism: Solea senegalensis; assembly: GCF_019176455.1. Lineage (NCBI taxonomy): Eukaryota > Metazoa > Chordata > Actinopteri > Pleuronectiformes > Soleidae > Solea > Solea senegalensis. The sequence goes on from NC_058032.1 coordinate 16,598,234, forward strand.
TCCTTTAAAGAAGGAAAGTACGGAGTTATTAATAGTATAAATACAACCTGGGCTTATAATGAATCAAACACACAACATGGACTTATTTGGACACAATAACTCTGTATTTATACACTGCTCACTGTTAGCAGCAACAATGCATGCATGCTCTGCCCCATTTACAGAGGCCTGTATTTCTGGATCTGGACACTGCTTTTCCATCAGCTCACCTCCCCCTCTCCCTCTCTTTTTTCTTCCCCTCTCTTACACTCTTTCTTTGTGGCTCCCTCACTCTCAGTCTTTCTCTGTGGCCAATTTTCTGCCTCATCGCACCCATAAGCTCTACCTCTCATTGCCCTAACTCAGAGTCAGTTCATTTTAACCTGAGAGGCCGCCTGGTTGGCATGATGTATATAGTCTCTCATGGTTTGCTGCGGGGCATGCACGCCGACCACTGCACCAGAACTGACTTGATAGATGTGAAATACTTTAATTCACTGTCGTCAAGAAAAGCAAGTGTGTGCATTTGAACGTGTGTGTGTGTTTGTCTGAGTGTTAGTGTTTGCATTCAAGTACCTGTAAACAAAATAGAAGATGTCCTAACTACTCAGTACCCTCCAGGCCTTGTCCCGTCCCCCGGGTGTGTCACCATTAGAGCCCCCACTTAGGGCATCTCTCCAGCGATGCAGCTCTCTGCCGCTTTCCCCCAGTACTCTCACCGCCTTGGCACTGCTCCTGCCTCAGTCAGGTACCATTGCATATTTTTTTTTTTTACATCAATATGCAGATTTTGTTATTGAAAGGTGTTAAATTGTTTTCCCGCCCGTCCACCAGTAGACATGGGTCAGTCAGCATCGTCGGTGCGACTGCGTTCTGGAGGTGCGGGTAGCTGCAGGAGGAGGAGGCTGCTGAGACCTGGTTCGGAACCACTGCAGGTCAACATTGTGAGTTACGCAAACACACACACACACTCATACACATACCGAGTACATAGCTAGTGCACATAAAGTGTACATGTTACGGAGATGTTAGAGCACTGGTCTGGGTTCCATTCAGATGACAAAGGCATTGATTCATAAAGATGGATGCAAGGTGCTGTCTTGCAGTGGTCTTGGGGCATTACTCATCCTGACTGGGACACCTAACATTTCAGATATTTCATAATCAGACAATAACACATATATCTGGTGAGTGAGTGTAACAGGTCTGTGTCATTAGTGTAAAATTAGCCACAGAGTACGTTGGAGTAATACTTACTACTCAGGAAGTGAAACCAGGCATTTCAGAATTATTGCTTTGATGTGTAAGTGGCCTCCGGGGATTCTAGTGGAAGGAGATGCCGAGTTTTTCTGAAACATCCTGATGGGGTAGTGAACATTTCTGGGCCCGTGTCCAACATCTATTGCTACAAAACAGCACTGCATAGTGCTTGAACACTGTTTACATTGTTATTTGATCACACTAAAGTGAGTTGTATCCTCTCTGCCTTTTTGTGTTTGAGTAAAGAGCAACACGCCATCATTAATACTTGTAATATCCTTAGACAGTTTATTACCCCCAAATAATACAGAATTAATTATCTAAGAAGCACAATGCATAGTGTTGTATGGAACTCGTATTTTCTTCAAAAGACTGAGTGTTTAGAAGGAGACCATTTCCAACATTTGAAGCATTTTTGTACAATAAGTAGTTGATTTTCATGAAAGCGATGCTGTCGGCTAAGCTGTTGAATTATGAGCTCGGAGCTTTTATTTGTAATTTAGTAAACGGTGTCTTTTAAGAGGTGGTACTACAACATTTAGGCTGTGATTATCATTTTTTTCCCTTGCTGGTCTAAATAGTGTTTGTGAGCCACCGCACATTGTTGCCATGACACTCTCTGGCTCCTGTTCATCTTCTTGCTTCTATCTTTAGGCAGCCTTTTTAAGTGTGAGCTAAATAGAGAAAGTGTGTGGGTGAGAGAGAGAAAAGGGGGTGGGAGAGAAACGGAGAGATGCTCTGTGTGTGCACTTTTGTGTCACGGCCCTCCCCTGGGGTAGAGAGCGTGGACACTGGAAATGTCTCGAGAGTGTTTGAATGGTGAGGGGAGTTCATTTGTAGCGGGCTCAGATGGGGGATTTATGACTGCACCTTGAACATGGAAGTATGATGTATTTGTTTACTACATATGTACAGTACAATATGACATGACACGGGCACGTCATCGGGCGAAGCTTCCACATGCACTCCACTGTGTGTTGCTGTCCTGTGGTAAGTTGTGCCTTGTTTATTTGGTGTGGTCCTCATGTCAGAGTCAAATCTGCTGTTTTGAGATGGAGCAGCGTATGGTAGGATGTAGGATGGTAGGATGTGTACTGGAGCCTGGAGGCCGCGGGCAGAGAGAAGGCATTCTCACTGCAGTGGATTAACTGCTAATGCTGACGCCTCTCTTCTTCCTTTCATTTAAATGGATTTCTCTCCCTGTCACTGCCCTCTCCTTCTCCTCTCCTTCTCTTGTCTTCTCTTCTCTTGTCTTGTCTTGTCTTGTCTTCTCTTGTCTTCTCTTGCCTTCTCTTCTCTTCTCTTCTCTTCTCTTCTCTTCTCTTCTCTTCTCTTCTCTTCTCTCCTCCTCTCCTCTCCTCTCCTTGTGGCCTTTAATAATTCCTATGCAGATGAGAGGACAGTTTTGCTGTGTGTTGCTAATGCTGTGCCTGAAGCTCTGACTTGTCAACTTGTCAGAGAGGTGGGGACTGTCTTGTTAAATGTTTCATGCAGCTTAAGAGTTTCAACGGAAATCTTGTATGATTAAGTTTTGGGCCAACTTGGGTCTGTATGGTCATGATCACCTTATGCAATGATATCTATTTATTAACAATGCACGAGTTAGCAGGCAGCAGCCGGTTGGGGAACTAGTAGGGCAGTAATGAAAAAGGACAAAGTAGTGTTGATTACACTCTTTCACACTTCCTTTAATCACATACACACACTCTGCACATGCTTCTCTGATGTGTTCAGAATTCATCTGTCAGGGTGTAAATGTGTACAAGCCTTTTCAAAAATAACCGTATGTATGTGCAGTTTGCACTCTGAGCCACAGGTGACCTAGAATTCTTCATCGGTGTTTATTACACTGCCAAGATACAGGCACATATCTGCTGTGACTTCCTGCAGCCACCAGCTAATGCTGTTTTGAAGGATGCGCTGGCCTCTGATGAATAGTAGTGCCTGACTGAGTCTGAGCAGGTGGTTGTGTCACAGCTTCCCTAGGCTGTTTTTTTCCCCCTCAAAGAATGGGTTTCTGCCTGTCAGGTGTGCGTGTGTTGTTGTTGTTAAAGGTGGCAGTGTTGTATGCAAAGGCGTGTGACTCCATGCTTGTATTGTGAGTGTTTTTGTGTGTTAGGAAGAGAGACAGAGGGGCTCGGGGCCTTTTCTCTTACATAACTGTTGAGAGGGTTTCCTTCTCTGCCTACAAAAGCCATTTCCACTTTTACTTCAGATGGCTGCATACATGCTCACTAAAGGAACAGTGCTCTGTGTTAACGCTCTCACTCACCGGTGTGTCCTGTTTTACTGTATTATGCTCTGTGGTTTGTCAGATCGTGCATGCCTGTGCATGTATTGTGTTTGTGCTGTCTGGGAGTTGCATTCTTTTTCATACCTCATCAGATGCCAGTATTTCTATTCTTCCACCATCACTCCAAGCATGTGCAGGTAGTGGGTAAATTATTGTGAACAGTTTGTGTCACAACATGCAGCGATTTTTGTTATGAAACTTATTTCGGGCCCAACGCTCTCCAGCGCTCGTTGTATCCAGCATCAGTGGTATAATTTGTGGTCGTTTTCCCAGGCTGCTTGGATAATTTCACCCACAATCATTAGTTTCCGCTGTTTGTGAAAAACACTTAAATTTCATGACTCGCTGACAGATTTATATTTGGGATGAGGAATTTGTCTGGCCTTAAGTCAACACATAAGAAAGTCAGCTTGTTGTCGGTAACATGATGAGCCAACATGAGCCTGTGGGAATCATTGCCTGAAAGAATAAGCCCCACAGTCTCAAATGTGTTGCCGTTTTCTTCCACAGCAAGATTTTAATGCGTTATGTGCACTAATAACTAGAATTTGGTATTTCCCAACACTATTATTACCGATTACTCAATACCTATCTACAGTACAGTCCACTGTATAGCAGAGATTGTTTATCCCAAGCTCTTCAACTTCAAATAAACTATACAAACAAATAAACCAATAAACAGATAAAATAAAGTGGGTAATTAAACGGTGGGAGCTGGTATCTTACTTACATCACCTGAGCAAAAGATATATCACATTTACAGACACCACAGATATCTATGCATTAAAACATTTATGCTCTGATCTCTTTGTTGTGAGTCTAAATAAAAATCTAGACTCACTGTTGTTTACACTGTTAACATATTAATGATGTCTGTCTATACAACTATTCAGACCTAATTATTAGAGGTTTTTATGTTGCTGCTTTGTCAACACAAGGCCTAATTGCTTTTAATTGTTTTCTTGCAGATCATGTGTGCTTTGTCTAGGTTCCTTGTGTTAACTAAACCATCAATATACCCTAATCATGTGCTATTTCAACGCATAATCTAATTTGTTAAAGAAAAAACAACCAACTTGCATATGCAGCAACATTTGCATCACACCAAAAACAGATCAGCCACAGCTTTATAACTGGTAACTGAGTTAAATATATTGGTTGATCAGTTTAATGTTTCATTCTTTATTATCATTTATCGTCATATCAGTTCTTGAGCAAAAGTGTTTTATTCACCAAAACTCATAGAAATATTGATGGTAATAGTGTATTGCATGTACTGCAGTTACAATAAAAACACCTCTTACATGAGTTATGCAAGAGATACATGTAGGATTTAACAGCGTCTATTGGTGAAGTTGCGTGTTGCAGCTGAATCTCCTCTCACCTTTTCGTTCCAAGCATGTCGGGGAACCTATGGAAGCTTTCAGTTGTCTGAAAAAAGATCTTTTCCATTAGGAACATGGTGGATGTAAATATAAACATATATAAACAGGTGATTTCACACTCAAACGCAGACTAGAGGTGGGAATCACAGTGTACCTCATGATACGATACGTGATACATGGCCCACGATACCAATAACATCACGGTACAACGATTCTGTGATAATCAATATGTGAAGAAAACAATACGTCTGTGAAAAGTCAAAAATGCAGGATTTCTCTTTTTATTTTATAACATAGAGAACAAAGTGCATAAAGTCTATGTGTTGAACGTGGATGGAGCGTCTGTTAATAAGTAACTAGTCAGTTAGTCAGTAACTTTACTTTACTTTAGAGCGCCTTCATTTATTAATTGAAATATCGATATTTTCCCTTGCATATTGATTATCGTATTGCACAAGGAATGACGATATTTTGACCCACCCCTAACACAGAGGATAATTATTTATATTCAATTTCTTTTTTATTTCAAATACGAATATTTTCACCCAAATCTTACACACTGGACCTTGACTCTTCCTTGTGTAACTGCTGTGATGTAAGTGATATTAATTTAATATTTGTACAATAGAATACATCGCTCCTGTCCTGGTCACTGCTCTAAAAAAATGAGACAGAAGCCAACTGCCCATACAGTGGTCTGCTAGTTAGAATGTATCCTGCAGGCCTCTGTGATTTTTCTGGCAGCTGCCACTTCTTGTGTACATTATTTAGCTTCACTTTCTGCCTCTGACCTCCCCGGGTCCCTGCTATACCACACGCAGTGTCTGAGAAAACCCTCCATTACATACTCCTATTATGTAACCACCTCACTCCTTGCGCTTCTTCGTCATTCCCGCACTCCACTGGCTTCTCTTTCTTTCAACTTTTCTACTCCCTGCTGTTTTTCCTTTCCTTATGCACCACACCCACGACCCATCCATCTCTGCAGCCATGTGAAAACACCTGCCTCCTGTGGCCTGTTGTGTGTGTTTGTGTGTATGAGTACAGGAGTATGCAACGTCCTGTGTGCATCACTGCCTGTGTGCAGTCGTATGTTTTAGATAACAAGCGTATTAGTGAGTGTTTTACAGGCCAGCAGTGTATCAGGTGGAGTCTCTGGTGGGAGGTATTGACCTATCAACAAAAAGAGAGATGCTGAGGAACACAGAATGCCAAATAAGCCCGCACCCAAATTTCGTTCACTGCAGAGTTTTGCATTTCAATCCACTGCACTGCTTTTGAACTCTCGTGGTGTGGCAGCATTGAGAATGTGAAATCGTTTTAGCTCAGAGGACAGGTGGAGCTGTAGAGTTTTGTTCCCACACCTCGCTTCATAGTGAGTTATACATCCATTACATACTGTACAATAGGCATGACAGCTGATTAGAGTGGGTGAGTGGGCTTTATATTGCCAACCACAGTTACAGTAAAAAATCCCACAGAGGCTTAGTGCAGATATTCAACAAACGTTGCATGTAAATGAGGCAGCAAGAGATCATAGGATGGTGAGGCTCTGCTGCTCTTACCTCCCAGTGTTTTGGGCCGCAGGTGGCTGACAGTGCTCTGATGAATGGTGACACTAGTGAGAACACTCAGTACACTCACAACCAGCACAGGAGAAGTACAGTAAAGCTGTGCTGGCTGCGGCAACCAACCAAATCCTAGCAGAGGTGATTTCGTTTTATCCTTAACCCCACTGCTGGGCTCTCACATGACCAATTTGAAGGCTTTGTTTAAGTACACATTGGCACCGATGTCGAACAGAAACATGAATAAATAACAGCCTGTTTTTCAGCAGTGTTCTTTAATGCTTCCATTTTGTTACACTCTGAAAAGCCCAGTTTCTTCTTAAGGGAGCTTGTTATAGAGTCTACAGTTTCCTCACTTTGGGGTGTATATACATATACCCCCCAAACTATACATAACGATTATTTTCATAATTGATTAATCTGTTGATTATTTTCTCGATTAATCGTTTGGTCCATAAAATATCACAAAAACCCTGAAAAATGTTGATCGGTGTTCGTCAAACCTGGAAATGATGATGTTCTCAAATGTCGTATTTTGCCCACAAACCAAAATGATTCACTTTTAATGATTTCTTTGTTATCCAGAGCAAAGAAATGAAGAAAATACTAATCATAAAATCTAATCTGATAATGTAATAGCACATTTCTTTTAATGATTTTGCAACATTTGGGAAATAACTGAATTGTCTTTCATGCCAAACATTTGATAAGACAATTGATCCAAGTCTAATTTTCAGAAATGTCAGAAATATATGAAGTTACTGCTAGTTATCAGTCAACTGAACATCACCTTGTGTACAGTTACTTTTAAACACGTTTACACAGGAGTGTTTATGCTCAGACACATCTGATGTGATTATTTAAATGACTGCAACATTGACACACACCATAGCTGGTAATAGATCATTTTAACGTTTTAGATTTTTAGTTTTGTAACATGATTATGAAAAGTTCACAGTGCAGTCAGTTGTCTGTGCAAACGCGTCATTACAAATGGATATGCTAGTGCATATCCAGCCAAAAGTTCATTTTTGACCACTTGAGTTCAGTTATTTGTGTAATGGTCAAGAACAGTCATTTGGCCAAGTCATAGGATCATCATCATCAGTGTACTGAGCCTAAAAAGAGTTAGTGCACAGACTAAATTAGTAAAATTGTAACCATAGTGAAACCATAACGCTGCACTTCTCTTTTAGTTTTCACCATTAGCACTGTTGGGCATCGTTAAAGAAAACATGAAGTGTCAGCAATCACTGAGAGTTGTATTCACTTTTATTTTAAGTAGAAGTGTTTTTGTATGGTACACTTTAAGCCATTGATGCTGCAGTTTAGAATACAGTTCTCAAAGCATGATAATAAAGGACAACTTTCTGTCACAGAAGTGAGGAAAGCAGGAGAGACATAGTTTATCTTCATATTTTATCTTTTGCAAACGTGTAACCAAGAGTTCAAAACTTCTGGCAGTGTTACCAGAGCGACTTTGAGTGATACGTTTTCCTGTTGCAGCATCATGATGTTATGCTGTCAGACTAGAAAACTGACATAAAGAACACACAGTCCTTTCACTGGTTTATCATGGTATAATAATTTATTGTCACTGTTCCCATAGTAATGTCGCTCATGACTGGCATCTCTCCTGTGGGTGTTTGATTTAGGAATGTTGAGATTTCCCTTCCTCCAGCCTACTTGGCATGATGTTCCTCCTCTGTCTCATCTATCTTACTCTATTTTTTCAAATTGACCCACTGACTTGCCTTTACACTGACAACCATATTGAGCTGAACGAATAAACAGCTGATGTGTGAACAATGGTGACAAAGCTGCGTTCAGGAAAAGTCCAGCGATTTATTTTTAGGGTTCTTTGTGGCTGGAAGGCCTGGCAGGAAGCAGGAAGTCAGTGTGGTTGTTGTGGGGACGGGAGGGGAACAAAAGAAATGCAACAGACTAGAAGGGAAATGGGTGTGGTGGGTTTTGCCTTCCATTAGCCAAATACCTACTGACCACAAACCTAATTTGCAGTGTAGTTATTCAAGGAAAGACTTTGGCTAATGCCGAATAATGCAGAATGACGACTGACCTCAGGGCCCCAGTACGTAAACATTAAAGGGTACGATCAGTGTTCTTTTGAAACAGACATTCATTATACACTACATCATGGATAACACGTGTAATTTAATTTTACGTGTATTTTTACACTTCTGTCAAAATACAAGACATTAAAATAGAGAGGTTTAGGATTCCACTTTTGTTTACACTTAAAAAGAGCTACTTTCAAAGTATAGTTTATACAGATTAAGGTGCATATAGCTTGAATCTTTAGAGCGAGAGATACAGAGATACATAATTTTGTACACATTTTAGTCTTAAATCTTTCTTGCAACTGTTTGCCAGAGCACCTCCATTTACAGTATCACTCAATTAGTCACATAACACAACTAGACATAAATACCGCACAGCAAAGACAGAGAAATACTTTCACCAAATTTGATTTATGTTTTATTGCGATTTTGCGAAGTTGGACTGAATCACAAAGATGTGTTTCAGTCTGATCCTATTATATCACGGGACCCTGAATCTAAAGTTTGATGGTAATGGTTTATATTCAGAATCATTAACGTGATTAGGATTGCGGACAGTGTTTGTGTTGGTATGGTCAGCTGACTTATAATCTTTGAGCAGCATTTTAATTGATGCAACCGTTTAGTAGTTAGAGCAGTCGACAGATTATTGTACAGTGGTGGGCTGACAATATCAAATAAAGTATTTTTTTTAATTATTTTTATTATTATTTTTATTTTTTTAATTATTTTTTTAATAATCAAATTAATGTGTGTCTGAACGTGTCTGAATTCAATTACCTTTTCAGTATGTTATGATTATATTTCCAGAAAGAATATGGTTATTTTTTGTGAAGCTGAGCTGGATTTTCCTGGATGTCATTAAACGCATCATAGCTCCGTGGACCTGCTCTAGTAGTATTGCTGGCCTTTCGTTGAAGCTGCAATTTCCTATTTGGTTATAACTTTGACTGACGTGTGTCGTCAGCCAATCAAAATGTGATGTCATAGTGACAGAACGCCCCAGGCCCAGCGATGTGTCTGGTGCTAGGCCCCGCTGTTGTCGTCAACGACGTTTGAACCTTTGGCGGTTTTTGAAGTAAGTTATGATCACTGCATTAACACCACCGATCCATCATGTTTCTGATCTCCTTCGTGTGCACTTTTCACGGCGATCGTTTGGAGAAACGAAGGAAATTATATCAAGAGGAAGACCTGCACCGAAGAGGTACATGATTTCCGGTAGTTGGAGTGTTAATGATACATTTATAACATTTTTTAGAAGTGGTGAGGACAAAACTGTTGATCATAAATAGTGCCGGGGACGTGTTCCCCATGTAGCTGACGCCTTTTTGTGTCATATAGTGGCTTGTGAAATTGCGGTTGCTGAGTGACATAATGGAAGATGTGGTGGTAATGATGCAGTAGCCTATGGATGTGTAGTGGTGTGCATGTGCGCTATGGTTGTTGTAGATCATAGTGAATATAGTGCATAATAGTGTGTTTTGTATGTGGGTGTGTTTGTGCATGTTTTTTTGTTTTTTTTACTGAAGGCCCTGACTGAAACCCCACGGTACGCTACTGCTATTGTACCATGTAATATGACAATATTGGAAAATGCTTATAGCCACAAACCAAAGAAACAGTGGTTGTGTTTTTCTTCTTGACCCAAATGATTTAAGAGGAAATTCCGCTGATCACTTAATTGACATCCCAAGGAAAAGACAGAATAAACTTAAATTCCACAACTGGAGTCATCTACCTGCCTGCAGTCACATATGCAGCCTGTCATAACCATAAATGATCTTAACTTTGCAGTGACAATCATTGTATCACGTTATCCACATGACTGGGCTCTAAACTTTACTCAATTGGCCATGCTTTTGAGTTACATGACAGATTTGATAAAGATAAAAAGCAGCTTCAGATGTACATCCCTTTACCAGGCAAAGAGCTATATTTGGCAACATCCGCAGACATCCGAAACCGCGAGATATTAGAAACGTGCGCATTTCTGCCAGCCAATGAGCAAAGATCACAGAAAGCGATATTGTGAAATATGAGCGAAGGCCTGCGACACTTGAAACTTCAGTGCAGTTTTGGAAGGGAAAAGGTACGCTCTTCTCCTGCATCTATGGTAATATCTCAAAAACTAATGATGATGAGCAGGGAAACAGTGTTCTATAATGTTCTAAAATAATATTCCTTTCACTTTATTTGTATGTCAGACGGGCAAGGAACCATATATGATACCTTTTCAAAAAAACAACTGAAAAATCTAACCCAAGGAAAAAAAGTCTTGTTAAATCCTCTAATAACACTCGAGAGTTTAAATATTTTATTGTCAATTAATTCAATGAGTGCCCTGTAAGGGACGTAAAGTGGACATGAAATGTCTTCTGTCAATAATTTCCTGGCAGACAGTTTGTGTCAGGCTGCGGGTAAAGGTGGTGTTCAGTCATGTTAAGCAGTTGCCAACTGATCTGTTCAGTTCAACATGGACTAAAAATAGAAGCATTTGTAGAAAGCTAAAGAGCAAAAACCTGGGGTTCTCTTATGGTTGTCAGTGTTGAAATGATGGATGATGCCAACGCTTCCGATAATGTTGTAACGTTCATGAGTGGATCTCACCCTGAGGTACAAACTGGGAAATGTTTCGGGTAATTAGAGCTGGCCTTTTGGCAGCATTGTCTCTGCCTTGTTCGAGGAAGGTGCTGAGGATGTGTTTTCTACTCCCATCAGTTTGTAGCATTCACTGACAGGATATTGAAACACACTCAAAGCCTGGAAAGAGTCCAGTTTGATGACATTAGATCGGCCTTTGCTGTTTGCAGATGAACTTCTCCCTTGGGCTTAATTGGACCATGGTTTCTGGATTTGTTCTCTCTTGTCCCAATCAAGAGGAGAGTGAGCAGCTGCGGCAAGGGTTTGGGGTGATTTTTACAAGAGGGGGTGAAGGGGGAGATTGTGTGATTGTGACTGTGGTGTTGTGGTTGCAGCAGGAGAATAACCACTGAGACAGGTTTGGCAGTTTTGGTGACCGTAGATCAACATTTGAGGTGGACTCACATTTTGTGGATGTGGTTATTTTCTGTTTCTGCCACAACTCATGAATTTACACACTTAAAAAATACACACTTATTCATTTTATTCAAAATGATATTATATTGTAAACATATGAATTGCTTCTAACATGTATGAGTTACAGCTTTTAATTTGAAAAGAAAGAACAATCAGTGGTAGAGGAGAAACTGCAGCCTTTTGCAATTTGCTAATTACATTGTGCAAAATGCAATGTTGATTTGAAAACCATTTATTGTTCAGCCCTTCTGGATACTATTGGAGGAAGTCATGTTAATTAGCTGCATCTGTCCTTGTTGGACACATAATTCACATATAGTAAGACTAATTAAACATGTAGTCCTTTGCCGGCGGGAGATTTTCTACTATATATTCCCCCTCTCTCTCTCTCTCTCTCTCTCTCTCTCTTCTGTATATGTATGAGTATATTAGCATTGGTGTCTGTGCAGATTTAGACTTTCAGATGTGACCTTTGTTGTCTAAATGTCAGGGAGATTGTAGAGGGAGCCCACAGAGGTAAGGCAGGCTTATATAATCTGCTCACTCCACTTTTCATACATGCACACACACACACATGCAAACACACAAGCACAAAGCACGGAGAGGTTGTTTGAGGATGGTTGTCATATTGCAGCTGTGATAGCTCTCTGTAACTCACTGAAATCCGGGCTTTCAAGCCCTTGCTTTTATCTGCATGTACGTATGTGCAGAAAGTGCCCGGGAAATTATTTATGGTGTTAAAAATACTGATATATAGTGCATTCCTTTGGTGTTATTCTTTAAAAACTTATTCTGAGATCTTAGTGATTCATGCCAGAGCTCCCAGCTGAATGTGAAGACATTGTGGTTTTGTAGAGGGTGTGTGTGTGTGTGTGTGTGTGGGTTTGGGAGTGTGGGGACTAAACTGAATTAATTCTCCTGCATGTATTGATTCATGATCACGTCGTGTTCTTTTTCATAATGTGCCAACAACAGGAGGCGCAGACAACAGGAGAAGCCCATGATGCACTCGTGTGCAATACAATGAAAGGTAGCTCTGACCTGCTTATGGCTTGTATACGTGATTTTAACAGCACGTTCAGGGTGCATACAAGTGTCCAAACAGCTGAAGCTCAATCCACTAAGTCACTATATGTTAGTCATACTTGGCCAGATTTCTGCCACTTCTGAGCTAACCATACAAACTGCAGCTACAGTTTCAGTTCACGTTCGGTGGAAATATGACAGTTTGGGAAATTTTGAGCATTCAAGACTTTGATTCTCTGTCTGGATTACTGTTAAAATCTGCTGTCATAATTGTGACTTCAGATGACCAGAATATTCACAACCACCAGCAACTACAGCACAATGTATCGTCATTGCAATATCAACATAATACGACTAAGTGTCTTCATTAATGAATTAGTTGTTTTGTCCATAAAATGTCGGAAGATATTGAAAAATGTTGATCTTGTTTCCCAAACCTCGAAATGTCGTCCAAACCAAAATGATTCAGTTGTCGTGATTTGTTCTTTGGAGCAAAAGAACCAGAAAATATTCACTTTGAAGAGGCTAAATAAATCAGAGAGCTTGTTTTCATCATTAAAACAAAAACACTCAGACCGATTAATTGATTATCAAAGTAGTTGGATGATGAATTTAGTAATAATTAATAATTAGATGAACTATTGATATGCCTATTACAGAAGATACATACATGTGGCAAAAAGGCTTGAAATGGAATAAATGTAGATTGTTCCTTGTGCTAGTTTTGTTTGGATGAGAATTTGGCTATTGAACATGGAGGCACACGTTTTGTTTCTGTTTATGTATCTTTCTGGTTCCATGGCCTCACACACATAAACAGACATCATTTTACCCACAGCTTTACTCATGATATCATAAATCCATGTTTTTGTGCATGCGTGTGTTACTGCTTCAGAACGCACTTTTAAACAGGTCATTAGAATGTATCCTGCACCAGATCCTAGTCTTGTTATAATATACACATTGAACAGGCGTTCAAGTAAAGCAGAGCTGTGGCGAGTTTCACACATCAGCATCAGTTTACAAGACTCAGGGACAAATATCCAGCCTCGAAAAAAACAGTTGTAAGTGTTTTCTAGCTTTTGCAGGACAAGCTTTTCTCTCTAGTCTGATGAAATCATCAGAACAAAGGACAAGTTGTGTGTGTAGTGTGTCTTTCATGATAAAAACTGAGTTTTGTGTAAATGTAGGATCTAACATTTTAGGAGAGTGACCTGCCAACCCCCTGATTTGTGAATTAAGCACATGGTTAGTATCACATCTTTCTAATCCATGCTGTTGGAATTTGGTCGAGGGCTCCCTGTAATAAAATGTATTTTCTGACAAATGCAATAATTCCCTCTGCCAGGGAGGTTAGGTTTTTGGCAGCCTTTGTCTTTCTGGGCGCACCATAGGACAGATTTGGATTACATTTTCTGAGGATGTAGGTGAAGGTCCAAGGAGGAAACTATTAGATTTTTGACAGTGATCTGGACAAGGAGGATTTTATTTTATTATTTTTAAAAAACAACTGTTAACAATGCAAGATGTTGGAGTGCACGGACACTGTGGGAAACTGTGGAAACTGTGGTCTTGGGCTGCTTGTATTGAATTTATTTTGCCAAGGAGGATATTGGCACAACTAAAAAAAGCAAAGGAAAGATTTAGATTTAATTTTATGGAGATGCTTTTTAAGTATATTGACACTGTGGTCTTGTCTGCTTTCTCTAGTTTTGTTTGGGGCTGTCTAAGACAAATATATGGACCGTAGGGAGACTGTAAGTGTAAATTTGGTTGATTATCAGTTCAGCTCTACTGTATCAGATTGATGAGTGGCCACACACTGGCACAAACGCCTGACATTAAGCCAATAAAATTACAGGAGGGTGATCCCTCGGAGGAATGAGCGTCCATTACTCGGACATTTATTCTCCTTTATCACGGGCCTGTTAATGATAAATAATAAATCACCAGTGCTCTGTGATATTTTTAGACGGGGTGGGAGATGAATGAGGTTATGATTCTGGCCTCTGTGGTTGATGTAGTCAGCGAGGGGCTGGCTGTAACCCCTCCCCCGACTGTAGGTGATGGCTGATGCCGGTGTTGTCTTGCAGTGTAGGGCTGATCATCAGTATTAATAGAGGACCGCCTCTCAGCTGTACGTGGTCCCCACTCAGCGGAAGGCAGCTCGGCAGCTGCGACCAGCCTGCGCACAGCCTCCCTCTTGTTTGCTTAGAGAATCTATCGGCGCGAGTGTCGGTGGGTTTAGGGGAGGAAGAGGCGAAACACCGGCAGGTGTTTACGAGCGCGGAGACGTTGCGGTGCAGACTGATGACGATGATGATGGTGAGGATGATGCATCTCTTCCCGTGCCTTTATGAATCACACCGTGTAGTGTAAGAAGAGACGTAGGGGGCATCTTTTTTTTTTTTCTCTCACCCATTTTCTTGCCTGTAATGGTGGATTTCTTGGTCGCTTTGAGGCTGCGTGTCTAGACGGGGGGAGCTGAATAGCGCCCGTCACTGAGAGCGCACCGCATCCCAGCATCGGCCCGCAGCGCTGCGCCATGGCCTTGGATGTCCAGACTTGCGCGGTGTTTACGGTGATCGCGATTCTGGTGCTTGTGAACGTGCTGTTGATGTTCATCCTCGGTACTCGTTAATGGATCTGCGCTTGGGCCCCGGTTCGCAGCGCACCACTCTTTCACACTGGAGAGGAGAGAAAGGCGGTGCGCGTTGGTCGAGAGCGGGGACACCCGGCGCTCCATCACGGCTACGCGTTGAAATGAATGACGTTGGTACAACATAATGTATTTCTGTTACCCTCCTCTCTCTCCCTCCCCCAGTCCCTCGTTATATGTCTTGTGTCCTCTCTCCGTTTGTGATAGCTAGTGTTGTCTGGTGGTGGTCATAGTTGTGCGGATACAGATCTGTGATGCTCTTACCTCCTTTTTCTGTGATGACTGGAAATTCATAAAAATGTCCCCCGCACACTCCCCCAAGTCGCTCTCCCTCTCTCCATGTTATTTATTCTGTAATAATTATTAGTTTTAAGTGGAAACCAAAATCTGATTGTCTGTTTAGTTGTTTTAATTAAGCACACACACACACATGCTACTGCTGCGTCAGGACTTGTTTTTCCATTGTATTCCATTGTAGCCACATCTACAACATGGCAGCTAATAGCTGTGCAGGGATCTCTCCACTGAAGTAAATGTGATATTTGCAGCAAATAGCGATGGGAGTGAGAGGTCTGTGCTGCTGATCACAAGACTCAGGGGGGTCATTGCAATCTCATCTGAACAGTAACCAATAGCAGGCAGGTCTGGGCCTCGGAAAGGAGGGCCTTCATCACTCCAGGTTTCCCCCATTTTAGATGCAGCTAAACTCAGCTCCCATTTCATAGCCTACAATATTCACATTTCACCCATTTGCATCATTTCAGTGTGGCACCTGCACATTATTATACCTGGTCACTACATAACTAATACATGAAGGCATCAGTATTAGAGGTCGAAGTATGGTGAATGCTGAAGCACGCCATCATCTGATCTGTGGATCAGCATCTAAAGATCAGCTGATGGCAGCTGATGCTGATTTGTTTTCCCCTCCATCTGATAAAATATAGCAGTTTATAACAAAACACACATTACATTTACTGAATCACACTCTACAGTCTGCAGTGCAGTGCATCTAAGTCACAATTATTAACTCATAATTATGTGCCGAATAACATTTTGGATGTAAAAAAAAAAAGTTATACAGCTTTTATCAAGTTACACCTTGTGTAAACTTACATATAGTAATAATAAGTAATAATCAGCCAATAACTTAACAATGGCAAAACACACATCCTCTCTCTCTCTCCATGTACATATATATATATATATATAGATATGTATATATACACACATATATACATATGTATCTATATTCATGTGCATATTACTTACAGGAGGCTTGACTGATGGAGATTAAAATGCCCATTCCCCTTTCCTTCACATGCAGTGGCACGATCTGATAAAGGATTTTGAGGCAGGTGTCATGAATGTTGAATGAATGTCAGAAATAGATATTCTAAAAGCCCATCCCAGAGCTGTCCATGACAGTCCTATTTATAGTTATGGCAGGCTGGCTCAGATATTTGAGGAAACTGTATGTGTTCTCTAACACTGGCTAAGTGCTGTGGGGTTTGTGTGAGTGTGTGTCTAGTTAAGTGGTAAATGGTGTACTGAATGTGTGCAAAGAAATGGTTGGCAGTCGTTTATTAGGATGATACAGTGAACATACAGCCATGACTTGTGGGCTGGTGTTTTCCTCACAAACAGGCGACCGTGCATGGACCCCCACAGAGCATCACATCATCATTTTATAGACCAGAGTGGTTATGGCTCATTTGGCTGGCAGTGACAACACATTACTACTTGTGGATGTGTGTTTACATGTGCATGTTATGTCGTGTGTGTGTGTGTGTGTGTGTGTATGTGAGAGAGAGTGAGTCTTGGGTGGGTGTTATCCGTAGTTCATCTTTGAATCCGTGCCCGGCACATGTCCCAGGTGTTCTCACATTTGTATTCCCTCTAGGGCAGGTGCCTTCTAATAGAGTTCTGTTAAATGCTGTGCAATCAGAAGTGTCAATGTGCGGTTGCTGTGTGTGCGAGCACGACAACAGTGTGTGTGTGAGGATGTGTGTGTGTGTGTATTTCTCACCGGTTTTAGGTAGAGGATCTTTGATTGGCTCCTCGACTCGGGGTGTAAGTGTATTACATAACAGGGCTGGCAGACACGGGGAGGACGGATCGCGAGACTCACTCAGTGCGTCGGAAAGAGAAGCCTCTTTCTGGAATACACCACCTTGTTACTCCACATCCCGGACTCAGCTCTTGCGGAGGACCATCGCCTCGACCTCTTCCTGAAGGGATTTAATTATCATGATTGTATGAGCCGGACTTCTCCATGCATACACTCTCCGAACAGTTACATACCACAAACATGGTAAGGCTGGTGTGTGTTTGCTCGGGGATGCTGTAGGTGCTTTGGTGCAGCTGTGCTGTGGCTAGAGCTAGAAGAGGCTGTTGGAATGCAGTGGAGCTGCCAGTGCAGTGAATGCTGATGTGTTGTGCTGCAAAGACCATATAAGACAGTGAACCGGATTTTTCATTTTTTACATATTTCCTTGTCACTATGTGCTGGAACATGAAACAGAGAGCATCGTCACATTATGTACATGTATGGGGAAAGATTCCTCTGCATTCATTTGCATTGACCTAAATACAGGCTGGGTTTTTTTCAACTGAATGACTCTCTGATGTTTAAAATTGTAACTGACGTGCAATGATAATGATGACAAAGGTTGTTACACCCAGCAGACACACTGGTAATGATGAGTGTCATTGTAAGGCTTCTCTGCATCTTTGTGTCCACTGCTCTGACATTTGGTCAAGCTAGGTATGAAACAGTGCTAAGGCAGAAATTGGGAAGATTGATTATGTAATGCTTTTAATTTATTCAGACGATGTAGAGGGGGGAAAAGGGATGCAATGTATTGGTGAGGCCAGTGCTGATCTCATTAGGGAGATGGAGGGATGAGGGGAAGGAGAGGCCTGAGCAAGAAGGAACATTGAATGGCCCCTTCTCTCTCGCCCTCTCTCTCCTTGCTCTTTCTGTCTGTTGGCCATATTACAGGTGATTGATGGGGAATGGAGAGATTGTGCTTGGAGTGAATGGGGCAGAAAATGGAGGGGTGGTTGTGGGGAGAGGGGGGCATCTGGGGCTAGGTGCCAAGGCTCATCTGTTCTACGGATGCTGTTTTAGACAAAGGTCCTCATGTCAGATGGTGACGGTCAAGCAGAACTGATTTGGCTGCACCTAGTTATTGCAGCATTGTTTTATTTTTTCCACCTGTCCAGTTAGTTGTGTAATACACGATTTAAATCTTCTTTTCCATGAATCAACATTTTTTTTTTTTTTTTATCTTTTTGAGCACAGTTCATTTCATTGGCCCTGTTTCCATGGCAGCATAGCACATGTTTTGCAGTAATCCTCTTCTCTTCCTGTAGTGGAGAGTTTTAAGATATAGGCTGGAGCTTTTGTTATCCCACCTCCCAGCCGATGTGATACCTGACTGAGTCAACCTACTCAAAGGCAGCTTTAATCTAAAATCTGCCCGTAGAGGCCAAACTATTATATTTTACGTCAACGTGGAAATGATCATGTTGGTGAATTCTGTGGTGTGATTGGTTTGTCATTCTAAGAGTCCAGAAGTCCATCTTAGAATGATGTGTTGCCTTTAATCACTGTCTTCTCACAGAGACACTCACACACACCTAAATTTGGAACTATCCCGGTGTAACCTCAAGTGTCCTTGCTTCATCCCATCATCTTGTCAATACCAGTGAAGTATCCTCATCTGTCGCCATGACTACGGCTGTTCTTTCCCTTCCAGGCATGGATGACCCTCCCTGTGTTCCCTCCTCTGCTCTGATTGGCTTATATTCCCTGTAGCTGTTTAAATGAGCCGTCAGGGAGGTGTGCTGTTCTACAGGTGGATGGGGCAATGCAGCTGCTGAGTCTGAGAGCTTTGATCCTCATGGGGGGCTCGGATTATTCCAAACACACACGTATGCACACAATCTGCAGTTTCTCATGGACATCCTTATAAATACACTGCATCAGCAGGAAGATGGTATAGCATTTTTTGTGCTGGTGTTGTGTTATTCAATTTAAAAGGTTTTCTCACTGAGGCTGGCAAAGCTGAATGACTAGGAGAAAGCACCACTAGCACAATGTTAACATGCAAAAGTCTTAGCAACACCATAGTGAAGGACTAATTGTACGTCCATCCGTGTGACAAAGCTGTCCCCCGGCCTCTGACAGCTCCTTACCTGGAGCTTAAGCAGCTCCTGTCAGGCTTGGTTAGCACTGGCCACACTGCCCACTGCCCCAGGGACTGGATGCATGGTTAGCTCTGGACTGGAGAACGCTGATGAACAATACTTTGGACGGAACAATTGGAACAAAGAGTTGGTGCTGTTCCACAGATGTGTGCACAGGTTTGATGCATACAAAGTAAAAAAAAGTGTGGCTGCATATGTGTGCGTTCTTGTATGGGTATATTTTTGAGGCGTATAAACGGGAGTGAGGACTTTAGGGAAAGTGAGGACATTTTGGCTGTTCTTTACATTTTTAACAGTTCTTATTGTTGGTCAAGACTAGGTTTAGGGATATAATTGGGTTTAGTTTAGGGTTAGAGTAAGGGTTAGGGTTAGCCATTCAGTTGTGATGGTTAAGGTTAGAGTGAGGGGCTTGGGAATGCATTTGTCTATGCGTGTCCACACTGCAAATGCTGCACAAACGTGTGTGTGCCGATGCATGTCTCAAGACAACCAAGCTAAGTCCTTAGTGTGATGGATAGTGGTGCTGTTTGGTAAATTGATTATGTCAGACTCTAGGGAACATTGTCCACTGTTTTATGTCTGTAAATGAGAACTACCCTTTCAGATCCAGTGTACGAACAAAAACGAAATACTACTCATGTGCACAACACAGTTTAAAGTCACAATTCACTTTTGTTTTCAGTGTCGCATAATTTCAACATTCTGTATTCATTATGTAAAAATCAATAGAAAAGATGTGATGAGTCATCCATCCATGTTTTGTCTTAGACTGAGCTGCAGATAAAATAACAAGCCCTGGTGACAGCATGAAGGAAAGGAGATTATCCCTTCACATTTGTTTCCTCCTCTGCATTTATATTAAATTAACACATGTAATTATTTTAATGTCATAATGGGCCAATTACCATCCCTGTGTGGAGACTGGTGCTGTGCCTCTGAACGCTGTGTTGTTTCTCCACTAATGGCTCTGCCTTTTTTGTGTTGTTGTGTTGTGCTGTGGTCTGTGTTAGCTATTGTGTTGCTCTATTTGCAGTCCTTAAGCTGCCAGTGGGCCCTGCCTTTGAGGGTGTGTATTTGCATTCATTAGTAATCTGAGTGGGTTTAACAACAAATCAGGGGCCAAAATGAGGCTGAGTGCTGTATTACAATCGGTTTCAAATTCGATTTACATTCTGTTTAAGATCACGAGCCCCCATATTTATGTGCAGTCTATCCGGTGATGTGTATCTGTTTTAGTGGTGTTTCCACAGCAGAGGCATGGCATACATAACGAGAATAAAACATAAGGCACTGCCTGTCTCTCCCTCCAATATCTCCAGTTGATAAGTGGAGGTTCAATCGTCAATGCTGAGGCGGTATGGGACCATGTGACCATGGCGGACCGGGAGTTGGCATTTAAGGCCGGTGATGTCATCAAGGTGCTGGATGCCTCCAACAAGGACTGGTGGTGGGGCCAGATTGATGAGGAGGAAGGATGGTTCCCTGCCAGCTTTGTACGGGTGAGTTAGCTGTAGCCATGGCTGGCCAGCAACCATAGACACAACACACACCCACACACAAACCAAGATGGAGGCACGTGAACATATGCACAGAAACTGATAAATACACAGTAGGAGGGTATAATAGGTTGAATAATGCTTTATTTCAGTCTTAGGTTGGTTTCACACTGGGTGCGTGTGTGGCACATTACTGCAGCAGCGCTGATCTGCTGCGTCTTGCACACATCGGTCATTCACACCAGGTGTAGCTCACCTGGTGCAGAGCTTCTGTTCTACATAGAGTTTGCCTTTCAAAATCCTAAAACATGCTAAATACTTTGCATACTCCTCTGTACTCATTCGGAATACCTGGACTCTTCAGAATGAACCCATGCTTCTGTCGGAGTTGCACAAATTTCACAATAAAGTCTTTTATTGGAGGAAAAAAAATAGTATTTTAGCTGTGAGACGCAAACGTACACATCACTTAACATGTGCCTAAATACAAAAGGGGCCGGGTCACTGCAGCTGCAACACATCACACACGCATCCAATGTGAAACCAGCTTTACATAACAGCGAGCAGCTAGCCAAGTGTGATCATGGACATCAGAACCATGATGATGATGATGATGATGATAATCATGATTTTTATGGCGATGATAATGACAAAATGCTGAATGATCTATTCTTAAAAGCCTTTAATATGAATCACGTGTTTGCTTTTCTGTGATTTTATGATATCACCCATACCTGAATTTACTGTTACTAATCCTAAACCCTGCATTCATTTAATATTTTAGACATGGAGAGTGGAGCCTTCCCTCTCACTGATCACATGACTTCCAGTAGGGACAGAGGGGCAAACAGATTCATTTATCAAAAGGCTCACGTAATAAAATCTACATCTGTTTAAGTCTATGATATCTTAAGATTATGTTGGTGCTGGTCTTCTGCCGCCTCATCTGGTAAGTTTATTTCACTCACGTGAATTCTAAACAAAGGAACACAAAGTCACAAGAAACCCTACTTGGAGACAGTAGTGGATATGTGTTGTGATTTTCTCGATGGACTTTGGCGTGAGGAGAGAGCAGTTTTTCAAACTTCCAGGCATAGCAGGTGTAGATTTTATGAGGTCAGCCTTTTGTTCAGTGGCTATGATTTGTTTTTCCTCTGTCCCTGTTTGCAAACACAATCCTTGAACTACCCCTTTAACATGGAGATCCTGCTACTTTACTCTTTCACCTAACATATTACAGGAACAAATGGTATCCTTGTTGTTGGTGGACGCTGCCACAGCAGATACCACCCCTCCCTCCCTCCTCATGACCATTCCCACCTTTCCATATTGTCACTCCTGAGAGGGCAGGGCAGACAGGCTGACTGACTGTCATCCAAAAAGTACTTTTTTGTTCTGTCATTCTCTCTCTCCAAGGTGGAACCCCACCCTCCTCAGCCCCAAACAAAACAGGTTTTCTATATCAACCCCATAGCAACTCCACGGTTCCAAAACACCACGTCAAAGGTGCGTTTACCCAGCTTCATCTACCCATCCAGCCTGCCCGCCCACCCGCCCGCTCCAGTCTGTCTACGCAACGTTCCCTCGACATTACCTAACATTAACGTTCCCATCAAATTGTCACATCATTCTCAGTGGGGTCAATAGAGAGGCACAGCTGATGAGTCAAAAGTAAAGATAATCTCTAATGCCTTCTGTTCAGTTTCTCCTTAAATTCTAGAAATGTTTTCACCTAGAACTACAGCAGATGAATTTTGAAATCACTATTTCTGTTAAGTAGTTGTTACCATTTAAAATATCCATCATTTTCTTCAGGACTCACTTTTTCTTTTTACTATTGACTCTGAATATTTTCTCAGTCTTAATGCTGCGCTATTAGTTCTCGTCTGCAGTCAGTGCTCTACCACCCGTCACTCTGCTTGTCTGTGGCGCTGCATTTCTCATCCTGTGTTTGGCATTCTACCCGTCGGTTCTTTGATGTTCTCTTGGCAAACTGTGTGTCATCAGGTGTTGGCTGCTGGGCATCTGAAACCACACTCAGAGGCCGAGAGTGGAATATACTATGTGTGTGGATCTTTGTGTGTGTGAATGTTGATGAGCGCATGCTTGCGTGAAGAGGTTGTGTGTGAGTGTCTACGCATGCATATGTGCAGAGGGGCGATGTTTTCGTGTCGCACACGGTACTGAAGTTTGGCATTACAGTGAATTCTGGGCACCAATCTCAGAAAGAGGCTTATTTTAAGCTCCGGATTGTTTGGCAGCTTGTCCAACACCTTTCTGATGTGCTGGACCAAGAGGCTTCATCACTGTCCAAACCATCAGAGACCCTCTACATGAAGTAGTGTGTGTGTGTGTGTGTGTCTGCGTACGTGCTATTAATAAAAAAATGAGAAATACTATTTTTATTGGAAAGATTTTGCAATTTGGATACCTTACATTGACCTCACATTTGTATCTCTGCATATTTCATATTCAAGTGAGTGTGGGTGTGCGTGCCTGTGTGTGTGTACGTGTGTTTATTCCCAGCTGTGGGTGAACCAAGAGGATGGGGGAGCAGAACCAGCTGAGGGGACCAGTGAGGTGCAGAATGGTCACCTGGACCCAACCAATGACTGCCTGTGTCTCGGCTCGCCCCTCCAGAACCGAGACCAGATGAGAGCTAACGTCATCAATGAGATCATGAGCACAGAGAGGCACTATATCAAACACCTCAAGGACATCTGTGAGGTACTAAAACACACACGCGCACGCACACACAGAGATGTACTGCTATTCCAGGCCACATTTTAATACCAAGGCACAGTGGCAAAGATAAATGTTAAGGAGCAGAAACAGAAGCAAAGAAGCCGTGGACTAGTGTGAATTATTAACACTCCCACATCCACACTCTGATTCCAAAAACAGTCCAAAAATATTTTTGTTGAATATGAAAACACAATATGTCAGTTGCACACTGGTGGAGGGATTTGTTCCAGAAAAAAAGATTGTCATTATATTATGAGTCATACCTAAGCGACACGCCAGAATTCACACCTAATAAAATGAAACACATTTAAGCGTTGCACACACAGTCTTGTAAAGTCTCACAACATGGCAAATATTAACCTGAATCTAAAATCTAATTGGAGGTGTGTTACACATCACAAACTAGATTGTTGTTATTTCACTGCAGTGTCCTGATATGATCTTTCACATTGATCACACTGTGCACCACACATATAAAACATGTAGGGACTCGTGTCGAAGTGAGTGTTTCTCATCCTCCCATAAGCATCTAAGTGATCAAGGTGTTTGGTTATAGTGTGGTTTGACTGCACCAACTACATTTTAGGACCGGTTGTCTCACCAAAGATTCATTTTAGACTTGGGAAAAAAAACTCACTAGCCTATTGACATAATAGGACTAATAACAACCAGTTTTGGGGAATGTTATGTTTAAAAGTAACTAGTTAAGTTACAAATGGCCATTTCCCACTATGCAGTTCCAGCAGTGCTGTCTGCTAAATACACCAAACTCCTCTGTTAAACGTTGAGATTTTAGAAATTCCCATGCTAAATGTTGGAGTCTGTCGACATCACATTGTAGCGGCTCAGCTCACTTAGAACTTCACCAGGACAGGTACTAAAAAATACCAGGTATCAGGTGCTATTGCTAATAGAGACACTCGGTGTAGTGGAAAAGTGCCAAAAGATCCTGCAGTTAAAAAGTAACTCTTTACATTAGATTACCAACTGAGAAAAGGAGCTCATTACAGTACTTCTGCGTTATCAAAAACAAACACCCCTATGATGTTCGTGTCTACTCGATCTTACTGGCAACTATGTCATTTGCATAGTAAAGCTTACTGAATCCAGTAAGCTTTTGATCATGGTCCTAAAACTCTTATCGCTTGCTGTTTACTGGTGTGCTGTGGTGTAAACATATTTCCAAACACTCAAATGTTTTTTTTTTAACTTCTATCACCATGTTCAAGTCAACTATATTGAGTTAACGGAAAATGTTTTTTTCTGAACTTTCTGTGACGAGTTTCAGGAATTTTATTGATCATTTTATTAAAGGAAGCTCCTAGTTAAAAGTTAGGTGTCGTCTCGGGGCTGAAGAACGCTGTCGTCAGCATCATCCTCCATCCTCCACCCCCTCCCCTGCCTCACTGCAGTAGGTGCATGAGCTCCTCGCAGTCAACGATGTCTTGTTGCACAGAAACAACTTCCATTTTACTGTGATATTCTGCAAATGTTTCCACGAAGCTATCGCTGTTTATTCTGTCATCTCGCTGGCTGAGCTTCTGCACACACAGTCAGTGATACAACAGCAGCAGCACACAGACAGGTGTCTGTCTGCCTGCCAAACAGAATGAGAAAACAGAAACAGAGTCGATTCCTGCCAGATTTTCTTTTCTTGTGGCAAAACAAAAGTACAGGAATAAACAGTGGAAATAATAAAAGTAAGCAATTCCATTTTTGATTAATTTTTGAATTAATACAAAGTAAATCAATCTAACACATTACTTTAACACTGTAAACAGCCCAAAATGGAATGCATTTTAAAAGAAGTAGTAGTAAACACTGGCAGAGAAAGGAGTGAAGCTGTTGAAAAAGCAACTGCAAAACAAAATGTAGTGACAAGTGCCAGGAATTTGCTTTGCATGTGTGTGTGTAATACAATTGAATCTTTTTTTCATACAACGTAATCCATCATTGAAAAATGTGATGTTTGTGAGTAAAACTTAGCAATGACTCTTTTTGCTGCTTCTTAAAACTAAATGAGGTGACTACATTGACAGAAAACACGAACGTTTTTAATGAATGTATCTAACCCACATATGCACAGTATATGATGTTAAATCAAGATCAAGTGGAAGCAGAGTCCTGTGCTGTAGTAACAAGGCAATCAGAGATGGCAGACTTAACCCCATTCACGCAACAAGCCTCTGTCAGTGTAACAGACTCTGTGGCGCAGTGGTAGACACTCTGACTCCCGATCAAAAGGTTGTGTCCTCGAATCCACGTCAGGGTCACATTTCTCGGGCAGTATTGAGCCACCAAAAACAATACTCCATGCCAATTGTATGATCATGTTTTTGTAGGGAAGGACGTATTATTGTGGTAGTACTATCTCATTTCTTAAGTATTCACCAAGTAATAGTTTGGGACAAAAGTTTCAACTTAAATTAATGGGTAATGGGGGCGGGACTAGATAAGCTTGTGCTTCTCCCGCTTTCTCTTTCGGTCATGTGTATTGTGTGAACAAAACTAAGATGATGTGTGATGATGATTGATCTAACTGACATGACCGAAATAAACATATAAATAAATGAAATACATAACTCTTCATAAGACAGGCAAGGGGAATCCTTTCTCAGGGTTGAAATTTGCTACCAGTTCATTACAAGGCCAAAGTTCAATTTCCTACCAGGAGTGGGGTTCGAACCCACGAGGACTATTGTCCATTGGATCTTAAGTCCAACGCCTTAACCACTCGGCCATCCTGGTTGCTACATGTACTTGTTCCCATTCCTGTGTCACGTTACCTGCCGTAACCCGGATTACTAGTAGTAGAGTACTAACCTCTATACGATCACGGCGAGAATATAGTTATTATTAAGTTTGATTCACAAGGATTTTCATATGCAAGCATTACACTAATTGCAGTATAGTAATTCTCATTATCAAGCAATTACTTTGATATTCACATGGATTTACTGTAAATATCACAATATTACCATAATTGTAATTCTTATATAAGGTAGAAACATTACAAATACAAATAGTGAAACTATTATTACTCATGGGAGTGACAGATTTAGCTGTTTTGTGTATTAACTGTGTGGAGTCTGCATGTTCTCCCTGTGTCTGTGTGGGTTTTGTCTCTGGTCTTCTCTGACTTTGTCCCACAGTCCAGACGTGCAGACTGAAATGAGGTTAGGTTGGAAATTCTAAGTCGTTGGTGTGAATATTTGTTTGTCTGTTTGTGTCATCAGTGGAGTAATTGACCGGTGGTGACCTGTGCAGGGGTTTTTATGTCATTAATCAAGAGGCAGATTCACAGAGGATAAGCAATACAGATGATGGATGGATGTGAAACAGTTGTTTGTAATATTCTATTTGTCAACCGCATAGCTATTAGGTGGTACCGGATTACATGTTTATACAGCTGTAGAATATACAGTAGATATGAATAAGCCGGTCAAAGAGAAGATTTATACTTCATTCAGGTAAAAGTAAGAGGTTTTAGGATTCATTTACTGAGTACTGGTCATGCTAGTTACTAAGATGGCTATCAAAAATACTTCATACCATAATACACCACATACTCATCACATGTAATAATTCCATAAATATTTACATTTTTACATTACATTAACATTTGTTAACACACAAGCACTCAACATTTCCATAAATGGATGATTCCCTAAGTTGAGTCACTGCTTCATTTTGATTATTTGGACTAAGCTTCAAGAAACACAACTAAAAGGATCAGTGTGTGTATTTCATAAAGACATCAGAGATAATTCTGG
Organism: Solea senegalensis; assembly: GCF_019176455.1. Lineage (NCBI taxonomy): Eukaryota > Metazoa > Chordata > Actinopteri > Pleuronectiformes > Soleidae > Solea > Solea senegalensis. The sequence goes on from NC_058032.1 coordinate 16,625,771, forward strand.
GTGGTGGAGAATGAAATAGTAAAAGTCTTCCAGCAGATCCTTTCCAAAGCTTCAGGGCCAAAGCATCAGGGCATTTAATTAACTGCAAGCACTGGACTGACAGATTGGGACAACATTTCGACCCGTGCAAAGTTGTTTTTTGACTCTCAAACAGCCTATGGCAAGTCAAAGTTCATTTTAATTCTAATGAATTATAATTAAAAAAAACAAAGCGTCCTGAAAGGTGACATTTGTTTTTATCTGATGTACACAATTTAATTTATTACAAGTGCAAGATAAATATCTTCTCAGAATAAGTTACTTATCCAGAAAATAAATAGTCTGGTGCTCAGAAGTTAATTGTCTTATTTCCTGTCAGGGCTGTAGGGGGTTTTATGGAAATGAGTGTCCAATGAGGTCCAGTACTGAGTATCTCATTTAACATTTGTGAAAACCTCTCAGCAGCCATAACCCATATTTTCTTGCAGGGCTATCTGCGCCAGTGCAGGAAGCGTGTGGACATGTTCAATGACGACCAGCTCAAGGTCATCTTTGGGAACATCGAGGACATTTACCGCTTCCAGATGGGTTTTGTTAGAGACTTGGAGAAACAGTACAACACAGAGGAACCGCACCTCTCTGAGATCGGACCATGCTTTCTAGAACATGTGAGTTGTGTTATTAAAATGTTCCTACATTACAAAGATTTGAATAAAGGCCTGTTGTCTGCTGTATAGGTTAGAACTCGTGAGATTGCAGTTAAGTTGTTGAGATAATTGAGTGACCAGGAGCAATATCTTAAAATAATGAGATAATTACGTCATAATCTTGACGAAAGGATTGGTAAAAATGTAAACAGCCATTATGTGGCTAGAAGTAGAAATGAGGATTTTCCTCTCTTGATTATTTTCCTCTGTACTCCTTCACTTTGCAGCAAGATGGTTTTTGGATCTACTCAGAATACTGTAACAACCATTTGGACGCCTGTATGGAGCTGAGTAAACTGATGAGGGATGGCAGGTACCAGCACTTTTTCGAGGCCTGTCGCCTCCTCCAGCAGATGATTGACATTGCCATTGATGGTTTCTTGCTCACACCGGTCCAGAAAATCTGCAAATATCCGCTGCAGTTGGCTGAGCTTCTCAAATATACTGCCCAGGAGCACAGGTACGGTACACTGCAGAATGTATTGCCTCCCTAAAAGAAGCTATTACTGATGCATCACTGGTTTCCAGATGCATTGTGTTGTGATGCAGCTGTTGCAGGTGCCAGGTTTATTATCCAAGCGTGAATTGAGGCAAATGTTGTTTTTCCGCTGTTTCACTAATGGTGTGCAACTGTTGTAGAGGAATAATATTTCACTAAGGATTTGCAGTTCTGTTATCAATGAACGGGACAGTACTGAATGATTATTTTATATCAGTGCATGGCCATGGGCAGATTAAATATGAATTTGGGCTTTTCTGGCACACGTTCAAACGTCAACATTCCACACACTGTATGCACAGCGCAGAGGAGCAATATACAATCTAAACATTTGCAGATGATCTCTCATGAACAGACGCGCATACGAGCAACCAGATGTGCAAACTCATGCATGCAGACCCGCAGAAACACGCCGGTGTAAATGATTCAGGGTCTCTCAGCCAGATACAGATACAGCCAGAGAGGGAAAGATGCCAGCTCTGCCAGCGAGGCATGCCAGATCACAGCGTTTGACTGTTGGGAGCAATGGAGAATCTGCCTGATATAGGCTAGCTCTCTGTCACACACACACACACACACACACACAAACACACACATGCATTATCTTCCACAGTGAGGATTGGATCCATTGCACATCTAAGCCAGAGGGATAAATCCAGCTCAGTTAGCAAAGACGCAGTCAGAGTTAACCGTGGATAGAGAAAATGGCTGATGACTGTGCTCCAGCAGATGTACTGCTGTTACTTTTACTTTATAACCCCTGTCTTTAATAGGCTACTCTGTGCCATTCACTACTGCAACATTAAGTCTTTTTTAAGAGTGTCTAGTCTCCAGGAGCTGTAACTTCATCCTTTAACACCTGGGTGTAATTATGTGCACACTGTGTCCATAGTGACTATCGATATGTGGCAGCTGCCCTGGCAGTAATGCGGAACGTCACCCAGCAGATCAATGAAAGGAAGAGGAGGCTGGAGAACATTGACAAGATTGCCCAGTGGCAAGCTTCTGTTTTGGACTGGGAGGTATGTGCTTGTACTGACTGTAACATAATTACAAAGCATCTGATGTTTTTATGGCTGAGCGTAGTCCATAATGGAATTCCCCCATGCTGATGGAAGAATTTACATTTTTAGTCCTCATGTCACCAAACCCGTGAAAACAATCAATCAGTTTTGTTTGTTTGGAAAATCTCTTTTACTGTGAGGTTGTCTGAAATGATTGAACAGCCGACTAGCGTAGCACTACAGCAAAACACCTGAGTCGATTTTAGAAGAAAGAAAGGACTGTTTTTGTCCCTTGATTTTCTTCACTGCCACTTATGCAGTTGCCTTTGACCTCGATGGGCATATTTCTGAGGACCCAAGGTACAGTGGCTGCGTTTAAAGGTCCAGTGTGTAAGAATTTGTGACGTCGAATGGTGAGACTGCAGAGTGCAACAATCTGAGAACTCCTCCACTCACTTTCCTTAAGCTGTGTTTCCTTCAAGGTTTGGTGCAGTTGTTTTGCGTTTCCAGTTGGAATATTACCAAAATAACCAGCTCCTACCAGATGATTTTTTTTCTTTGCTTACGGAGTTATCCGGCTCCACCCATGACACTCTTTTCAGTTGAAACGCAAGCCTGACACAGGCTTTAGCATTCCAAACCATACTGTACTGCATCAAACCAAACCGTACCATGATGGAAACACAACATTGGTTTGTCAGCAAAGAATGTGAACACTCTCTCATAACTCTCTTTACTGTCCAACTATTTCTGCTATTTCCTCCTACTTCTTCTTCTTTGGTTTACACGGCGGGTTTAAGTTGTCAGAGCTGTCTGTTCTGCCTGCTGTTGAAAGATGGCCTTGCAAAATGGCAGCCTCTGCAAAGCAAGGTCCTTTCCTGAGGTAAATATAAAAGGCTCCAACTTATAGCTAATATACCAATGAACCCTATTACTGGAAGTGGAACTACTACGCAGGCTTCAACCTTACCTTCACCTCTCACTGATTATAAACTGCACTTTCATAATCACTTCTCACTTGTGATGGATTGACTTCATCAAATGTTGCTTGGTTAGTGTGTAATTTGAATCTATTACCCTCATCAGGCTGTTAAGTGCAACAGTAGCATGTTTTGAAAGGGCAAAAACATGTTCACAGACAGTATGCTTTGTTGATGGTCAGTGGTTACTGTGGTAACAGTGCAGTTTGAATTCTGATAGACTGATATCACCATGAGGGATTAAAACAATGCACGCCTGTTAGGATGAAAAGTGCTCAGCCTGATGAATAAAGTGGTTTAGTGGCCTTTGCATTTACTAACTGTGTATCTGTGTTTGTGTGTACGTGTAGGGAGATGATATCTTGGACAGGAGCTCGGAGCTCATCTACACCGGGGAGTTGTCATGGATCTATCAGCCGTATGGACGCAGCCAGCAGCGAGTCTTCTTCCTCTTTGATCACCAGCTGGTCCTCTGCAAGAAGGTACTTTCTGACGTCTCTGTCTCTTCCTTCACTGACTTCTTTTCTTTTGAAGATTTGAAGACATTGTTGGCTGCTGAAAACAAGCGGATCAGCTAAAACTTGACCTGTTTTCTTGAAAGTTGTGTATTGTATGTCTAGTGACAGAGACGCTTGAAGACAGTCAATACTTTCCAGTGCACATTTATGTCAAGACCATTTAATTGGACTGTTTTCTTAGGCATGTTATTATTAGCCGTTTCCCAGTTGACCCAATGACCTGTTGCGTCACAGTCTAAAACATCTTTAGTTGAAACTTTAGTTGTTAGCATGTTGAGCACCTTTCTGTGTCTTTCTACCAAGTTGTCCTCCAACTGATACGTAACTATATATACCACCTATACGTACATTTTATTGGTTTTAGCACACCAGTATTTTTCAGTTCAACTAGGCACAAGTGTTAGTGAGGTTAGGGTTAGGGCTTTGCTTGGACCTCATCGAAGCAAGGCACCAGATTACCTTTATTTACACTACCTCCAAGGGGCGCCTATTTAAGAAATTTACCTGGGTCATAATTCCTGCATACGACCCATAGTTACCTTTCATCTCCTTTCTATCACCCATTAACTTTAATCTGAAAGAGAATAACGTTGGCATCCCTGTCAGGACAGCAGCCAGTCCATCACAGGGCCACATACACCATATTGCATGTTTTTGGACTGTGGGAGGAAGCAGGAGGACCCGGAGAAAACCCACGCACACGCTGGAAGAACATGCAAACTCTGCATGTTGACTTGCGTTTTTAAAGTCTGGTTTAATCAGACTTACGCAATAATAACAGTAAACTTCTTCAGTCTTGCCGAAGCGCTGCAAATAAATGCATTATCAGACACACTTGCACTGAGTAAAGATGCGTTCCAAACCTCAGCACCTTTCACAAAATGGAGCTGTGGTAGTTTGGGCTCTAATGCACCAAGGCTGTGCTCTCCTGTCAGACAGATGTTCACGCTTGACTGGACTCAGCAGTACATGCACACGGAGACAAGGACATTAAAGTCGACAGACACTACACACATTAAAACACACCAGGGCTGAATAACTGTTCCATCACAGGCACACATTTGTACACACAGAGGAACAATCATTTCACCTTTATACACACAAACATGCCAAAATAGAGGATAGCCTACTGTAATACATACAAGGTGTGCTGGCTCTCTGTTTTTATAGCTCCCTCTTTGTCCTCATCCTCCCCTCTTATATCACAACTCAACATCGCTGGCATCAGGAACAAACTCCAGTGTGTCTGCAGATCACACACGTGTGCGGGCTGTTCTGGTCGGCTGCATAAATTCAGCTCCAAGACATCTTAAATTGTAAATTTTAGTCTTTGTTCTACACTTCCTGCTTCAGCATCCTCTGTACAACATGTGTAATAGTAGCCCTCGGGGTGTGTTATTAGCACGATGCATGTAGCCTTCCATCTTTTCCTCTCATCTCTTATCAGCACGCAGATGCAGATTTTTCTAGCTGTACGCTTATTAAAAAATTCTGCTCCTTTTCTTATTTTACCTTCCTTGACCTCTTCGTGTGACTGGATTATTTGGTCCTGAGGCAGAAGTCACAACAAAGACTGTGTCACATTATAGTGTTATTCCTGTGAATCTCAAACCTTGAATCAGTTCAGTTTATTTTTGCTTGGTGGAGGGTGGAACTAATCTCTTGATTAATTGATTAATAGACCGGCAGAGAATTAATTAATCAATCTGAGTTGGGGGTTTTTTCTCTTGAAGGATAAACGTTCTGTGGTTGTCGCTTGACATTAAATATTTAGCTTTTTTTTAATCCTCATGATTTGCATTTTGTTTTTGCTCTTCTTGGACATTTTGTAGCCCTAACAATGTATCCATTAATAATTGGCACATGAATTGTTAATGAAAGTAATCATTAGTGGTGGCTCCCATGTTGATGTAGCTGAAAAATGAGAATGAAATATTCAAAGTTGTTTCGTACTGTTTATTTTCAGAGGAATTATATTAAGAAAGTTTGTGACATACTGTCAGCAATGACTGAGCAATTCAAAAAAACATGGGTTATAGCAGCAGTTGTTGTGTTGTAGTTAACTTTATTTAATCAGAATGTAACACTTCAGAAAACAATATGTGTCAATATCATGTTTATGCTTTGAATGTTTGACCCCGGATGTGTGAAATATTACTGTAATTGTTGTTTTCTTTGTTCATAAAATAGTTCAGAACCACAATTTACAGGTTTCTCTGACTTTAACCATCATTTATTATGATAATTATTGATATCAACCGCATGTTGTTAATCTTTTTATCCATACCATTTTTTCCAGTAGTGAATTTGTGTGTGTGTGTACATGTATTTATGTCTTTGTGAGGTCCATACCAACATACAAACCTATCTTTGTGAGGACATTTTACCTTGTGGGGACATTTTGTCTTGGTCCCACAACATTAAAGGGCTTTTTCAGGGTTAAGATCTGGTTTTAGGATTAGGGTTAGAATTGGTTTAGGTTAGGCACTTAGTTGTGATGGTTAAAGGAATATTTCACCGATTTTTGCTTTGTATTAGGAGAATAGGGGTAGTATTTTTTGAAAAATTGTGCTTCTCAACCTCAGTTTCCCCTGAGAAATATCTTGATTCTTTTTTTATTATGTGCCCACCAGTGACACTTGGTTCAAGCCTTGGTCCAAGGCTTGAAACTACAACGCTAATTCCGCACTTTTTAGACCCTTGGGGGGGGTGGGGCAGTGTCCACCATCTTTGCTAGTAGTTACGCTAACAGGACCAAGTGTCCCTGGTGGGGACACATAACAAAGAAGAGAATGAAGATATTTCTCAACTCTGGGGAAACTGAGGTTGGGAAGCACAATTTTTCAAAAACATTACCCATATTCTAGTAATACAAAGCTTATCGGGGAAGTATTCTTTTAAGGTTGCGATAAGGGGCGAGAGAATGCTTTATGTCTATGATGTGCCTCTCAGGACACTGGTGACAGGATGCTTGTTGACACCTTCAAGGTTCAGCAAGCACACATACACATTAACACACACTTTCATTTATTCTTACCCAGGACCTGATACGCCGGGACATCCTGTACTATAAGGGCCGCATTGACATGGACCGCTACGAGGTGCGGGACGCGATAGACGGGCGCGACGACGACTTCAACGTCAGTGTGAAGAACGCTTTCAAATTGTGCAACAAAGACAGCGAGGAGATCCACATCTTCCTGGCTAAGAAGCCTGAGGAGAAGATTCGCTGGCTCAGAGCCTTCCACGAGGAGAGGAAGATGGTGCAGGAGGATGAGAAAATTGGTTAGTTACTGCACATCCCTGTTTTGGAAAGTGGGGCGATACTTTTCAGGATACTTTTCATGCACACAATCAGTAATAGTCAGTGTATACCATGGTTTCGGTGCTATTATACCACAACCTTTGATTATTAATACATTATCTGTATTTATATAGTGCTTCTCTAGTCTGGATGACCACTCAAAGCACATTATAGTTTTGCCATTTACACATATTCATACACACCTATGTATAGTATTAGCAATGTGGGGTTAAACACATTTCAGCGTCACAATGTCTAAAAATGACAACCATTAATTTTATATATTTATATAAACACACTTTAAATCCATCCAAAAAAAAAAGGTCTGTATTTAGATTCAAGGTAAGGGGGACTGTTTCTTTTTTTATGCTTTAGTTGTCGCCACTATTTTACAGAATGTTGATATAATATCATGAGACACAGAACAGGCAACAACACTTTTCTACGTTCTCTCCTACGACTCTCCTGAGCTGCTTGACTTGTTGTAGCTGTAACTTCTGGAAAGAAAAAAAGAAAACTGGAAAGAAAAAGCTTCCCCCAGACAACAAGATTCTTCTGTGCTTCACAATGTCATCAAGCTTGGTCTTCTGTTATTGTTTTGATTGACAGACCCCTAGTGGCAGAAATGTATATCAGTGTCTTGCCTAAGGATAGATGGGCATGTAGAGTAGAGGAGCCTGGGAATGAATGTCCAACCATGTGGTTTAAAGACATTCTACCTATCAAGCCACAATATTCACATATTAAATACTCTACTTTAGTGACATTGTTTTGCTTAAAATACTTTTATACTTAAAAGCTGTACTTAAAACCGCAACCAAGACATCCCAAACTCTCGGATCAGCCCCAAAAAACAATCTCCGCCCCAAAATCACTGGACGTCATCATCTGTAAAAAGAACTGAGAATTTTTAATCACCAGGTTACATGGAAATGAAGTGATTGGCTGTGCTTATTTCAGAATGGTCAGTGCTTCAGACACCAACTTTAAGTATCAGGACATAAAAAAAGAGTTCAACAAATATGATAACAAGTTCAGAAACAAATGTACCAATCCTAGCCTCATGTACATGTACATGTTAATTCTACACAGTATTTATACGTTGCAAAGTAGCTTTTACAGCGAGTAGTGAATCCTCCCCCCACCACAGCTGCTAACACGTAAACAAACATGTTCAACTATACGACCTTATGTTTTCATTCCTTTAAAGGTCAACTGTGAATACAGTACAGTGAAACCATGAATGTTTTTGAGATGTTATCAAACCATGAAAATCTCATACTGATTCATGTCCTACAATGGGCTTTAGGTATGTGATGTATTTCCTGCGGCAGAGTACAAAGAGGCTTGTTTTTGTACACAAGCTTCTCTGCGTCATAAACACCAAGTCTGAGCGTAACAAATATTGTTGAATATTATTGACTAAATCTAAGACAACTATTTCTGCTCAAAGTTTTTTTGTACATCCCATAAATCATACGGCAATATTGTCTTCTAGGTTTTGAGATCTCTGAGTACCAGAAGCGGCAGGCGGCCATGACAGTGAGAAAGGTGACCAAACAGAAAGGTGAGGCAACAAGAAGATATCAGGTGATTTCCCCTTTTTTTTTCCTTGCCGACGTGCTCTGTCTTCTCATCGCTGTTTACTCTTTCCTTAACCTGCTCTTTTTTGCTTTTCTTACTTTGTACTTCTTTTTCCAAACTCACATGCTCATGTTTATGAACGAGTCTAGATTTGCCACGTAGCGCGTACGCTAGAAGAAATCCAGTGAATTCACGTCATCTAATGGCAGTCCATTCGTTTGGATATTATCGCTTTGAGGATGACTTGATAGTGTATGAGTTATGAAGCAGCTGTTAAGCATCAATGAAAAGACAGAGGGCTGTTTGCATGAACTAACGAGTTTAAAGGGCGATACCAGTGTTCATGACATGTGGGTCTTGTGTCACGTAGCAGTGAAATGATTGAAGACAGTGTTTCCTGAGTTACAGTGCTTGTTGCTGTTGCATCTCCATAAATATCCAGAAAACCCGAGCCTGAATTGTGTAACAGTGGAACGACATAGAGCCTGACCGATATAGTGGGTGACAGATGTGATTGGTATCAGCATTTGTGTTTGCCGATAGGAACCAACATGAAAACTTCTAGGTTTTTTTTTTAGATTTTTGCAATTTTTAAAACAAATGGTGGTAAATGTTTTCCCCGCTTATACGTAGGTTTCCAACCGAGTGTCAGAGGGATCACCATCAAATATTAATGACTACTGGTAGATGTTAAGTAAAGGTCAGGAGATACACCAAAATATTAGACCTGGGCTGTTATGTAAGATTTGATTAAGAGTAAAGTTCAGACTTTTAAGTTCAGGCTTTTAATTAAGGTTAATTTATTTGTTTCATTTTGTATTCATTTGTTATTGTTACTAGTCATAAAAAATGTTTGTCAACTCTTCTATTGACAAAAAGATTTGTTTGTGCATTCGATGAGTTCATTTGATTTAATTGCATATTTTATTAATTATATTTTAATAAAAGATAAAATAGACTTTTATATTTATTATCTAAATTGAAGGACACGTCTTCAGTAGCAGTCATTTCTGTCATATTTACTGTCTGTCCTCTCCTGAGGAAGGACCCACCAGGGTTAGTCAGTACAATGATCCATACATTGATTGCAGAATGTTTAATGTACAGAAAAGATGTGCATACGTGCATATATAGCATATTTTACTTAAACAATTTTAAAGTGTAACTTCTTTAAATAAGTATTTTCTCTTTCTTCTTCTTTTTTTCTAGCTATTTGTTATAAATGTCACTGTTGAGGTATAAAATAGGGAGTAATTAACATGTCGTTTTGTTAGGACTTTGCTGCTCTCTTTTATTGGCGTCTGCCCTCAAAAATTCATATTGGATCAGGCTCGTTTGTCAAAACAGAAACCAGCTAAAACCAGAAAAAACATGTCAAACAAGTTAGTCAAGGTTATCCAACCGTCAAAACAGACGACCCACATGTACACTTAACTGGCATCATCCTTAAAGATTTAACCGTTTTAGTGTTAGGCTAGATGTTTGTACATTTATCATGACTGATGTTCTTGCTATTGCCAGTTTCACAGTAAGCATGATCATCAATTGAGGTATTAAACAACTAATGACCTCTGCTGGAATGTCCTCTCTGATGTTAGGCTCCCTGTAGATGTCTGTCAAAAGTAAATGTGTGTTTCTAAGTGCTGTATGTGTACATGGCTGGCACAAGGTGAAGTACTCTCTTGAATTTCAGATTCATTTATAGATTTCATCTTGAGAAAGAGGGCCATGTTGTATGGACATGGTTTGAGAATGATAAAGGTATATGCATTAGAGTTCTCCTTAGAGCTAGCACAATAAGATGCCATGGCAACTGCTAAGCAGCATTGGGAGGTGTTTTGATCTAACGTTGGCAGTGGAGCATGCGCTCACTGTTCATTCTGTTGACAAGCATTAAGTCCACTGTCCTAAAATAACACAAAGACGGTGTTACCCTGCAAACTGCTTAAACAGTGTTGGGCAAAAACATCCCTTACAAAAGACCCTGTTCACCATCCGTATCTTTTTGTCTAAGATGCCATGGCAACTTTTGAATATGTCATCTTCAAATATTGATTGTTTCAATTTTTGGATTACACTAGCTACACTAGTTGTGATGCTTGTAGCTGACTGTAGCTGAACAACATTGTAGACTGTAGTTAAATGCATATTAGCAGCTTTCTGTTGGCTCTGTTTTCCCCGCTCTTGTGTTCTCAAGTGTCGAGGGTGCTATTCAAACAATCGTGCTGTCAACAAACATGGAGGAACAGTGTCCCTTGTCCAAATGCCTGGTGTCATCGTCTTATGCATCTGATGTAATCTGTGGGTTCTCTTGTTTGCCTGCAACAGACTTTGATTGAATAGCATCTTTAGTCTCCCTTGTGTCATCGCTAGAGCTGAATTCCACGTTTCTCCTAATTCAGCTGTCATCGTATGATCATAATGTGTCATGTCTCAGGATTAATACGCAGGAATGTTAGCACTGGAGGCCACTTTTGTGCATCTGTGTGCCTGTGTTCTGTGGAAGCATGACTTGGTGTTGTGTTGTTGTGCCTGTTTCAGAGACGATACTGACAATGTTTCCTCTTTGCTATCCTTCCCCCCTTCTTTGTCTCCTCTGCTTTGTGCCCTGCGCTGCCTCCTTGTCTCCTCCCCCCTTGCTCTTTTTGCACCTGCCTCCCTAGGTGTAAACAGGTGCACACCCCCCTCATACCCGCCCCCCCAGGACCCCCTCAGTGCGGGGCAGTATGAGGTATCGGAGGACATGGCACAAGGAGAAGTTTTTGAATTCAGTCAATCCAAAAGAGGCCAGGCTCCTTTCTGGCAGAATTTTAGTAGATTAGCTCCATTTAAGAAATAGAGATACACAGACTCTTCCGAAGGACCAGCTATTTTTCTTAGAAGCACTAAACACTGGATGATCATGTCCCATGATGAAGAAAATTATGAAAAACACACATACATTAAAGACTCTGAAGCAAAGGACCAATGTTAGAAACGAGTGTGATATGGAGGAGCAAGAGGACTGAAGACTTGGATTTAAAAATAAAAATTGAAGAAAAAAATAAACTCACTTCATATATGTTAGTAACCCTCTTAGTTATCATGCTTTTTCCAGCTGAGTCGACCTGTCATGAACTCCTTCCCACAGATTCTGCATTATCCACCCCATCTGAATGTCCTGGAGTTATTGAGATTATTATTCTGTATGATTTCATTTTTAATCCATCATCTGGATAGAAACACAAGGCTGAGGCGAGTCATTCCCTGATGATATGCTTGTTGTCCGTAAGATGAGATCTTGCTGTGCTGCTATGTGAGATTACTCGTTGCATTCCTGTGAATGTGAGATTGAATGACGATGGACCCCGGGACATGTGAGGCTCCACTGTCGGCGCCACGTCTATGTTAGATCCACAGACCGGTGAGACCATCTCTGATGTCATGCGTCTGGATCCCCTCCTCTCTCTCTCTCTCAACTCTACGTACTCCTTTCTCTGGCTGTCTGCATATTCAATAGTCACCCTCTGACGCTCACAAGCATCACACACCCTCTCTACATCCCTCTCTTGTCCTCCGTATCTCTCCACCCACCTGCTTAGCCTCTGTGAGTCAGAGGATCTCAGTGGAAGAGCTTCATACTCTTGGAAGCTTGCCATTGGCTGCGATAAGATGGGTCAAGGAACAAATCAATAGCGAGAACATCAATAGAATATTTACATCCTTTCACCAACCACTTTTGACAGGGTATTCATATCCGATCACGCCAAGGGGGCTGTGGGTTATGTTTGACAGCGAGCTCGCCGCTCAGATGAAACAGCTGGGAGCAGGAGATAGGCAGGCTACGGTTCACCTGCCTCGTGTCAGATCCCCTTCCCCGACCCCCCCAGAGACCACCCCTGTAGCACTGTGCTGGCAGCTCACTGGGTGTTTGGTAAGAGCACGGCCTAAAAATCCACTGAGAGCGAGACATGAAGTTGATGCATTGGCCAAGGTCTAAATGAATCTCTCTCTTCCACCCCGTCAGCTGTAGAAAGAAAATAAAGACTCCTTGAGTTGACTTGATTATTATTGATTATTTATTTTTGATTATTATTATCGCTCACACTATAAACTAAAATACAAAAAAAGCACAGCACATATTCGGTGTTCAGCTATGCCACAGTGTGACTAGATAGGAAAGCACCCTACCCAGCACAAAGGGGAAATGGTCCACAAAATGGCAGAAATTCTAAATGAACAAGACAAAGGTATGAGTAGGTTGTGAGTCAGTGCGAGCCAATGACACAGGGAGGCGGAAAGATGAATTGAATCTGTAGCATGCAGGTGTCCTCTTGACAGATCCATGCGTCTCTGAAGACTGCGGCTTCAAAACTTGGCACTCTTCCCCGCCACGTTGTTTTCCAGATCTGATCCATGTCCTGGCTGCTGTAGCCCTGGCACTGTTAAGTGATTTACAAAAGGACTGTGGCCTGATCAGATTGATTTGTTTAATCAAGAAAAGTCCCTGCTGAGAGCGAGAGATAGTTGCTGCACTCCAGAGTCCTTCAACTGACCAGAAACTACCAATTTAAACACGACGTTTGACGCGAAGGTGTTGCTCTTTTTTTCTACAGCTGGAATGTAAGTGATACAACTGTCCAGGATTTGTGATCATATTTTAACCTCAGATACAGAAGTACACTTTGTGTTGAAGTATATCACCTGATGGACAATACTTATACAGTATGACAACTTGTGCAATGTGATATATCATTATATATCTTCACTACTCACTACAACGTGATATAAAAGAGTTATATATCGTTCTATGTCATTTGTTTGCCTTCTTACAGGCCTTATAACCTATTGGAAAAAAAAGACCTTAGATTTGCTTTGTATGTTGTGTAATTTATGTTTTGTTTCAGTAAAGAAAGTTGAGAAATGGGCAAGTTGGCTGCTGGTGTCTGTAGAGATGGCTCCCAGTGAGATTGTTTTGGAAGATAATTCCCACATCTGGCACAGCAAAAAGATATGGTTCCCAGGCCATGATAACCTCAGGTCCCGTGCTACGACCCCCAAACCCCCCCTGCCCCCCATTGCCCACTCCCCTGCCTCCCAGCCCGCCACCACTACCACCACCAACATCCAGGCACACACACACACACACACACACACACACATACTCATGCACGTACTCGCTGGCCCGTTCTGCTGCGGAGAAGAGAGATGCTATCTAACAGTGCCTTCCAGCATTCCACTAGTGATTATCTATTCAGTTTCACAGGCAGATTTGAATTAGTCATGTATTTTCCCTTCACAACGTGGGACTTGCATCTCTCACTCTCACTTTTCTCTCTCTCTCTCTCTCTCTCTCTCGCTCTCTCGCTCTCTCTCCCTCATACAAACTGGGAATCCCTCATCCCTCAGTACACGAGATCCACTCGGACACAAACGTAGAGGTCAGGCCTTTTCATATGAGTAGATACTGTGCCGTCTGACCGAAAACACTTTACAACAACACCTTATTATATCACACTTACATAGCGGTCATTTTATTGCACAAAAAAGGAAGTTAACTCTTATTTCAGATGTTTAGAAACTATGTAGAATTCCTTTTATCTATTTAACTTTAACTTTAAAAGATGGTTTCATTTCAATATATAGTGGGAAACAGATTATTAGTATTATTATTATTATTATTATTATTATTAATAGTGAGTTATGAATTAGAAGAAGAATCATCTATTTCACCTTTATCAACTAAGCACTGTAAATACTGTAAAAAGAACAGATCATATATTTGGATATTGGTATTTTGCGTTGGAGACGAATGTTGTTCCAGTTCTAGCGTGCGGTAGACCTCAGTACCAGGTAAATGCATGCTTGTGGCATCCAATATTTTGCATGAGACTTCAGACAACTCTTAACGGATTGTTTAGTTTCATTTTTTATTTTAAGCCCACGCCACTCTCACTAAAGGAGTTCTTTTGTGTCCCGCTCACTGCACACCACACGTCGTAGCTTCTGGTTTTATTTATTGTCGAGTCGAGGAGGAACACGTGTCCTTGTGCTGAGTCAAAGACTGAACTGTTGTGAGTGATGGAATGAAAGGCCCAGATGTAATGGGTACTCTTAACTGTAACCTTGTTTTAAACCTCTTATTATTGTTTTTTCCTTTTCATTCACGTTAACATACACTGTCATCGTCCAAACTGCTGCTGTTGATGTGTTTTTGTTTTTAATGCCATTAACTGCTGAGGCAAAAAAAACGGGTATAATTTTTCTATGACAACAGAGAACCAAATAGGAGTTAGTAGCAATCATGGGTGTTTGTGTACAGATTTGTAGTCAAGAATCGAATAAATGCAACTTCTTGGGATTGGGACACTAAAAATCAATATAATCCTGACGACACACACACACACACACACACACGTACATAGTGCTGCATTGCAGTTCATGTCATGCTTTTGTTTCAAATGACAAATTCTCCGTTGGAGTTCAATGACTTGACCGGGCAAATTAATTCCTTGCTTGTATTTTTTGAATGCAGTATTAAATAGTACTATTTTGGCCACATGGTTAAAAGGATGTATATATTGGTTTTATTTTTCATATATATATATATATATAGATATAGGTATAGGTATAGATATATAATTATAAGTCCGACCTTGTACTGCCAATGTGCAGTTGATTTTTTTTTCTCTTTTCAGTCAAAAAAACCAAGACAGGAACAGAAGTTTGCTCAGATTTCTGTACTTTCTTTAATCCGGGGTGTGCACAAGCCAGTAAATGCGTTCACTCACATTTAGCATAGCCACATCTCCAGTAGGAACTCCTCGCAGTTGGATATGCAGTCCAGAGTTTGGGTTTCAGATTAGTCAGGGTGCAACGAAAAGTCATCAATGAGCCACATGTATTGATGTGGTATTGCGTGACAACAAGGTAAATAGAAGACTGATGTCCCACTTTTGAAATGGAAGTCATTGTATAATAGCATCTAGTTCTGGATTTTTGCCTATCACAGAAAAACGTACTCACAGTGTCATTAATTCCTTTGTCACCATATACAAACATTTGTCATTTCCTTTCTTGCTGGCATTTTGATTTGATTATTTGTTGTAGAAATGAAAAACCTTAAAAATAATGCCTATTCAATCCAGAAACTGTGAATGGGAGAGTGGAGATGTCAACTGTATGTACATTATATGTTTTGATGTAATCAGAAGCACTGGGAATATGTTGTACTTCGCTGTAAAAATAAATCCATATCTGATATAGCTGTACTTTTGTTGAAAATAAATTCTCTGCAGAACTGCGTGTCAAGGCGTCAAAGTGTGAGTGGGAGCATTGTGCCGGGTTTCCTGTTGTGTGACATCATTTCCTGTTTGTTAGGCCCATTCCCGAGAGCTGACACGTTCATTCCTGGACATGTTTTGGAGGAAGGGCCTTGGACTTTGGATGAAAAACTCTGGTATTCATAAGATAGACAAGAAGAACTTCCAACCACAAACTGTTGCCTGAACATAACTGTGCTGTAATCAATAAGTAATGAGACTTATGCTAATGTATTCTCCCAGTTGGCCATGCAGAAGTGTCGGCTGATGGCTCTGCTTCCTAACGTTTTGAAGTCCACAGATGTGAGACTGTGTTTTTTTTCCCCGGGAAGATCTGAGACGTCCTGGTGTGGCACGGTCAGTGTGTGTCTGTGTGTCCAAACCACTGAAGTGAGGCTGTGGCTGATTGTGGAAAAGACTGATGAGGTTCCCAGTGAGAAGCCTCACCTCACGCAAGGCAGAGCAAGGGCAATGTGCAGGGTAACTGTGGTCTCTAGTGGTCAAGTGTGGTGCTACACTTCCCAAGGACAGAGCATATTTTTCTAAAGGTAGCATTTCTGTGGCTCCAAAGGAGAAGGTGGAAAAAAATATGAATTCAAATTTCAGCTACACGATGTCATGTTGAACTCTAACGGTTGTGTTCCAGGATGATATGAGGGACATCCCATCTTTCCACTGGGAGAGCAGTGATTCTGTGTGCAGTGTTGTCGCTCTACGGTCGCTCTGTGTGATACTACATCTGAATGGAAAGGTGATTGTTGACTGTTAAGTTTGGTTTTGGCTCATTGGAGTGTGATGATGTTTTTTTCTGAACAGCTACTCGTGAGGCAGTTTGCTTTAAGGTCCTTGTTTTAAGTCATTTATTGCAAATAAACGGGTTCCTGTTCTCCTTTTAAAAAACAAAAACAATCACATTTAATTTCACACTGTTACTCCCGTCATGCCCGGGACTTAACTGAAACACAACACAACCCTTTATATATTAATAAAAAAAACACCATTTCAAATAAGTGGGACTACAATACAGTTTGCACTCTGAGACTGGTTATGTGACCGTCCCTTCAATCGAAAAATCAGTTATGCAGTCATGAGTGTACAGCAGGGGTGTCAAACTTATTTTTGTTCAGGGGCCACATACAGCACAATTTGATCTCAAGGGGGCCGGACCAGTAAAAATAGTAAAATAATAGCATAATAACCTATGAACAACAAGAACCCCTTTGTTTTTTCTCCTTTGTTTTACATTTACTGAAGGATAATTTTACAAAACATGATGTTCCTTGAGAAATATAAGTGCAATTTCAACAATATCATGCCTAAATGTACTATTTACACAGCACACTGGATCTATAAAGGCACAAACATTTAGTCACGGGTCTCTGGAGCATTTGACATTACGTTTAGATTAGTGTGAAATTTTAACAAATTCATCCTGTGGGCCGATTGGACCCTCTGGCGGGCCGGTTCTGGCCCCCCGGGCCGCATGTTTGACACCCCTGGTGTACAGTAACAAGTTAAAAAACAAAACAAATAATCACTGGCCATGTGTCTTCAGGTGAGTATGAGCATCACATGAATTTAGTGGTGTCATGTTTCAGGTAGTTCCTCAGGATCTGAGGAATGTCCAAACTGTCTATGGCAGGCTCTTTATCAGTGAAGGAGACGTGTCTTCGAATCACCAGCCGAGTCTGTGACATCAGTGTTTTGGGACAAACTTGAAGAAGAAATGGGAGAAGAAAAAAAAACAGAAGATGGATCAACATTTTATGTCGAGACATTGTGCTGAAACAGCTTCTGGTATAATCATCACACTCTCACCTCTCTCCTTCAGCAGTAGTGCGAGAGCTTCATTCTGCTTTGTGGTCTTGTCAATGATCAGTGTAGGCAGATAAACATCTGCCCCAAAGTCTATAAGAAGCTGAATGTACTCCACCCCGCAGCCATAACGGAGACACACCTCCAGAACTGTCTTTGGCTGCTTGATCCTGGCCAGCATCTTCTCATCTGTGCAGTTGTAGTTGGGGTTGGCCCCATGCAGAAGCAGCAATTTAAAGCAGTCAATGTGTCCATAAATAGCTGAGATATACAGTGGCCCCCGGCACGCTGTGCCACTGGAGGCCCACTCAGGCACTTTGGGTCTAACATCCACTTGGGCTCCAAACCGTAGCAGCTCTCTGAGGACATCTGCATCACCTTCCCGGGCGGCGGTCAGCAGTGGAGAGCAGTTGTTGTACTCACTGCCATTGGGATCAGCTCCAGCCTTCAGCAGGGCAACAACACAGTCCAGATGTTTCCCACTGACAGCTGTGAACAGAGGTGTCTGGGCCTTCACATCCAGGCAGTCAATCTGAAGTTACACACAGGAGACGGTTTGACACCGTAACACGTAATCGCAGCAAAAGAATTAGAACTAGGGACTAGGTTGACTTGGTTTATCCAGCTGCGGCTTAGTTCTGACCCGATAAGGTACTGTGACGATGCACTCGCCTATCTGGCACTGTTAGCGTAGACTGTGTGCAGCAGTTAGCCACCAGGGGGCGACTCCATTCGTCTCACAAAAGAACTCAGTTTGAGTGGAAGTCTCTGGGCCAACCTCTAACTTGATTTATAACAAAGGTGGTATATGTTCATAAAGAGTTCATTGTCTTAATCTTAATCACTCATTTCAGAACTCTTTCATGAGAACATGTACTAGTCTACAGATGTATTGCAATATCATCGCAATAAATCTGTTCACAAAAAAACAGAACTAACAGATGTTGAAAGGCTTTTTAGCATCGCAATTTGTGTGGGGTTGTCACTTTTACTTTTTTACATTTTTACATGTAATTTGATCCATCCTTTATATATGAAAAAAAACAACTCATTAGAGCGACTTTAATGCACAACGTGTAAAATGGGATGAAAACATCTTCCAAATAATGTGTGCAGGCAGAGTGCAGCGCTTCATTTTCATATTCAAATGAGATCCTTCTGTCCATTACACCCACCAGCAGGCACATTTGTCGCGTCCCACCTACCCCCATTCACACCCAGTCTCATCATCCACATCTGAGGGTTGTACAACAAAAATCTCTGTCTCTGTATCTCACCTCTGCGCCGTGCTCCAAGAGTAACTCCAGGCACCTCAAGTGTCCCAGAGCAGCAGCAGTGCGCAGAGGGGTTACCGGGACCCCCCACCCACTGCAGGCATTGATGCACCGTCTGTGGCTCTCCTGGGAAAGGAGCTCAGAGAGCAGAGTCACGTCGTTGCTGCTCACGGCGTTGTTTAAGGCCTGACACTGCTCACTGTCCCCTTCCTCCTCCTTAGGCTGCAGCAGGGAAAAGATCTTAGAAATGTCCATCAAACTCATGTTGACAGCTCGACCCAGAACCATAATGTAACTTCAGGCTGGTGCAAGTCAGAGACCTTCCATCTGCAGTGACAGGGGAGGAAGATGATGCACCATGTGACACATGTAAGCTGAAATACAACTTCAAATTCACACATTATATTTGGCAGAGAACATGTGAAAGACAAGTATTACAACCGTGGAGTAAAGAATGAAAACAGTCAGTCTAAAATATGGCTTGATGATGCACTAGAGCCGTATTCAGCGTAGCTCCTCCTCTTTAATGGTACGTAAGCTTTATCAGCAGTTTATACACAAAGAAAAGTTCTGCCGCGCGTTACAAGATGACGAAATAAAAAAGAGAGACAAAAAACCAAGGCTGCAGTGAACACAATGGAGAACATGTTGCCTCTCTACATGTTTGTGTAGCAAGTGGTTGGATATCGGATGTACTGTGTATATAGTGGACAAACACTAATGTTTGGTCCCTAATAAAGCAAATAGGCCAGTGTGTGTGTGTGTGTGTGTGTGTGTGTGAACTTTGCTGAACATGAAGTTTGATACGTCACGGTCTCTTTTGCTGACTTTGGTCCCCATGAAAGTGTATAAACCAGTACGGGTGTGTAAGTGCCAGTGTGTCAGAGCAGACAACTTAATTGTACATGATTTGAAACCTTTTTTCTTTTTCTTTTACTTCACAAGTTTCTGCTCAAGTGGTTGCAAACTCAGAAAAGATATGGACAAAAGTATTCAGACACCTGACTGTAATGACGTATTCAAATACAGACACAGTAATGTAATACTTAAATATGGAGTTGGTCCCCTTTTGTAGACTTTCCTCAAGATTTTCAAGTGTTTCTATGTGAATTTGTACTCATTCATTCACTTATGAGGTCAGACAGGCACTGATGTTGGACGAGAAGGCCTGACTCACAATCTCTGTTCCAGTTCATCCCAAAGGTGCTCGATGGGGTTGAGGTCAGGACTCTGACTGTGTGGGTCAGTCCAGTTCTTCCACACCAAACTAAAAATCAAACCATGTCCTTGCTTTGTGCACTGGGAGACAATCATGTTGGAATAGAAAAGAGCCTTCCTCAAACTGTTGCCACAAAGTTGGAAGCATAGCGTTGGTATGCTGAGGAGTTGAGATTGTCCTTCCTTAAGGGGACCAGACCAAAGCCTCATCGAAACACCTGAATTCAATACTTACTGTAACAGATGAGGCCGAATACTTATGTCCATATAGTGTATGATTTTAAAGGGACGAACCATTTTAAAGTGGTTTATCATGAACCTAACGTGACCATACAGGAGAGAGGATTTTATATTATTATTTTATTATTACACAAAATGATATCTTTGTCTCCACACGTCGACAGATTTCACTCAATAAGAACAAAGTTATGACAGTAGCAAACAGGCGCTTGCAGTTTTTTTTCAGTTGCTAACAAACACTTCACACAGTCAGCAAAAAAAAAAAGAAAAGTATGTGGAGGTAACTGTGAATGACTTTTCATTGTTTTGTTCTTCAAACGCAAACACACACTTTGTCAAAACTGTTAAAAACACAATCAAAACAGGCCGACGGAAGAACATTGCTGCCGTGCGGAGGTGAGATGAAGTGCTCGGCTGAGATGCATGTTGGCAATGCGGAGTGTGTGAAGAGTTTTAAAAAAATGCTTGTCAGCAATTTAAAACAAAAAAAACCGTGATGCAACAAGACACTTACCTCACTGTGTCGCCAGCCAAAGTTATTTCCAACAATATTAGACGTAAACCCTTTTAAAATTCCAGGACAAGTCATGTGAGAAAGAGAATGAGAGAAGCAAATGTTCTCCAAGGAGTGTGCGTGATGCTCGCATAAGAGCTGTGAAAAGTGCCGTATAGTGTGTGTGTGTGTGTGTGTGTGTTTGTTAGCTGACAAGGTGGGAAGAGCTCCTGTCTGGGGGGTGGGAGGCTAATTTTAGGCCACAGATGGGCCTGGCTAAACTTCCATTCTTGGAGAGTCAAGGCTCAGGTTTATAATTAGAAAGGTGATAGACCTGTGACACTCCTTCTGTGATTGGCGAGAGTGTCCTGCCTAAAAACAAAGACATGTCAACGGAGACGTCCATGCAACAGAAGCATCATGTGGTCAAACTGTTCCGGGCGCACGACTGCACCCAGTGAGACACTAACACCTACTGATCTATGACAAAATAAAGTGTGTCTGCTCCATGCGCCCTGCTGCCACCCTGTTACCGTGATTCACACCAAGGCAGCCATTTTGGTAAGTGTCAGCTGTGTGACTGTCAGAAGGTCTGGAGTAGCAGCCAGTCAGCTGTTTCCTCTGCTAGACACACCCATGTCTGCATACTGTCCCGTGGCTGAGACACACTCAAGTCTTTCAGCAGATGGCACAGGAGGCCAGATACCAGACATTGTACAAATACTTGAAGAAGTATTATTATTATTATTAAACGTGGAAGAGCAGAGTAAGGTTCAAAACAAAGTTCTTTGACCTAATGACAGTGACAAAACAAGAGCTGACCAGCTATCACAGCACAATGACTTATTTTAAACTCTGATGTCATTCTGTTAGAGCCACAGATTATAGTGCAATAAATAAATGAAGTAAAATGACCATAATAATAATAATAATGATAACAATAATAATAATAATAATAATGATAATAATGCATCAACAAGGAACCACAGTCATTTCACACCTTCAATTTTTCCAACAATAGATAGATAGACTGACTACGCCCCTGTTGGCCACCAGAGGGCGGTAGTGGCGCACCGATGGCAGGAAATGCAGCTGTTCGTAAACAGTAAAAGAAGACTGTGTGCAGACAGCTTTGTAAATGGGATCGGATCTGACCGGAGGGAGAGATTTGATGATTTTTCACTTGTCATAGAGCACTTTTTCATATTTTACTCCAGAAATCTCTTGAGAGAAAGAGAAAAATAATTCGTTCAGGTATTCCGTTTATGTCCCCTTCCTATGAGTAAAATAAAAACCTTAACATGATTTGTTCATAAGAAAGGGGAGTTGGTACCCTCATGGCAAACTAAACCAAAACACTCTCAAGTGTTGAATCTTCTGTTAGATGGAGGACAGGGAGGAGGAGGCCCTGGGACGTTGCTGCAGAGTGATGGTTTCTCGTGTCCGGCACAAACAGCAGCAGCAGCAGCAGCTTCAGAACTCGGAGGTGAGCAGGAATAATAAAGAGGCAGGAGGAAGGAGACAGAGGAGTGAAGGTGGAGACGACAGAGTGTGTAACCTCCCTGAACGTCAACCCTCCCTCGGTCTCAAATGTCAAGGTCCACAAGTTCAGACTGTCCCCCTTCAACTCATCTCAACGCTGAGGCTCAAGACTTTGAAGGAGGAGATGAGGAGGGTGAGGAGGAGACTGTCCAGCATGGCTCCGATTTACTACCTGTCCGTTATTAGTGCAGAGAAATGACTGCACTCAGTGTGTGTGTGTGTGTGTGTTTCTTGTGTTGCAGGCTGCAGACATGGAGCTGCATGAACCCTCTCTGTGCAGCATGTGTGAGCAGCAACAGGCTTCTCTGGCCTTGAGAAGTTTTATCTGGAGGAAGAAGACACAACTGCAGCTCCAAACACTGACGGGCAGACTAAACACACCGTCAAGCCACAGAGTAATTATATCACTTAAAGGCCAACTCGAGGTCACATATTTATGCCAGCATGGCTGATCAAATGGATTATTTACTATTTACTGCACTGAAATGTCCCTCTGTGGTTTGTAGGATGATACAAATTGGATGGGTTTGTGCAGTATTTCCCAAAGTCGCCCGATACCCCTCACTGGATTTGGGAGGGACTACTTGTTGAAGATATGCGGGTCACCGCAACCTGGGGTTGCCATAGCAACCACTGAGGAACGTGGAGTTGCCCTGGCAACAGATGAAATGAGGGGTCACCCTGACAAAAGCGCTACAGGAACTCATTTAGCAAGACCTCGCTGTCCTTTTCCAGACAGATAGCTGCAGACATGACAGGCACCATATTAATATAATAGAGGGGACAATGTTGTGGTGGAGTCAGACATATTCCTTCCTCTTAGTTTCACACACACACACACATACACTAAACCCACCAATTTGTCCAATAAACATTGATCCATATGCTGCTGATGGAGTCTGCAGTTACCGTACTCAGCCGCGGTTGCTAACGTTCACGCCACACACCAAGTGAGCACATTTTTCAAAACGGAACACCATGACGACGTGTATAGTACAAAACAGCCATTTATTTTCTTATCACTGTATTAAAGTATTACACTCAACACTATTCAGAGCAAATGGGTCTGGCCTCTTTTTGTCCAGTTTAAAGTCACTTGAACTTTGTAAACATTAAAACAACACTGTTTTATTTAACTTAGCAATTTAACCTATTTTAATTGGCACAACAGACAGGTATGGAAGCCTCATGCATTAAAACATAATAAGTACAGCACAATATCTATGGCAATGGACAATACATGGAACATGGAAGTTATTTGGACATTTTTTTTAATCAAGTTCATTTTTGCATTATTGCAGTTACCTATTTAAAACCTACTATGGAAGTCATACTGCTACACATCCAAAGCACTAATAAAAACAGACAACAAAAAGACGTTATCAGATCCTCAGTCATTTGTTGACAGCTTAGGACCGAGTTACTAAGAACAAGATACTGTTTCAGTGGGGAGTGAATGTGGAAGTCGTCCAGCAGCACAGATCTTACAGTATTTCAGCCACACATTGTTATTGGCGTGGCTAATGTTTGATCAGTGTATTGGAGCAGTTCCCTTTATAAACACAACTGAAGATGGGGTCGGATCTACTCATCTGGCTTCCTCTTGGGCTTCTTTGGGTTGCGGGAGCGGCTCTTGGCTTTGCACAATGGGCAGATGGGAGCATTACGATGAATTTGCTGGTGGCAGGACAAGCAAGCCTAGAGCGAGAGGGAGGGAATATCACAACAGTTACTACATCAGTTACGTCTCTTGCAGCAATAAGCAACCAATTAGTCAGCTGCTGCTGTCAAAAGCATAGTGTATTTTAATTGTTTATTATATATATAGTGCCAGTGTAGCATTCTAATTCAGAAAGCTGGCTCTGATCATCACACTATACAATAACTCACCTCTGTCTGACAGATCTGGTCACCATGTTTACATCCTGGTCTCTACTACTTTTATTGCACTACTGTATATTTAAATAACCCTTTACTGGCATTCAGTTTATAATTTCATTGATATATTCAGTGTTTATACCATCTCATGTTCATATAGTTGTAATTTTGTGTTCTTTTCTTCTTGTCTACCCTTCAACAATTTCCCAGTCTGGGACCAATAAAGTACATCCATCCATTTAATTTTCTTTATATGAAACAGGCACCGAATAGATTTTAAAAATTGTGTTTTTATTTCCTGTAAAAGTAAATTATTCAAAGTGCAGCCTAAGTAACTTTTGAGCCAAACTACCCAGTAACTGAAATAGTAGTGTATGTATTTTTTGTTTTGAAGCATCATTACCTTCATAGGTGGAGGCTGCTGTCTGAAGGTAGCTGTCTGGCGGGCATCTTGCTTCCTGGACACCTGAAGCTGCTGTGCCGCTGCTGCAGCAGCTGCAAGGGATTCTGGGATGGGAGGGTCATGTGGCTCCTTCTGCCACTCTGCTTTTTGCTTCTCAAAGTAACTGTTGAACACAAAGCAACAAGGAAAACCAGTTATTTTTATACATGTGGCTCTTAAATGAGCTTATGACCACATCACAGTAACATTATCCCATCTTTATTGAGCAACTCTGAGCTTGAGTACAGTCATGGTGAGAGAGTTTGTCTGCCTGTGTGTATGTGTGGGAGGGCAGAGTAGAGGGTTGGGAAAGAAATGTGGCCTTGGACTTAATGCCCGACTGGCGTATTTTCAAGAATAAATGTTTCTCTCAAAATAGGAATGAGATAGAGAAGAACTTCGAGCATTTACAGAACAAAGTTCATAGGCTGGTCAGTGTAACCGCAATCTGTGTATTTACACCATCAAACATGATTTACAATAATAAATGAATATTTTGTTTGTCATTTTTAATCCATTACTGAGGTGTAGAGTGCTCTGTTTTCTTACTGAGTAGCCTGAAATGAATGCCCCAGACCAAAGAGTTGTGACTTCATTTTCTCCAAACCTGTTCCAACACACCTTGAATATTACTTTCACTACTTTTCTTGTGACAAACTGGAGAGAGGGGTAGCTTGACCCCCCTACAGATCATCATAAATCTCTCACAGTGATGACTCCTGTCTACCAAGAAAAGCCATCGAAGGAACAGCAGCGATAAGCCACAACTGTTTAACTTGCTCATAAAGTCGAGGAACAACAAGAACCACACCACCATAAAGGGAAAAGGAGATGACAACCACCTGGCCAGAAATGAACTCATCATCCAAGCTTCCACGCAGTACAAAGCCAAACTGAGAAGCCAGCCTGCCAAAAATGCTGTCAGCACGCAGAGTGGTTCAACACTATTCCTCACAATTTCAGTTCTTCATTTGTGATAAAATTTTCATTTTGCAATAGACAGATCCTAATTAACAAAATTTGTATGAGAGTACCAAAGATAACACTTACACTTTGGATACCAAGTTAAAGTGGATGCCAATGCAGTAAAACAATCTCCCACTCACAGGACTGTAGAAAATTAATCATCTAATGACCGAACTGCATTCTATTTCAGCACTCCATCTCCATTAAGGTTTACGCTATCTCGCATTGTCTTTAGAATAAGTGCTACCATGCTGTCTGCATTTCCTAACCTAACAAACTGGTGACAAAATGAGAGCCATGTTTGACATTTGAGCCCTTGTGACCTAATACAACCATCCCCTCTCTGCCACAGCTACCTTATGAGACTCTGGTTATGCTACTGAAACATTCAATATTCAATAGCACTGCACTCACTCTCTCTCTCTCTCAGGTGAAGTTTTCTGCCCCCAGGTAACAGTGATGGCAATCATAATAACCACAATGTGTCAGACAGCTGTGTTGCCTTCTGTTTGCACTAAGAGACGCAGCAAATTAATCTGCCTCAGTCCTTCTTGTCCCTTTTTAAATCTAATCTAAAAGTATTAAGTATTATATTAAGTTTTGTAAAATTAAAACAACTTGGCTTTAAAAAGATTATGTTATTACTTGAGAGGAATTTCAGTAGTGGGGAAATGTATCTCTAAAAGAGACAGAAAATAATTATATATTTTACATATTGTTTTACTCAATTACACTGGCAGAATAGTCAAGATATACTAAAATCCATGATTGTGAAAAGTCCCTTCGAATAAGCATAATCCATAATTTTTATTTCATACTACTTGCTGTATCAAATGTATTTGTTAATTATCATTAAACAGTAAATGTAGGCAAGAGCAGGGGAATGACATGAAGCAAATAGTCCAGCCATCCAAACATATGTAGCTTACTTAGATAAAGCCAAGAATATCTGGTCTCGGATTCCTGCCCTACTTCATTTTCTGATTATTTGCAGAAATCACAAAAGTCTCTCTGTGAACAGACTTATATAGGTGTCTGTTATAATAATGATATTTAAAAACAGACAACAATAGCATATTTCCAGCATCAAATCTGCTGTTGCTCTATCACTGATCTAATCAAAGGTGCTGTTGTAACTGATCTCTTGCTGAGTAGTGTTTAATGCAGTTCCAACATTCAAATGAAAAGGTAATAACACATGTTGTTCAGCAAAGCTCGTGTCATGGATACTTTTTATGTACTATATGATCTGTTCTCACCTTATATAAATAAACAAACGTATCTAGACTATGTCTTTTGTTTCTACAAATCCAGTTAAGTTCTGATAATGCAAAGTTCACAATTTCAAATAGTAAATACTTGTTTTTCTTATGCATTTACATGTATTATTTATATGTGCATGAGGCTTGACAATCATACCAATCTTAATCAGCTTTGTTGGCCAAACATGATTGCACATGCCAGGAATATGACTCAGTTTTTCCCACTCTCTGTGTAATTAAAAGTAGACACGACAAGGAAAATAAACAGACAACTGACTGACAATGAGTTAACAAACTGACAAATAGGTTACGTGTGTTTGACAGTTTTGCATTGTGAAAATATTCATACATTATCATTTTGGATCATTTCCATTCAACAAATATACTTTTTTACATGGTGTGTATTTTCCATTCCGATTTTTTCTATTTCAATCCCATGTAAAATGTCTGAGCAGTGTGAAATGTGGTATAAAAGTAAATCAAGTCAACACGTTTGTGAGTGATTGCACCACACAAAACAACATTTCTAGAGAATGGATTTGAGGAGAAAATTTCTCATAAACCTCTGAAAATGCAACAATCTTTTGTGCCGTGGAATGTCTGCAGACAGCTCAGTTTCCCAGTGGCCATTGGTAATAGTAAAAATTTGATTCCGCTTCCACCATCATTCCTAACATAAGTATTCCCTCTAACAGTTAATAAGTGATGGTTAAAATTTTTGACAGCTTGACAGATTTTCTCCCTGGTTCATAGTCAAAGTAGGAAGATGTCCCTGTAGGAATCATCTCAATGGGCCTGTGGAACGTCAAGTCGACCACCACATCCCACAAAGCCGGCAGCCTGTAAAAAAATGGCCTTCTCTGCATGCCTGTCATTCTGATAGCAGTGTCCAGGATTCCAAAAACTAATTTTCACTCATGATGACTTTATTTCTGTCATGGCTTAACATTACACAGCTGTTTAGAAACTTATAACAGGTGCTGTGCCTCTTTGTTAAGTGGCGAAGAAAACCCTGTTTCACAAAACTGCATCAAGACAAAACCAGCCTAAAAGAACTTGGTCTGCATGCATTTAGTGTGTGTATCTGCACATGTATAATTCATAATTCAGATGTGTGTGTGAATACATACTCCAGAGACAGTTTCTCCTCTTCTTCGTTGAGGTTTGGCAGTCTGTGTAGACCTAAAGCCATCCTGAGGGCATCAACATGTTCCTTCAGGGGTTTGTACTCATCATGCAGACGGCGAGTCGTCTCTAACAGCTTATTCAGGTCATTCTCAGACTGCTTGATGGTGCTTTCCATCTGAAAGACCGTGATTAGATACTCAGGAAAAACACAGTAACATAATAAGCTATTTGTGATGGCCTAGTTATTACGCCATTATAATAGCAATAACACAGATACAGAAATTACATTGACATTATCTTTACATTGCTACTATCAATTGTGTTACTAGACGGTGTAAATTGAGACAACATACTTCCTTATTAGTAACTGTCATATTTACTCACCACATTAATATCTGCATGAATGAGCCGCAGCTCCTCCACATGTGCCATCTTCTCTTGTAGAAGGAGATCCATCTCCTGTTTGTACTCTTTGAGATGCTTCTCCTCAGATTCCAGAGCCTCAAACTCAACCTTCAGTCGAGACTTGATTTTTTGCATCTGGATCGTCTTGTTCCTGCAGTCAGCAGCACAGACAAACAACCTGTTAGGTTATTTTCCTCACAAACAAATAATATATACTGCAAATAATCAAATACAGAGGGTTCGTTCTAAACATAACTGTGTGTGCAGTCACTACACATCATTTCCACCGGTTGTACTCTAGCGCACAACCGTTAACTTAGCAGGTGTCCTGCGTTTACATGTAACCTATACTTACAACTGGAACATAATGTCATGTGTTGCTGTGTTATTAAGTGTTGTTGTGAATACAACAGTGTAAACAAACACAATACTGTCACCGCCGTTCACAGTTAATGACAGACAGCTAAGCTTGCTAGCTAAGTAGCTAGCTTACCCACAGCAATTATTAGCAGCGCACATCTGGCATTGAGTTGACACGCATCTGGATTACCGATGTGTGTATGTGTCGCTTAACTACAGCTTTTGTGTATTTATCTCTTAGTTAACTTGTACCACATGGCTGGCAATATAGTCACATACCAGCTATGGCAAAATCAACAGGAGCAGAGAACTATAAAATGGGGGTTCAGAGCAGACCAGCTAATGGAAGCTAGCCCCGTAACAAAAGCAAAGCCCAGGGGCTTATTCGTGGCCCGGCTAACGTTAGCTTACAAGATAATGTGCTAGGTACGTGTCAAACACCTGGAACCCATTAATTTATTCAATGTCCAGTGTCTTACCGTATTTCCAAGATATTTTCTAATTTGCACATGATCTCTTGTTCGTCCGCCATGGTTTAACGGTGCCCTGTCGCTCAGCTGGCTGCCTCAGTTCACCGTGTTGGACACGGTGCTCTTCTTGTTGATTGAAAACACAATAGCCCGCGTGAGCGCGCACACAAGCACGCGCCCGCAATGTGAAACCGTGGCTACGTGTGATGAGTGGCACCGCCACGCGCTCTCTGTCTGCCAGCTACACACACACAACTGTGACCACACACAGGTAACAACTGCAGGCCTGTACTGGCACGTTTTTGAAAATGGTGAGTGCAATATTTCTTATTAAATGATAATGACAACAACAATAATAATAACAATAATCATATATACTGACTATTTTAGACGGGATTAATAAAAATTGACTACTTTTTCAAAGTTAAAGGTCCAGTGTGTAACATTTAAGAGGTCTCACTGACAGAAATTGCTACCCATTCAAGTGTTTTGTATTGTTTACATAATCATGACATTAAGTATTTTGTACTTTAGGCAGGTCACCTATGGCAAGCCTTTTTAACATTTAAACACCAATTTGACTTTCTGGAATTACCATTACTGATATTTGTAATTTATATATATCATTCTTACTAGTCGTAATTGTGACTCGTATGAATTGTAGTTACATGTGATATTGTGACGTCATTCTTACGAGTCAAAACTACAGTTACAGATATCTTCAATTCGGTTTTTACTAGTCAGAATGATGGCACTTTTGCAATTCATGTGTACGATGTTTGTCATTATAGATGTCTACGATTCACTTTCAGATATCTACAACTTCATTCTGACTATCTGAAACTTAATTCAAGATATCCAAAAAGGACAACGTAGATATCTTCAATTGAGGATAATAGAAGATATCTTGAACTGTGATGTCATTCTGACTAGTAAAAACTGAATTGCAGATATGTAACTGTAGTTTTAAATAGTAAGAATGACGACTATCATGTCTACCAATTCTATTAAAACCACTTGCCATAGGTGCCAGTCCATCACATGGCAAGTGTTCAGAGACGAACAGCCAGTCGCTCTCACAGTCGCACCTCCGGTCAACCATGTTTTTAGACTGTGGGAGGAAGCGAGAGTACATGCAAACTCTGAACAGAAAGACCCTTGGGCAAAACAGGACCTGAACCGGGAGCCTTCTTGTTGTGAGGCAACAATGCTAGTCACTTTACCACCCACTACATTATACAAAATGTTTATGATCATATCAAGGGAACATATGCTGGTGCTGGTCATCAAATGACATAAATGAAAGTAGATTCAAAAAAAGAAAAATGCAATATACTTGAACTGAATGTATTACACAGAAATGAGAGTTCTTGGGCACATGGTCTCAGTATTTCTGCCAGCTCTGTCAGCTCACATGAATACACTCTTGCTGCAATGTGTGCAGTTAGTGTCGGGCCAAACAACCACAAGATCATTGTTTGCCATAACAGCATTTGCTTATAGAATGATTAATAGAATAACAGAATGTGCTGGCACTTTGACTGCTACTGGAACATCTGCAGCTGCTGAGGTACTGCTAATGCCCCACCCTGTAGGTTTAGTAGACACCGATCACGTCTTAGAACTCAGTGAGTAATGCACAATCAAACCTAACTAATTTAAAGTGGAAAAAGCTAGCACTGCAGATGAAGGCTGTCAGTCTAAATTGTGTGGGCCCCCTAGCTGCCGTTGGATTAACTAAGAGAGACATACTTGGGAACAATACAATGGTCCATTCTCATTCACTATAATCCTTGTAGGTATTGCAAGCAGTTTCATATGACTCCGCAGAGGAAAGGCTTCTACAAGCACCTCACTCCAGAAGTGTTTCGACGAGAAATACAAAAACAACACAAATGTCAACTGTAAGTATTGCTCTTTAAGTGATTATAATTTTATTGGAATGTTTAAATTGCTATTAGTATGAATGAAAGCAGTGAACATGCTCTGTGAGGTAAAGTCTGCGAGGAAGCCTTTTTCCGTCCTTTTTTGAGCAGAATCTATGACAATATCATGTTTCCTTTGAAGTAAT
Organism: Solea senegalensis; assembly: GCF_019176455.1. Lineage (NCBI taxonomy): Eukaryota > Metazoa > Chordata > Actinopteri > Pleuronectiformes > Soleidae > Solea > Solea senegalensis. The sequence continues at coordinate 16,657,211 of NC_058032.1, forward strand.
GTAATAATGTGTTCTCACGTCCTTAATTACTTTAACAGTCTTACAACCGCAGCACATTGGTATTATTCTATTATGTATACACATGTATTATCGTAGGCTTTGGTGGAGTGCTGCTTTGCACAACAAATTTAAGAAACGCTTGTGAAGAGTGAACCAAACATTTCTCTACTTCACAAGTCAGTTTCTACCAACAATTGCACATCTGTTGTGTACATGGTAGAATAACTGTAAATGTACAATGCGAGATAAATGTTGTTTAATGGGTGTCACTGGTTTCACCCTGCCATTAATAGTCATCACTGAATGAACCCCCATGTTCTTGGTTAAGTCTAAAGTATTTTGTGGGCTTCATTTTTTGATTGTAGTCCCCACCAACCTCTTGCGATTGGATGCTCCTGGTTGAACAAAAGAATGTAAGGACAACTCTTCTTGGTCATTTTGCTGTCACAAAAAGACATTTAGCATTGTTTCAAATAACAAACAAAGCCATTTCAGAAGTGGTACTGCTCTTTTTCTCAGTCTGCCTGCTCCTTGATGCTTCTCCAGTGACACAGATGAATGAACAGCAGGGCTCTTTTTCTCCTCTTGTAACTCACTGTGCTCGTCTTCTTTGCTAGATAAATGTCCGGGTTACAACCATGGATGCTGAGCTGGAGTTTGCCATCCTGCCCAGCACAACTGGCAAACAACTATTTGACCAGGTACCAGGGTTGAGCAGATTATCATTTTCAAATTGAAGTTGCAAATATGATCATGGGTTTATTATTATGTTCAGATAGTGAAGACCATTGGGCTGAGGGAAACCTGGTTCTTTGGCCTCCAGTATCAGGACAGCAAAGGCTTCTCCACGTGGCTCAAACTGAACAAGAGGGTGAGGACAAAGTTGTTGTATGAGCTTCGCATCCCATAATGGTACAACCTGACTCCCTTGACAGCTGGATATAAATGAAGATGCAATCATGGTTCTGGTTTCAGTAATGTTACTGTATCACCCCATTGAGGCTAATTAGTATCTATTTCTTCATTCTGGCATCCCATTGCTGTGGACTGCCAATCCCAGGTGACAGCTCAAGATGTGAAAAGGGACAACCCTTTGTTGATCAAGTTCAGGGGCAAGTTTTACCCTGAGGATGTCACAGATGAACTGATCCAGGAGGCAACGCAGCGCCTCTTCTTTCTGCAGGTTGGAGATAAGTACAAATGAGTATGGATGTTTTTTAATAAGAATTGTGTTTCGTAATGATGCGCTTTTATAGTCAATCTCACAGAATGTCTGGACAATATTTCTGTCTGCATACCTTACAAACAATCCATGTTCTTAAATGCAGGTTCACATTAACTTAACTAGAGCAAATGTGAATTTACATAAGTTGTTATTGCAGTGTAAATAATGCCATCTTACGCAAGAGTGGCACACATAACATGTGATGACAAATAAGAGATCTCAATCAAAACAAAACGCTGAACCTGTCTTAACGACCAGTGGGGGTTCCATGATGACTCACGCAGATCCCAATAATCCTCCTGGGTATTCCATAAGGGAGTACATGCATACAAAATATGGATCCATTCAGGTGCACAAAATAAAGACCAGAGCACAGTGGAAGTGGAAGTAGCAATACAACCCTGTAAAAGTACTTCAAGACAAGTAAAGGTGAAAAATTCAAAGTCTAAACACATTAATAGAGTAGAGTTATATTAGTTGATACATTTGTTATTATTTATGATGTCATCAGAGGATTAATGCTGCATCATAAACATGACCAGCCTGTTACTGTTGTAGCTGTTGAAGTTTGAGAGCTACTTTATACGAGAAATAATCTGAAACACTTTTCTGTTGTCAGTTCTTGAAGCTTTCCTGTAAATCCTTCATTTTTGATGAGATATTGGACTATTTGAATATTTGTATCAAAATGAAGCTATTTGATGCCACTGCTAACATTTAAAATATGCACACTGCTGAACTGCAGTTCATCATTTACATCTAAAATACAATGGAGGTAAATTACAAATGTTGCAAATTTTAAATTAATAATATTTAAGTTAAGTACAAGAAGTCATGTACTTAGTTACTTTTGACCATTGCCTATGTGAGCAGTTTTCGAATTATTGTACAAAAGTGTGTAACATTTTTGTACTCATGATATAATTAAAAAAACATGAGAGATGAATGCCTGTGTCTGTGTGTTAGGTGAAGGAGTGCATCTTAAATGATGACATATACTGTCCACCCGAGACTGCAGTTCTCTTAGCCTCATATGCAATTCAGGTCAAACACGGAGACTACAAGAAAGACTATCACGTACCAGGATATCTGACAAAAGAGAAGCTACTGCCACAGAGGTAGTGAGTCCTTTACATTGAAGTGCTAACCAGAGGTCACCTTAATTCCAGTCAACTGGATTCTAACTGATGTGTCCTTTCCACTGATAAACCCAGGGTTTTGGAACAGCACAAACTGAATAAGAATCAGTGGGAGGAAAGAATTCAAGTGTGGCATCAGGAGCACAAAGGAATGCTGAGGTACTACCGCCGTACATGTGCTCTCTGCAGTCTATAAAAAGTCATTAATTAATTTTTGTTTTGGCAAACAGTTTTTCTGTAGCTCATTAAATTATTCCACACCACAGAGAAGATGCCATGGTGGAATATTTGAAAATAGCCCAGGATCTAGAGATGTATGGGGTTAACTATTTCAGCATCAAGAACAAGAAAGGATCAGAGCTGTGGCTGGGAGTGGACGCACTGGGCCTCAATATCTATGACAAAAAGGACAAGTATGTCACACTTTTGAAATGTACAAGCTGTTTAGAATCATGTACACTCCTGTATGTCATGATGAATGGTCATTCTGCCACCACTTTGGACTATGACAATGATTAGCATGTGCTCACCTCTCGCCTTTCATTTTGTGTCACAATAAGGTTAATATTTCACTTTTTATACTGAAATAGCTTATCAATTGGATGGACTGCTAAAATATGTAGTAGACGTGTCCATTGTCCCCAATCCTAAGGACATAATGGTGTCCCCTGACCTTTGCTCTGGTGCTCCCAGCAGTGCGAACATTTACATACATCTCTAAACAAATTGGCTCAGAATGATATGACATCTGTTTGAAGAATAATTCATTTGGTGACCTATTGCTTTTTTTTGACATTTTATGTGCTGACAACTAGATGTACAGCCAACATTAAATTTTGTACACAGATTACGATCCCCTTCAGGCTCAGTGTAAGATGAGACGTTTCTGAAAAACACACCTGCTCTTTCTCCCTCACTAAAAAAATCCATAATATATTATAAAGGTTTAAATTTAGTGCTCAGAAGTGTTAGCCTGCTAAGTCACATACTAAAGTGATGAACTCTTTTCCTATCCCACCACTGCCACAATAAATAAGGATGGTTTCCTTCACGCAGATATGCAATAACCGTTTTTAACCATGCCTTTAAATAGCACTAATCGTATGTTGTTTTTATTTTATTTGTTCACATCATCATCATTTCTAGCTGAAACGATGAATCGATTACTAAATTAATCAGCAACAATTTTGATAATTGAATAATTGGTTTGATGTTTTTGTCATGATTAAAACAAGCGTAAGCTTCTTAAATGTGAATATTTTCCTCATTTCTTTGCTCTGGATAACAAATAAATCATTGAAAGTGAATTATTATGGTTTGTGGACAAAACAAGACAGAGAACATCATCATTTCCAGGTTTGATGAACACCGATCAACATTTTTTAAGGTGTTCTGATATTCTGAACACCAAACGATTAATCGATTAATCGAGAAAATAATCGACAGATTAATCGATTATGAAAATAATCGTTAGTTGCAGTTCTAGTGAGTATGTGAGTGTGCATTTTTGGGAGGAGTGAGTGATAAGAGTCATTCTTCTCAGAGCCAAGAAATTTGGTTGCGACCCCAGCTGGATACATTTTTAACAATAACAATTAAGGATTATTTTCTATTCTATGAAAATGGCACACTTGTGTATGTCTTTGGTGTAGGCATAATTATTTGGGGTTTGAGAGAATATCTCCTATTTAAAGGTGTAGTGTGTAACCTTTAAACATAAACAAATACATTCACGGTTATGTTCAGACCGTTGTCAAATGAGTTCGCACAATTATGATTAAGTCGGCCAGTTGCAGCGGACATTGGTAAATGTCTGGTTGCAAATCCCCTACATGGTGCTGGCCAAATCTACTAGCTAGTAAATGTGTGACTGACTAGTGTGCGTATGATTGAAAACTTAAAGAGGCGTCCAGGAAAAGTTTCAGATGTTAAATCTACTGCTGAAAAACTCAGCATTCAGCAGTTTGATGAGATAAATGCTTCTTCCACCTGCTCATCCCCGCTTTCTTGCTGTATTCACACAAACACTCCCTCAGTCAGGTCTGATAGTATTGCATGACAGAGCCCATTTTCAGATTCGGGATGCAGCATACAAACAATGTTACATCGCTTCTGTTCACGAAAATGAAACCAAAGCAGAATATCAACAACAAAAATCACAATATGTTACACGTTGCAGTGTTAATTCTTTAACTTTATGCCTTATTTGAACTGCATGCCCTAACTGTGTGCTATTATGATATTGTGTTATGAAATATACAGCAATGCTTATATTATTTTATATTTTACAGGATGACCCCGAAGATTGGCTTCCCCTGGAGTGAGATCAGAAATATTTCCTTCAATGACAAGAAATTCCTCATCAAGCCAATTGACAAGAAGGCTCCGGTATTCTATTACATAGTCAATAGTAATCCATAATTGTGATTCAGCTGCATCAGCTCCAGTTTCTATGGACCATGTCATTTCATGAAATACAGTACATTTCTCCGCTGTCAGGTCAAACTATGAACTAGATCATTTTGTGGGAAATGAGCTATTTTTCAAATGTGAGTATTAAGAATTAATTTTCACAACTACATTCAAAATCCTGCTTTGGCAAAGATATGCCTATTCATATTTCATATTTCTTCACTGTAGATGTGAGAACCCCATATCCTTGATACTGGAAGAATACCAAGTTTGAAAAAGCATAAACCAGAACAATGTATTGACCGCAGTGGATATAGAATATGATCTCGTCCACAAACAGACAAACATGGGTTTAGCTTCTCGGTTCAAGTTGCCGTGTGACCGCACGCACAAGATAAACATCCTAAAGTTCAGGGGAAAAAAAAAATAATCAAATTCCCCCACAACTGAACTATTGCTTTAGGTTATTCAAGCCCACGTTTGAATATAAAACAGATGTGATGTTGATTATGTGTCATAAATGAACCTCAGGGCAATCACCGCTCGTGGTATTTTGTGTTGCAGGACTTTGTTTTCTACGTTCCTCGTCTTCGCATTAACAAACGAATCCTTGCGTTGTGTATGGGGAATCATGACCTGTACATGCGCAGGCGTAAACCTGATACCATCGAGGTGCAGCAGATGAAGGCCCAGGCCAGACAGGAGAAGAATAAGAGGCAGATGGAAAGGTACGAGTGGATAAATTAATGTAGGCTTTTTTAACAGTTTTACAGTGTGTTCTCTTTGCTGTAAGAAAGAACTGCGAGGCGATATATTTTTTTAGATGTGTATTTATGCTCAATTCTCTTGTCAGGGCTCTGCTTGAGAGTGAGAAAAAAAAGCGAGAAAATGCTGAGAAGGAAACTGAGAAGATTGCCCGTGAGACCATGGAGCTGATGGAGAGATTGAGACAGATTGAAGAGCAGACAAAGAGAGCTCAAGATGGTCTGATACCTTTCTGAATACAAATGTTTCTCAACTCGAGCTTCATTTTTTGCTGTTAAATGTGAAAAAAAACCAACATAATGTATGGTCTTACTTTTCTTATCTGTTAAATATCATACGTGGGGATGTCTTCACGTGTGCTGGATGTTTGTGCATTGTGTGTTTCAGAGCTGGAGGAGCAAACTCGGAGGGCTCTTGAGTTAGAGAAGGAAAGGAAAATTGCTCAGGAGGAGGCTGAGCTCCTGGACAAGGACCGCCGAGCGGCTGTAGAAGCTAAAGCAGCCCTGCTACACCATTCTGAAACTCAGATCAAGAACCAGGAAAGCTTGGTATTTTTACACAATACATTTGCATTTGAATATAGTAATTCAATTCAATTTGGAAGGATAAATTGTACATTTGTTCATACTTAAAAAGTCTTGCTGTAAAATGTATATATACTGTATGTATTGTCCCCAAAAATGGAAGAAAAGCAGTCTTGTTCTTTGTGATTTATTAAATTATTCTGTCTGACATCACAAAGGCTTTTTTTTAACAAAAACTGATTTTTATTTTTTTCATCTTGAACTGATAGAAATGACCTCTGTGATTCTGCATATGAATAGATATGAGAGCACACACGTTCACATGCAGACAGAGCACACTGACCTCCGATCCAGAGCACTTTTAACTCTCTTCCCATTGGTGTGCCTGTGTGTGTACAGGCCACTGAGCTGGCAGAGCTTACCTCTAAGATCTCCCAGCTGGAAGATGCCAAGAAGAAAAAGGACGAGGAGGCAAAGAGATGGCAGGGAAGGGTGAGAATTAATCAAAGAACCACAAGAGAGGTGAAGGATGAATCAAACATGAGCAAAGAGGAAGTTCTGACACTACCAAGTGTTAAACCCGAGTAAAACAGAAGCAAGACTTCAACTACAGACAAAGATTTTTACAACACTTTCAAACTGTGATCGAATGAGTTTTGTCATTGCCACTGCATCGTAACATGCAGTAAACCTCAGCTCCTCTGAAGCCAAGAACAAATGATTAAATGCATAAAGAGAGTTTTAGCTTGACTGTACCCAAATGTCTGCCTGCAAAACAGAAGATTACCACAGTGTTATTCTCACACCTATTTCCTAACTTGTTGCACTTATGGAAGCGAACCTCGAGCAATCATTTTGTTAGAATATACAATTGTCTCTAATACAGCACAGGACTTTAATATGTCATGTGGGTTGACAGGCGTTGATGGCTGAAGCTGATTTGGAGCGAACCAAAGACGGGCTGAAGACTAAACTCATGGGTGTCCAGATTCAGGATCCGGTCCAACCCCACATGCACGAGCACGACGAGACTGATGAGAGCAGCGCAGAGGCGAGCGCTGAGCTGACTTCTCCAGGCATGGTCCGAGATCGCAGTGAAGAGGAAAGAGTAACAGAGGCTCAAAAGAACCAGAGACTGCAGAAAAACCTTAAGGTAAGGTTAAATGAGTAGTTAAATATTCCTTAACACTAATTTGCTGCTCTCCTACTCCCTTTTGGTCAGAGGTCAAGTTTAGCAGATTAGAAACTCTGGAACTGCCCTTGAGCTTTTAAGTCTGCAGACAAACAAATCAACAAAATGCCTTCAAGTATATTTTAATCAGGAGATAACACACTCTACTCACACTAAATTCAAAACAACCCAAGCTGGATACTAAGACCAGTGACTGTGCTGGACTCACACATACGCAGAGGAGGTGTAAATAGAAGTGATTTTCATTCACTTTGAATGGAGCGGCATCAAGCGTTGCCGTACCGCGCTGTGGGTTTGTTGCTTTGCTTTGCTTGTGTTGCAAGTGGCAGAAGTTGGCAAACGTTCACCTTTACAAGTTGTGTAAATATACCAACACAGGGACACACCAGTTAAATCACATTTATAGTACTCTACTCTACGCAGATCAAACTGAGCTCTCGGACAAGTAGTTCTGTTGGTGTTTTTGGTTGGACAAAGTGCACCCAACAATGGCGAACATCACATCATCGTCACTTTAGCTTTATAGTCAGCATGACAGACACTGCTCTGCTAGCCTCTGATAACTACCTCCAGCACCAAGTGTCACGCACTGTCAAGCGTTGACACAATGCACACATTAATCCAGTGTAATGGACCTTTAATGCACCAACAAGAAAGAACTGAATCAAAATGAACTCCCAAATTCTTGAAATAAAATTTCAATAGGAGTTTAGCCATGCCTGCACAAAAGTGGTTCACACTTTTTCTTTTACATTCTTTATGACTAAATGATGAATTCTAATGCATTCGGTGATGTTCTGACTTTTCTCTAAATGTCTCTAATAGGTATGATTTCAAGTTATACATCTCGAAAACCATTTTGTATCATTATTATTATTATTATTTAAAGCAAAAACCAGAATGTTAAAAATTTTGAAATTCCTTTCTAAATCGTGACGATGAATATGGTACATCAGTGTATCCCCAAAGACATGGCCCATATTCACTCACTCACTCGTCGTCTACTGCTTTATCCTCCACATGAGAGTCGCGGAAAGCTGGAGCCAAGTCCAGCTGACCGGGGCGAAAGGTGAGGTACAGCCTGGACAGAACAGACAACCATTCACTCTCAAATTCACACCTCAGGTCAAATTAAAGTGTGTTTAGACTGTGGGAGGAACCCTGAGTACGCAGTGAAAACCCATGCACACACAGTTAGAACAAGAAAACTCCACATTGAAAGGGCCTCAGTCGAACGAGGATTCAAACTGATGATCTTCTTGCTGTGAGGCAACAGTGCTAGCCACTCCCCCGCCATGTGACCCAGCCCCTACCGCTTCAAATCAAAATAGTTTTGAATTACTAACCTTTTATCTTACGACAGCTTGCCTATCATTAAAATTAAGGCTACCTGGGAAACTGAGCTAGGGCTGATCTTTGGTGACAATTGGTGGGACGCAGCTCTAAAAAAGATCCACACAAGCTCATCCTGTGACCGTCTCTCACTCATACAGTTGAAGGTTGTGTACATTGTGTTCATTTTTCCAAGGCCCGTCTGTCACGAATTTATCATACATATCATATCATTATATCGTTATCTTTCTGGCAGAAGTTGTGCAACACCGTAGTTAGTTTGATTATGTTTTGCGTTATGGCAATATGGTTCTTTTACTGCTCCTTTGTGATGTACATTACATTACAAGTATTTTTTTTCTGTTTTCACAACTGTGGCTTACAGTGCTTTACAGTGCTGTTTTTTTTCCAAATGTGCCATATTTCTCAATAAAAACATAAAAAAAAAAAGAAGAAAAAAATAGTTTTGAATTAAATTTCCAAATAGCCATTGTAGGTTATTAATTTAGTTTTTTGTTGTTTTTATAGGTAACAATCCTTAGTGGCACATGATATTAATTAATACGTTGATCGTGTGGTTGAAGTCGTGCTCAATAATCAAACAGCAGTCGCTGCTAAATGACTGCTGGGAAATACTGCACATGCATGATACCCTTTGACAGTGTCTCTGGGAACATGTTGGCATGGCACTTTAGCCTTTCGCCCACTTGTAGTGAGGCCGTCTGCTGGTTTGTTTACTGCCTCAGCCTAAACATCAAGGACAATGATGTGAATTAACATGACATTTTGAAGAACTATTCATTGTCCCCAAAGGATAAAACATGCACCACAAGACTTTGTTGATATATGTGGATCATTGTGAACTACCTGAACAACTATTGCTGCGGAATTGTACCTGGGAACCTGGGAAATGTTAGCCTAACAGATTAGTGTCAGGATATTCACAATGAGTAAGACTGAGCTTAAGATAATGCTACGTCTAAGCTGTGACATAAGAAGTCACAGGATTAGCTGGAAACTTGTTTTTTCCTTTCCACAGACTCTCACTTACTGACATCCGATGTCCATGATAATATTTCAGTGGTCAAGGCTTAATAACATGTATGGAGGATATTTTTGAGTGACACCATATGTGGTTTGAAACCCACACTTTTTTCACAGTGGTGCTGTTTAAATTTATTTTAAAGTGTTTAGTTTTCATTCACTATGTTTGTGTCTATTTAGAGATTTGACTGATTGATCACTAAAATGATCACCAAGGACTCATTGCATTTTTTAATAATCAAACATTGTTGCCGGGTAAATGATCACTGTGTTGGTTTCATTCATTCACGTTGCAAATCTCATACAGACCAGAGCCTATTACAGCTGAAGTGAAATTGGTATCTATCTCACTGACAAAACAAGATATGATGTTGCACAGAGGACTCAACACAAAAATGGACTTAATAACGCTGGACAATAGAGTGTTTTCACATGGGGATTGGGGGGGAGTGTGTTGTTGAGAGGTAAGGCTTCTGAATAGTCTCACAAAGATTCTCGCGTAAGAGGATTTCATTCACTGTGTGCGTTCTCTTTTAGTTCCTGAGCGCTGAGCTGGCCGGAGCTGTGGACGAGAGCAAAAAGACCCCTAATGACCTGATCCATGCCGAGAATGTGAAGGCCGGCCGCGACAAATACAAGACCCTACGTCAGATACGCCAGGGTAACACCAAGCAGCGCATCGATGAATTTGAGTCCATGTGAGAGCGCGTGTTGTAGCCCTACTCAGACTGAAGGCAGGACAAGGAGAGATGATGAACTGGACACACAAAGGTGTAGTTTCAGACCATTTCATAGATAGTAAATAAATCAAAGTTTAAAAAAGACAGCAAATTGTATTGATACTGCGGTTTGATACCTTTAATGATTTAATGATTTGGTTTTCAAACAAGTGTATTTAGAGAGCTTATGAGAAGATCAGCTTGGGAAAAGAAAAAAAAAACGTTTTTGTGCCCAAAACAGTTTAGATCACATGAATTTCACATTATCCCAAGAAGTAAACCTGGCGTTTAGCTCATACAGCAGAATTATCTGTTAGCCCAGACAATCTGGTCACAACTCTGGATTAAATGAATTTTACACCAAAACAGCAGGAATAAACAGCACTTTTAACGCCACTGCCACTGCCGTGTGTTTCTGTTTGACATGTGTAGTTTGAGCTTATGAATAATTTACAGTCATTAGAGAAGCACACTTCAAATCCTTTGAAAGCAGAATTTCCATAATGTTGCAAATACAGGAAACATCACATCACAACATTATTTTTCTGTGCTAATGTGCTTTTAAGTGAAGCCCATGCTGTCAGTGGATTATTTATTTTAGGACACACAAGGTCATGTCACTATGTGGAGGTAGCATGTAGCATTACTGCTACTAGACACTGTTTCTGAATCACGTATGAGTACACATACAAGGAATTTGACTATAAATCTGTGTATGTACACAAAATGGAAACTGGGACAACAAATATATACACACACACAGCTATCTATTTGTCTTGACACTGCATTGACCTCCATTCATTTGTACAGCCTTAACAAACCCTTATACCTAACCTTAATCATAACTACAATTCAAATCATAGCCCTAAATTTAACTAGTTTCGCAGAAGTGAGGTTCTGTCTCATTAGGACAAGGTTTTGGTCTCTGTGAGAACTACTGATCCTAAAAAGGTCAGTGTTTATGCCAGAAATCGTCCTAAAGAGGTAACAAACACAAGCACATACACTAACACACAAATGCCATGTGTTTTCAATTAGTGTGTGAAATGACAAAACAACAGAAGTGTTTTAGTAAAGTGATAGTAAATAAATGCTTGAGGTTATTAGACACACTGATATGTTCTGTAAACACACACACACAACCATACTGTACACTACAGGATTATGTGTCCGTGCTGGGAGAGTCGTCAATCTGTGCAAGAATGTGTGTTGCATACAAATTCCAAACAGGACTTTCACAGGATTTCAGCAGCTGTTTAATTTCTAAATAACAGAAATTATCAGCTGCCATGGCTTCACCCTCGAGTGTATCTGCACCCAGCGATTGTTCGTAATCAAGGCACTCGTCTGAACAATTTTTAGTGATAGACTAGAGTAACATGAGCACCTGCCTCTGCCAAGGCCAAACAATCTCATGTCAGTCTTACAACCACAGTTGTAGTTGTGTAACTTCATTAATTGCATGTTGAGGGAAATATTGATTGTTAGCAGGGCATGTGGTTCATGGTACGTGTTTTATGTCACCTGATCAAGATACATGGGGGCGACTGTAGCTCAGTGGTAGATTTGAAGGTTCCGGATTCAATTCCCGGCTTCACTCGACACTTTACCCGGCGTTGTTCCTGACGTTTGTGCTGACAGAGTGTGAATATATAAAATGTGTGATTGGGTGAATTGCAGTGTAAACTGCAGTGTAAAGCAGCGTTGAGTGGTCATCAAGAGTAGAAACGTGCTGTGTGAATACAGACCATTTACATGTGTTATTAGCCTTTCACAGGATCTACAGAAAAATTGAATGGATTCTCCCTGCAACAAGTTAAGTGCAAATCAATTTTACATAATCCGGCTGAAAAAAAAAAAAGAAATAAAGAGGGGTGAAACTATAACCTCCTTGACAGAGTAATAAGTCAAGAAAATTACAGCTCAGAGGAACAGAAAACACATTACCAGTCCTGTGCAGTGTTGCAAATATATGAGGCTAACATATCACCAGTGCTCTCAATCATACCAAATGTGTGTCAATCTTATTACACACATTTCAAATGCAACATGCCAACGCACGAAAAACTCATTAATACAGAATACTGAGAGTGATTGCATAATAACGAGGCATTTGCCATTACTCAAAATAAATGGTAAAAGCTTCATGCGTTATTGCAAAAAATGAAATACACAGAAACTCTATTGTTTGCGCGTCAGTTCCCATGTGAATGTGAAAGCATCACCTCTAGTGTGCCTAATGAGGCAACTGTTTGTACAGCACAAAAACTGATGAGCTGTAATCAAAAATAAAACCCAATTATCGCCTTCAAATAGACGCCTGTCTGTGTAACGTTAAGTGACATTGATGCCTTCTACCCAAATCCCGGACCTCTTCCATCTTCCATGGCTTCTAGCTTCCCAGAAACACCCCAGACTCCCCATGACATATACATACTAATTCCACTGATCCGAAGGCTTCTCTTCACCCTTCTCTTGTTGCTGACAAGAGTTCTCATCCATCAAATGCTGCCCATAAATAAACTGAAAATCCAGAAAGGCTATCAGACCCAGTATTGACACCTGTGCTATTCCCCACAGTGTTTGACAATATTTTTGTGTTGTCTCTGAAATAAACTGTTTTCACCGAATATTTTTTTTTATTATGAGGATGAAGTCCTAATTATTATTCAATCAGCTGCAACGCGCTTCTCATCTTGATCATTTCGTGAAGTCACATTTCTATTGGGGCTTCACAGATAGAGAAATACTTGGCTCATCAGCACCGCATTATCATTAGCATCAGGACTTCATAAAAACTGTGCAACTGAGTCTGTTTTGGAAGAAAGAACCACCCAGACTTGGAGAAATCATCTATTTTGTGGACTGGAGGAGGAAATGGCTGGTAGTGGTCGACTGCACGCTATCGTCGGTTACATCTACGTTCTGTTGTTATTTATTGTTATTATTATTATCATTATTAATAATAATAATAATAATAATAATAATAACAATAACAAAATAATAATAATACATTAGACAATGATAAAAAAAATCTCATAATATTACGCCTTTAGTCTCAAAATATTAAGATTTTATTCTCATAATATTGCGACTTTATTCTCATAATATTGCGACTTTATTCTCATAATATTGCGACTTTATTCTCATAATATTACGACACTATTCTCGTACTTTTATGACTTTTATCGTGTGAGCTCCGTGGCACATTTTGGAATACAGCACGAAAATTATGTATGGATCAAAGGCAAACACAGGGACACAGGGGAGAGCAACTGTAACTACCAAACCGTTATAAATGGATATATTGTATTGTTATTGGGATACTATCAAATTCTCGCGAGATTTAGAATAGTTTTTCATTTTAATAAGCTGTGGCGCGGCACTCGATTTCAAGTGAGATATAAAGTTTGTTTGTTCAGTGAGTAGACGGGTTACGGTTACAAACGTAATAGGTTTTATGCGTAGTTCCTGCTCGAGGCGAGTTGAGTCGAATGTTTCTGGAGGAAGATAAACCGTAAGTTCGTCATCTCTTCACTCATTCCCTGCTGAACGGTTCGATGGGACGTCCCTATCCTGAACTAGCAACCTACGTCGATAACTGATCCTCTCCGCTGAGGCTCAGTGGGTAGGCGTTCACTCCAAAGGAAAGTCTTGTTTTATTTGTTCTCCGCGCAACCACCGCAGCTGTTTCAACTGTCGCGACGCGAGTCAAGCATGGCCTTCCACCGGAGTTTGTGCGAGACACAAGAAACGTCTCACACTATAGTGATGAATGAACACAGTCGCCTGGACAGCGCGGACATGTACGTGTGTCATAGCACCGCCGACCTCAGTAAGGCAGTGTCGGTGTCCTTGAGTTTGGATTCAGTGTCTTCCCCGCTCAGCAACATGAACCTTTGCTCCAGCAGTAGCGGCGCATTCGCAGACTACGACTCCTCCACTGTGGGGGACTCTTCTCGAGTGGTGCTGGAGTTAGGAATAGGTGGCAATGCGAACTCACTTGGCGGAAGTATGAGCGAAGAGGACTTTGGAGAAGTGTGCCACGGCATGGAGCAGGTGAGCTGCATGGATATGCTCAGATCTGGCGAGGTGGAGGACGCGCAGCCCGTGACGCGCGGTCCGGTCATATCCAAATACGTGTGCACGGAATCAAACTTGTGCACCAGCCCCGTGATGGGGCTGTCCGTGCCCACTCAGTCAGATGATCTCCTGCCTTCGAAACAATATTCTGCGTACTCTGTTCACCCAAACCTGCTCAGAGACCCTCAGAGTGCGTGGTGCGCAAACGAGCGCGCATACGGCGCTCAGTCCGAACCAGAGAGAGGACATATTATACCCGGCGGATATAATATGTTGTGCAAATTGTGTCATTGTGGATCAACTCCCGTTGGGTCCAAACCGGAATGCCGCTGTGTCTGGTACGGTAAAGGCGAGCAGTGTGGTAAAAGTGCCTTACGAACAGCAATGGCACAAGGGTATGGTCAAATGGAAAGACACCAAAGCGCAATCGCTCAAGGACAAGACACTTTTCCTACTATCAAGACAGAGCCGGGAGTTTGGGTGGATTGCGGAGATCGCAGTTTCAGGTAAATGTCAGAATTTGATCAATTCCGCTTTTCATTGGCACCAGGTCAGCAGGGCAGCTCTGTTAATAGCCACCGTTCCTTCAGTCTCATCTTTCTTCAGTCAGGGACAAAGGGACAAATGCAGCGTGAAGAGCGTGCCCATTGACTAGCTTTAATCCACAAAGCTCTAGTGTAGGATCTAATTAGTTTTGCTTTGTTAAATTGTCGTCCTCGATTAAAGCAGCTTATGAACACGAGGCTTATTTACTGGACTCCTCACTGAACATACTCGTACTGTTTGTGTTGCGCAAACAAATCAAATTCAAGTCAAATGTACTTCATTATGTGCCATGACATTCTTGGATATATTATAAAGTCATCTTTTGTGCAGGTGCACATGTATCACCATAAATCATCGGTGCTCTAACACCCAGTATGCTCCTCTTGGCCTTGGTGCAGTGTTTCGGCATGATCTTCAGACTGTGTCAAAGGTCATCCAATCACTAACTCTCCGGATCCACTAATGTTGTGTCTACTTGCACACAGTACCCACTAGTATATCAATGTCACTACAATCTCAAGATATAGCACCTGTTGCTCTTCTCAAGCTTGGAGTTGGGAAAGGAAGTACTTCTCATAAAGCCCAACAGCTGAATTCTGTAATCGTAGGTTAACTTGTACATGAACTGACTTTGCTTGTTGTCATCTTATCAAATTCATTTAATTTGATTGGATTTAGGGAATTAGTTGCCCAAAACATATCAGGAAGCCTTACATGCTCAGACCTAGTGACCTAAATCTGTTGTTAATGCGTCTGTTTGGCGGTCTGTCCGAGTCTTTATCCGAGTATCATTTATATTTGGGTTTGTGTCTGTATCCCTGTGTCTTGTTTAGGCATGAGGATTTATTTCCAGGTGTGTACCTGTCAGACCGGAGAGTGTGTCAGGTGTGTGGGGACGATGCCTCGGGTTGTCACTATGGAGCAGTCACCTGTGGCAGCTGCAAAGTGTTCTTCAAGAGGGCTGCTGCTGGTGGGTGTGATCCACACACACACACACACACACACACACACGGATGCACAGTGCACTCACAATTACCCGTACACTGATTTAATTTCTTACACCCACTCGCTCGCTCATGCAGGCAGGGCACAGTGACCTGGCATTACGAAGGAGAGCTGTTTGTTATCAGTAAACACCCACATGTCGTTGCTATGAGTGGAGGACGAGGCATTGTCAAAATCATTCCCCTCATCCCCCAGGACTTTTGTGTGCCTCCAGGTAAGCAGAACCACCTGTGTGCAAGCCGGAATGACTGCACCATCGACAAACTGAGGAGGAAAAACTGTGCCTCGTGTCGCCTAAAGAGGTGCTTCATGTCGGGAATGAGCCTTAAAGGTGAGGAAGTGAAGATGAGAGGAGAAAGAGAGACAGACAGACGGAGGAAGTAAAGAACTGTATGTGTGATGTGTCCTTGGGAAAGGGGCTCAGTGGTTAGATACCTTACATGCACTGGATCAGAACTTTCTAATCAAATGTTCTCGTCTTAATACAGCGGGGAAAAAAATGCATTTCAACAAAGGCCAAAACATCTTTGTTTTTTTTTGGAGTGTTTTTGTCCAGCAGCTAGTGATTAAAACCTTTCCAAATGGGCACGATGAGGAACAGTGCCTTGGGCTAATGGTTATTTAATTATTCTCCTTGTAATTGTAGTATTTTCATTACTTTTTTTTTTAAAGTATATTATATATGTGCAGTCAGGGAATACAAAGAATGGATGCTTCTAATCTCGTTTCAGCCATTTTTACCTTCTATTTATCTAAATATTTGTTGGTAAATTCTAGGTCGCCGGCTGAAGGGAACTGGACAAATGAAAAATGGAGAGGAGGAGCAAGTCCCTGCTGCCTGGGGCCATGGAGATAGAAGAGAGCAGTCTGATAAGAAAGAGGTTATCTTGCAGCCCAGAAGTGTAGGTGCCAGGGCTCAAGGTGGTGAGGATTAGTGTCTTACAAGATCAAATATCAGGCTATCACAATATTGAACATACCTTGATCATAAAAGATGAACACATTTATTAATTTTGCACCATTCCTCTGGACTTTGTGTTATTATGTCTGTACATGTTTAGGGATGTCCCAGGGCCTGGCCATAAGTATACCCCCGAACCCGAGCTCCTTCCAATCGCTGCTCTCCGTCCTGCTGGCCATTGAGCCAACCCTGGTCAATGCTGGACATAACAACACCCAGCCAGACAGTCCTGAGTCACTGCTCACCAGTCTCAATGAGCTCGGGGAAAGACAGCTGGTTACTGTGGTGCATTGGGCCAAGGCAATACCAGGTAAAGAGTTTAGGCCAAGGTAACCAAGGTTTGTGTCAAGGCTGTCACTGCTGCTGTTATAATTATATTGCCGGGGAAACAATAGTGCTTAGTAAAACTGTGCAAGATCAGACTTGTTAACAATACTGTGAAAAAGGGTGGTGCCGTTTACACGATATGCAGGTATATGCCGTATACTCACTACAAAAGGGCCAGGAGTTCTGTATAACTATATGTATAAACACTGTACCTTCACAGGTCTTACACTCAAACTATTTGTTTTTGCAAAAAGCAGGTGGGAGAATCAGTCATCCTCTTTAGCAAACAAATTCAATATTATAAAATTGCACTGGTGGTCTGACAACTCGTGTAGAGACGGTTGGACTCAACATGGCCAAGCTCAGCACACTAATGCGTCGCAGAAGCAAAGTGAAATGAGACGGAAGCAAGCAACACTTCTGAGTGCTTTCAGCAGCCTGGCCCCAAATCTACACTTAGTTTAGACGACAATGTGTCCAGAGAAAAAAAACAAAAAACGCCACTGCAAGTTGCAGTGGGAGCGTGATTCTATCATTACTCCCACTGTTAAGTGAAAGTTTCAGTGGATCTTACTGTGACAGCTTGGGCTTATGTGTCGAATGTTGTTGTTTTTTTGCCACAGCAGGGATGTTGTATTCAGATCCTCGTTATTTCTTCTTATGATGTTATGGGGTGTTTTTATATCTTGCACCCTTCATCATGAAAATGACATATTTGAAAGAAAGCTCCGAATTTAGGTGGGATATATGTAAGATATGATAAGATATGCTGTTCCTTTATTGATCCCTTCTAGGGGGAATTGAGAAAGGGAAGCTATCGCAGCAAATTTGTGAGTGATATTTAGCATTTTTGTATGATTTTTGTATGATGTGCATGCATGCAGGCAAAAAGAAGCATTTATTCTGATATGACATTTGACATGCCACATGGACCACACAACGAGGACACACAAATGTAATTAAAAACAATTGAAATTTAACGATGGGATCTCTGTGTCCTCAAAGCCCTAAAAAAAAATCAGAACCAAGTCACATCAACAGAAAAAATCACATGAGAGTAATTTAAGCCTGGTAATCTGAACATAGCCTAATAGGGCTGCACAGTTATATCTATAATGTGTCATGATTGCAATATATTAACACCTGAGGTCAACCATAAAAAGGAATGGACAGTGCACAAGAGAGAGGTGAAAAAGAGAATACAGGCAGGGTGGAGTGGGTGGAGACAAGTGTCAGGGGGTAATGTGTGACAGAAGGATAGTAGCAAACGTGACAGGGAAGGTCGACAAGATGGTAGTGACACCTGCTATGATGTATGGCATGGAGACAGTGGCACTGTCTAAAAGACAGGAGGGGCAGAGCTGAAGATGCTGAGGTTTTCTTTGGGAGTGGTCAGGATGGTCAGGATTAGAAATGAGCATATTAGAGGGACAGATCAGGTTTGAACGGTTTGGAGATAAAGTAAGAGAGTTGTCATTGAGATGGTTTGGTCACATGCGGAGGAGCGACAGTGATATTATTGGACAAAAGATGTTGAATATGGAGCTGCCAGGCAGGAGGACATGAGGATAGTTGGTGTAAGAGGACACAAGGTAAAGGATAGAAACAGATGATCCGCTGTGGCAACCCCTAAAAGCCAAAAGAGAAAGAAACAATATTAACATGTGCAATGTACACAATGAAAAATGAAATACATATATATATGTATATATATATATACATACATACATATAGCAAAGCCTGCTTGAGTTGTAATACTGTACAGATTGTTTTGTTAATATTGTTTCATAAGGGTAGATGATTTATATATTTTTAAATTGTCTCCTAATTGTCAGCCTAGCGCACTTTACTTAACATCCCCATACTCCAAATTCTTGGTGGACATAGACATGAGAGGAGAATTGGTTAGACGACTGCAAATATGGACGATGCAGTTGGATTAGTATGTTATGTGAAATATTTATATATTTCACATATATTTACATTCGTTACCTTTGTACACTGGAGCGCTGTGACGAAAGAATTTCCCGCAAGGGATTAATAAAGTATTTTCTATTCTATTCTATCTATTCTATTCTATTCTATATTTCTCAGATTATTATTTTTTATTTATTTCAACATTTCCGGTAGTTAGGGAATGTTTTTGTTTCGAGGAGCAGAAAATGTTTTAAAGGGAACATTTTGTTTAAAAAAATTGTGGTATGGAAATAATGCATTTGCATTTTTTTCCTCAGTACATATATATGTACTGTATATATATATATATATATATATATATATATATATATATATATATATATATATATATATACATATATATGTATATATAGTTACATATATATAGTTTGAACCTTCTTTTTGTGTCTTTAATGAATTGTATAAAATAATAGTTATTTATTGCAAGTTACAACAGAAATCCTGAACAGCCTTTTTGCGCATCACATGTTTTTCTAATATGGTGCAGTCCCAGCATCTGATCTCTGTTTGTATTGACAATGTCTTAGAGTGGTGCCATAACTTCGTGCTTATTTAACGACCATGTTGGAGCAGCCAACTCTATGAAATGCAGAGGAGCCTATTCAATTATCAACCACTAGAGGGAGACATGTTCATATTTAAGCCAATACCTGTAAGCTGGAAATGGTCAGCAATGTGCTGCATGCATACAGTCCAATCTCTGAAGTCAGTTGTTTCGTCAGATTAACTTGAATAAACTGAGTTTTGTTAACAGGTTTCCGTGACCTACATGTGGATGATCAGATGTCTGCGA
Organism: Solea senegalensis; assembly: GCF_019176455.1. NCBI lineage: Eukaryota > Metazoa > Chordata > Actinopteri > Pleuronectiformes > Soleidae > Solea > Solea senegalensis. The sequence goes on from NC_058032.1 coordinate 16,677,255, forward strand.
TTCAGTTGTCATGGATGGGCGTGATGGTGTTTGCTTTGGGCTGGAGGTCCTACACACTTACTAACAGCTCCATGCTCTACTTTGCTCCAGACTTAGTCTTCAATGAGTAAGTCAAGAGAAATACTATTGTACACATTACACTCATGCAAAGGTCTTACATTAAAGCAGGGTTTGCTTGCACTAGACAACATTGTGATATTGTCTTATGTGAAGAGAGTTCACCTTTCATCGCAATTGGAAAGAAATGCACAGTGAATGAAATGCGAGCTGCAGAGAAGGGCTGTAAAAAAAACACACTGAATGTCACCTTATTAGGCGAGACAGTAAACACGTCTGTTCTGTTTTACTGTTTCCTTGCTATCTGATATATACGTGAAGGCAGGGGGATCACGTCAGATGATATATTCTGTTTTATCTTGGAGAAACCGCCAATTGTGAAGAATCATTGCAACACTGAGTTGTTTCTTTCTTCTTCTTTCTTTACTTTGACAAGTACGGATTTACACTGCAACCTCCTGCAACCTCTATAAAATCTTTCTATGATACCCTTGACCCTGTTTTGTTTTTCTTCACTTTGCACTTAAAAAAAGGTCCATGAAACAAATGTCTGTGCATGAAATGATAGCATCTCAGTGCTACAGCCTCACATCCATAGATTACCTTGCTCAAAATGCTAAAGCTAGCCTCAGGCCCTTGTGGCAGCTTTATCCCACAGCATTAGGGAAACACCCATTCTGTCTGCATTAAACCTCTGTCACTTTATAGTTCTTCTTCTGACCTGCTTGGTCATGGATAAGCCTGCCCTTGTTGCTGACCCTCATTTTTCTCTGCCTCGCTGCTGTTCTCTTTTTCCATTATCCATCTCACTCATTTCTTCTCACCTCTGCTGCTCTTTCCTCTTCTCCATCCACTCTTGTTTCTGCCATCATGAATTGTCTTTCTCCTCACTATATTTTGCCCTATCTGAACCTCTCCTTGGCTGCTCACCTCCTGTTTTGTGCTGTACCTCGTGCTCCTTCATCTCCCCTCACAGACAGCGGATGCAAGTTTCCAGTATGTATGACCACTGTGTGAGAATGAAGGTGCTCTCCCAGAGGTTCTGCACACTGAAGGTCACCCAAGAGGAGTTCCTGTGCATGAAGGCCCTGATCCTCTTCAGCATCAGTGAGTCAGATAAGACCAAGTGAAATATGACTACAATAGAGTGCGGCCATACTTCATAGAATTGATGGGATGGATAAAGTATGTGTGAGTTACTGTTATGTTCTGGCTTTGTGATCACAGTGCCACTGGGTCTTAAGAGCCAACATTGCTTTGATGAACTGCGGACCTCCTACATCAAGGAGCTGGACCGTTTGGCCAGCTACAGCGGAGAGACCACCCGTGCACAGAGACTGTTTCAGCTCACACAGCTGCTGGACTACCTCCAGTCGGTAATACACACAGCTCCATTTCACACTGTACTGTGGAATAGTGTATAAATACCCTTTTAGTTAGTGTCACAGAACCACATGAGTGAGAAATGTAGATCAAGTACACAGACAAGGTAGTGCAGCCTTATTATGAAGGAGCTAAACTGCCCAGTTTTTATTATATAGTGGCCCTCAGCAAGAAGGTGGCCAGTTTGAATCCCAGTTCTGATGAGGGTCCTTCTGTGCTGACTCTGCATGTTCTCCCTGTCTGTCTGTCTGTGTGTGTGTGTGTGTGTGTGTGTGAAGAAAAACAGAAGTAGCAGTGTGTACACTGTGACACTGCATTGGTGTTAACAATGGGTGTTACACCTGCTACTTTTAATTACTCCTGTTAGTGAGCACAGCTGTGTTTTACTTTTTATTTTATATTGTTTTGGTTTGATTCCCATACTCAGAATCAGGGGTGGGTCAAAATACAGATTTTGCGCTATATCGCCGTTCTTCCTCATGCAATACGATAATCGATACAACAGCAGGAGATAACGAGAAACTATCTCGTTATAACGAGAAAACAATCTTATCTCGTTATAATGTGATAGTTTCTCGTTATAAGAGAACAATCTTATCTCGTTATAACAAGATAGTTTCTCGTTATACCGTAATTAATACTGAGCACCCCACTTTTTTTGTATGTGTGGCAGCATTACGCTTCCGTACGAAATAGCTATAACGTGCGCACAAAATTCTATTTCGTGGCCACGAAATAAGGATAATGTGTGCAAAAAATTCTATTTAGTGGCCATGAAATAAGGATATTTGCGCATGAAATTCTATTTTGTGGCCATGAAATAAGTATAACATGCGCATGTTATACTTATTTCGTGGCCACGAAGTAGGTATAATGTGCGCACGAAATACTAATTAATACAATCATCGTTCCTGGACAGTTTGGTACGCAAATCGAGCACACCTCCTCTAAGGTCAAAGGGAGAGTGGCTACAGCTACACGATGGACAAATGTAGCGTGATAGAGTTATATTTTAGGCTGAGAATGACCTACAAAGACATTCTGAAAAGCCTGTCATTGCAAGGAACCATTATTACCGAGAGGCATTTAAACAGAATATTGAGAGGCAGGTTCCTTTACCGGCGCAGGTACGACAATAACAACACGACACCGCTCGATTTGCTTACCCACGTGTCCAGGAATGATAATATTATTATTTCGTGCGCACATTATACCTACTTCGTGGGCACAATCTATTTCTTTTGTTTACCATGTCATGTCCGGGGCTCTGTAGTTTACGGCAGGATAATGGTGGACAGAGCTACATTAAGAGATGCTCATCCGTGTTCAATACATAGACTTTGTGTACTTTGTTCTCCATGTTGTGAATAAATCGAGAAATCCTGCACTTTTCACAGACGTTTTGTTTTCTTCAGTTAGACAGATATCGTGATGTATCGCTATATGATTGTCTTGCAGTATATTGATTATGACAGAATCCTTGATTTATAGGTAGCATGGACCATGTATGGCGTATGGTGACGTACCTGTGATTCCCACCCCTACTCCTATTTGTTACTTAATGGAGAGGAGGACGGAGTCCTGTGCAAATTACATCCTGAGCAATACAAAAAAAGTATTTTACGAATCACACACACACACCTTCCTTTTGTACAACAGTCAGGTCTGGTTAGTTTACTACTTCTTAGAAACACTTGACAGACTCCCCTGTTTCATTGTCAAGTGCCTATAAAAGCCTAACATTAAGTCTGAGTCACTGAACCTAACATTTGCTGTTTTATAGCCTCAAGATGAACTTTATTTCTGTATGATTAATATCTACTGGAAGATACCATGACACGGAGATTTTCAGTTTTATAAGTTATTTTATTATTAAGTGATGGATCTATGAAGGATAATATTTCTTATATTACAGTTAGAGAACTAGAGAAACCGAAACTTGAAGCTCACAGTATACTTTAATTGTCGATTTGGCCATGCTTGGTATCAAGTTGTGGCTTCCTATTAAGGAGTTATGCTGCTAATTCTTGTGGCATTAATATTTCCAGGATCCTGAAATAAGGCATTCTGTTTTTTGTTTTTTTTATTTAAATATTTCTGAATAAGCCTTTATTTTTTGGTGGACATTGATTATTGATCATGTTTTGGATTCAGATGATGAATATACATCATGTGGTTGTACACTTGTTTCTTAGTATTCTATTCTATATATGTGTGTTTTACAGTGGTTATATAGTGTGTTTAAGAGGGACTTGCAGCCGCTGCAGATTTGCAGCCACTAGAGGGCGTAGACACTTTCTTCTTTTATACCTTTAAACTGCTAACTAATTGGTGAGAACAGTTATTTGTCAAAGGAAAAACTCCAGATTGGGGTGTGTGACAAGAGGCACAGGAACATTTCCTCCCACACAGAGCAGAGCAGAGCTGCCGCAGTTTCAGCCTCGTGTCTCTCACACTAGATTTACTCTTAAAGGCTCAGCTTTGTCTGTGTCCTACTCACATCTCAGATCTTCCCAGGCCTTAAGAGCTGGCAGTCAGCCAGGGATTGTCTGGCAGGGTTCTTTAGGAGGAAGACCCGAGTTGATCGAGACTTTGCAGTTCAATCACCTTCAGCTCCACCTTTGCCTGTGGAGCTTAGCGCGCCAGAAAAGTGTCATCTTTTTAAACCCCTTCTTAAAGATTGCATCAAAGACGGTCCTGTGTGTCATTTGTTATTTCCTCTTTCATCTGCAGGCTTTGTTCCCTTTTTAATGCTGTTTGAATCTAAGTGGGGCTGCTTGGTTACTAATAACCCCTGCATGATTTCTTCTTTTTGTCTCTTTCTCTTCATCTCAGATTGTGAGGAAGTTACACCAGTTCACTTACGATCTGTTCACCCACGCTCACACCCTGCAGATACATGTCAACTTCCCAGAGATGCTGTCAGAGATTGTGAGCGTTCATGTGCCCAAGATCCTGTCCGGCCTGGTCAAGCCCATCCTCTTCCACAAAACAGTTGAGATGGAGAGAATGATATAGAGGAGACACTCGAGCTCTTCACCTTGTCCTTCAAGAGAGGATTAATGATTTTATGAGGTGAAAAAAAGAATAACCCCTCTTTACCTACAGTGTAAGAGCAGGAGACAGTGAGGCTACGAGTGGATTTTTACGGGAATACAGTACATTCTTCCAGTCTAATTTAATCTAGTTGCATCTGTACTCTGCTCTTCTTAATGCCTGTTCTGTATATCACGCACAACAAATGTTTCTTGAGCTCATTAAAACACTATTTAGCATGCATTCCTACACAAAACCCTGTGAGTAGCCACTGCCCCAGCATGTAGACTTCCACAACCCTTCATTCAGATTGTGTCAGGCAATATTTCATTTTGTGAGACAGTTGTCAGTAAAACAATTTTGCTGTGCTCATATCACCATAGCATGTCTGTGTGCGCAGTAGTGTGACATTTGGACTAGCATTTTTTTTTTTCCCACAATGAATGTTATTGTGTGCACCTGAGATGAACAAAGCTGTTGACTGACAGTTAATAAATGGTCGGGACATGCATGTTCAGAAGCAGAGCCGCACTGCCATAAGGCACCAAAAAAAACAAAAAAAAAAACATAATTGAAAGTTCTTCTCCTCCTGTAGAAATAACAGTCGACTGGCTTTAGGTGTCAGCAATTTTCAGATGTATATTTTCAAAAGTTAACTAAATACAATGACGATATGAACTAGTAAAAACACACATTGTGAGTCGACTAACAGTATACAGTGACTTCTCTTTTTTTCAGGTTTGCTTGTTTTTGAGTGTTAAATGTTATTCAAGTGCAGATTTCATACTGTTTGAAATTTTTCTACAGTTTCTTAAAGTGTTCTTAAAGTACAGGTGCTTCGTTGTGTATCATTGTGTATTCCTTCTTGGAGCTTTTGACACATTAAATGAATCTACTTGTTTGTTGCTGCATTTACTTGCTGCCTAAAAGAATAAAACTGGAGCATGAGTGTGTACCTGTCGGCTTATAATTAGGGCAGAGTCACTTGCTGGTGCGGCGAAATCATAAATCTGGGTGGGACTGTGGTTTCTTTTGGGTGCACGGCAATGACAATGGAGTAATCTTCCTGTTTTCCTCTTTCTGATGGATTCATTTCAGGTTGTGTTGAAGTCAAGTGGAGAGATTATGTGAGTCTCCATCCCCCAGGTAATGGATCACAGCACAAACCTCAAACATTACAGAGTCAACCAAGAGGTAGCAACTACGTCTTCTCCTCTAATTCTTCTACTTGTGCTTTGGTGCCACCTGGTGGCGGCTATTGAGCCTACACAGTTTGGTGAGGCACACCAGTACATCTGTTGGATCCATTGACATTTGCTGCGTAATGTAATTGGACACGGATTCACTCAATGTTTGAATGAGGTTACCGTTAAATAGTCAGTGTCACGAGAGGACGGTTAATGGCATTAAAGGGTGATGGTAAACAAAGAGGGCATTTGAATGAAAAGCACATCAGCTGACTAAGTCGTCAAAAGGTAAAAGCTAAGACGTAAGAGCTGACTAGATTTATTTATAAGAAAAATGCAGATAGGAGGAAATTAAATGGATCTTTTCAACACGTACAATAGACCTATAAGGGGAAGTATCTGTAGGAGTTGGTGAATTTTAGTTATATTGCATATTAAAAAAAGCCAAACTGTAAAAGCAGTCTGTCTGGGTAACCTCTGTGGCCGTCTCAAGGCCCATTTCCTGAACTGCTCTTTCAACAAATATTTGTCCCTCTCATAAATGAACCGGAGCTGAACGAAGTTGGAATTCAAAGACTTGCTGAAATATCACTTATTTCTAAATATATTCCCTGCCACACATGCCCATGTGGTTTCCCTTAAAAGGCATTTGCGTCTTGTAGATTTGCAGTAATCAAAAATGTATGTGTTGATGTCGACATTTGAACTTGGTTTAGACTCCATTTGATTTCTGTGTTTCTCTCGAGTCGGTTCTGCATCAATATTACATGCCTACTGTAGCGGAGGAGGGATTTTTTCCTGTTGGGTAATAGCAACCACAGAAAGCACAAACAAACTGGCCTCAAACAACAAAAGTTAAAACTCTTTCCTTATGTGCAGATGTAGGAGAGTTCAACGGAACGGAAGATATTCAACTTGTAACAGTTTAAATGTGTGAGGATGACACAAAGGAGAGCACGACGAACACGGAAGGGGACGCTGAAGTAACCAAACACCCACAATACCACGCTCCTGAGGAAATGCGGTTGGCGCGGGGTACAGCGCTGCTCGAAGGGCCGTACATTAAACTCCAGAAATAATGTCTTTAACACCAGGTTACCACAACTCGCGGCTACAGTGACCGGAAAACAATTAGATTGTGGAGGTGGTAAGATGACACCATTGAATGGGTTGTTTCAGTGGCCTATCTAATGGAGGGTGATTCCTGCCCAAGCACCAGTCCATTAACAACCAATTAACTTCCTATTAATATTTTACCAGACAGGGCCTCTCATCTTGACGTGTTTTAAGGAGCTTTTCCCAGGAGTGTTTGAACATGAGCAGCTTTTAGCGCAGCATAAAGGGGCCTGTGTAATGGGCTGGAGGAGGAGGAGTGGCAACCTGATAGCACTGAGAGCAGAGGAATGGAGAGAGGAGACAGACTTCTGCAGCTGGCCTGGCCTGCACCGAGCCAAGCCCGAGCTGGGCAACACACACACACACACACACACACACAGGCATCGCAGCGATAGGAAATCCATGATTTTATGGCTCTGACACAAGATCAGACATGAGCAATGACCTTTGCGCCATGTGTTGATCATAGTTGTGTTTTGACAGTGAAAGATGTGACTAATGGGTTCTCTCTTGTTTACTTTAGATTTAGATTGCAGATGAGCAGCATTTTTTTTTTTTTGCCTCCAGGATTTAAAGCAATAGTCGACTTTTGTGAGCTTTATTGTGAAGAATTTTATGATACAACATAAAACTGAAATAACTGCCTTGCTTGTGATCTATCCTGCATTAGCTTTCTTGGCTGTATAAAGCTGGTTTGAGGTGGACATTTAAAACTACATCAGGGAAACTCCCTGTCTTGAGAGAAAAAGAGAGGCAGAGAGAGAGAGAGAGAGAGAGAGGCCATTATGACTATAGCCTGAGGCTACTCCCAGCGGATAAGGCATTTGTCTTCACTTGAAAGTATGATTTATTTTTCCACCAGTCAGAAGGGTTATGTTTGTCACCGCACACTGAAAGGACTTTTGGAAATAGCAGCAGAAGCAGAAATGGAAAAAAGGAATGTCTCCTGGTTTTCTAATGGAGTCATTGTGTTTTCTTAAAGACTTCCCTTCTATGGTTACCTTGTTAGAGATCACTTTCAGTCTTCATTAACTTTGGTTAATCATACTGAACCTGGCGACTAATTTATCAGCAAGTGTCTGTGTGTGTGTGTGTGTGTGTGTTTGTTGATGATTAAGAGAAAGAAGGGAATGTGGGAAGGGGGAAAGATGTGGTTGTATCAGGTTCCCTCCACTGGGTGTAGATGTGGTCTTAGATTTCTCTCTGGGCTGCTGATTAACTGTGTGTGTGTGTATCTTTATGTGTGTGTGTGTGGGTCAGTCGGTGTGTGTGTGTGTGTGCTTGCACATGTGGATGTGCTGGGATTGCTGCAAGTAGGAGAGAAACTTCAGCTTTAATTTCCCCCAGCTCCAGATATTACACCCCCGCGCTGTGTTTTTATTGGAACAGAGACCAAAAAACACCAAGTGTTTATGATGCATTAAAACGTGAAGGGGAACTCAGGTGTGGAATTGTAAATCCATACGTTTGGCTCCGTCTCTCTCTCTGCAAAGTAGAATTAATTCTTTTGTCTGGGATTTTGTGTGTTTTCCAGAGATGATAATCATGTTTATCATCTCTGTATGGAGGACAGTCAGAGACGACAGTCAATTCTCTGTCACTGTGAATAAAAACAATGACTTCCGAGGGCGACTTTGGAGATGAGAGGAGTTGTCACACAGAAGGAAGGAATTACTCTGGATAACCTAATAACCATTCTACAAACGGATGGGTGAGGACACCACATTACATTCTATTAAGTGAGCTTTTGTTGTCAGTGAACTGTTAATAGTGTACAAAAGCAGCTCTGCACCGCTCTCCCGGACAATTCATGCTCCACTCTCCTAATTATTCACAGGAAAGTGTCGACAGCCTTTATACCTGGAGACACATTAGCTGCCTCTAATTAGAGTAAATATTCTTGTGCTATAAGAGCAGTGTTGCTTCACCACTCCAACAGTGATTAGCCCTGCGTTTTTCCGAGGGGCAGCTCATGCATTCCCACAGCTTCCCTGTTCGTCATTCTCCTCCTGTTCCTCTGTCTTGATCATTGTCTTTGCTTCTTCCTCACTTGTTTTTCCTCCCTGCACTCAATTTACCCCCCACACACACACCTTTCTCTTTTCCTTTTTTTTCTCCAGCTGCAGCAGTATAGGTGCACCACCTGCTGTGACAGAATCACACTGTCTGCCAGTGCTCCAGCTATCTCCCAAGTTCATTATATCCGTACACAGTGTCCATGGCCTCTGCCACTCGTAGACCCTGATAGCTCCTGTGTCCCAGCCAAACGCAATGTGACAGCGCTGCCACAGCCCTCATTTACAGCCATCACAGGACAGATTTCCCCATCCAAGGCTCCAGTCTGCAGCCTGATGGATGGCACCCCTGCAATTTTTCTGCGCATGCATGCGAGTGTGTCGGTATTTCGTGTGTGTGAGCGTGTGTGTGTGTGTGTGAACTCTTGTATGGGGAATGAGGACATTTTGGGAAAGTGAGGACATGTTGGCCGGTCCTCACATCCTTTCACCCCATAAAGCGGCTTTTTGTCGGTAATACTTGGTTTTAGGGTTAGAATAGGGGTTTGGTAAGGGTTAGGCATTTAGTTGATGGTAGAGATGGTTAAGGTTAGTGTAAGGGGCTAGTTAATATGTTATGTCTATGAGTGTCCTCACTGCGAATGCTGCGCAAACATGAGTGTGTGTGTGTGTGTGTGTGTGTATACATCTGTGTTTGCATTTGTGTCCCTCATGTCATTTATCTACGTCCACATGTGTATGAGTCTTTGTGTTAAAGCAGGCCAGAGCTGGAACAGCAGCGTTTCCTCTGTCAGTAGTGATCCCTAAAACAATGTATTATAATATTCCTGGGCTTCATTTCCACTCACTCACACACTGTGCTTGTGTGTGTGTGTGTGTGTGTGTGTTGTCTTTTTTTTATGCCCTCTGCATGCATTGCACTGATTTTCTGCCCATGCTCTCAGAGTGCTGCTCAGTTCTAAGTGCATTGTTTGTGTAAGGCCTTCCATTTGTGTGGCTTTCTTATTGGCGCACCCATGGGGCAGGCACATCTTTTTGTTCAGGAAACACTGCGGCATAGTTGAGCTGCACTGTTCACACTTTCTGATGTCTTGTCGCTCGTCTTCTCCCCTCTAAATATTATACTTGTACTTATACCCTCAGGCATAGGTTCTATGTCATACTGGGAAGGTCAAAAAACACACACACGTGCACAACACACACTCATAGATTTCAAATATCTCTATCACCCCTCAGAGGAACAGATTGTTTTACTGGAAATCGTGTCATGGGTCAAATGATTGAATTATTAATGGAAGTGCAGTGCAATAACAATCGGCCCTTGTCTATTGTGATTCCAACGTGATATTCACAGACCCCTTCTCAGCCTAACTTGATCCTACCATGTTACAATCCAAATCCAATAATGCACACTGTGCAAAAGAATGTTTTCCCTCCGCCTCCCCTTCCTCTTCCTCCTCCTCCTCCTCCATTGTTTTAACAGTCAAAATGTGTCTTTAGTCCGATGCCTTCGCAGTGAAGAGTATTACTGATTCTGCGGAACTTTATCGACTGCTGTGCCACATTTTCAAGGACAAGACGATACATTTTCATCATAACTGTCATGGTTTAGTTATTCACGATGATGGAACTCTTTCACAATACACTGCTCTATGAAGTGTGTGTGTGTGGGGGTGTTTTATATATATTGTGAAATGAGACAAGATATCGTCTTAGATTTATTATCATACTGTGCTAAGGTACTTGTGATGAGCTTTTCTGGTTAGGCTGTAACATTGATAATCATCATGTTTATTATAATAAAATACAGTAAATAATGTAAATTAATTGTTATACAGTATATTGATAAAAAAAGATCATCTGTGTTGTAGCACACTTTGACGATATTTATAAGTAATTTCATTATTTCTATCTTCTTTTTTTTCATTGTTTCTAACACAAGTAAATATCCTTCCTTTAACTTTGAAAACACCAAAGAAATAAACCAGGCATTATCTTAGATGAAAGGGAATATCTGTGTTGTACGTGTGCAACACAGATCATGAACAATACTGAGTGTATACACAGTGAATTGTGAATCCTCTCATGAGCCCAGAGGAACAACCTGTGTGCAGCTTTATATTTTATATCCCCATATATCTTGTATATTGAGATTTAGCCTAAAAATATCCAGATATTATTTATAAGCCATATCGCGCAACCTGGGTGTGTGCTATGTGCAAAAAACACAGTCTTACCAAAGGACATTATATTGACTTGCATTCATTTCCCAAAGACTTACTCTAACCTTAACCATAACTACTTAACCTAACCATTCAACATGTCTTCACCTTAAAATGTAATAATTATGTAATGGAGACTTGATTTTTGTACCCATAAGTCCCTGTAATGTGTAAACAGATTTCTGTCCCCACAACGTGAGTAATACTCTGGCTCTTTGTGGCTTTTTTCCACAGCAGAATATGGATTTTCTTTCTGAGCCTAGCTGGAAATCAACCAAGCAAATCAGCACACTGATGATTCACATTATGGAAATGAAAGCAGACAATTATGTATGCTCACATTTGCATATGTAAAGAACTCCACTCAGAGAAGTGCGAGTGTTTTAACCCTATTTAACCAAGTAGAGCTCCAATTGAAAGTATCATGTTGCTTTATGATGTTTTGAGAGGACATCGGTACCGACCAGAGGTGGTTCGCCCCCTTTCCTTGAGGCCTGTTTCTCACAGAGCCAGTATGGAAATGTTGCGTGTTATTGTAAAAACCCTGGTGATGGATTCCCGACCTTTGGCTCTGGAGGATTTCTCGGTCTGTTTTGAGAATGACCGTAGAGCAACACGGGGAAAGAGACATAAGGTCACCCCTTTAGCATTTATTATCAGTCGCTGCCAGAAAACACAACTCTTTTAGACATCCTAAACATAGAACACTGGACACATGGGCTGACAACTTCACTTAGGAGACGGAAATCAAACAGGCTTGTTAATGCAGCTGCTGAAAACAGTCCCATTAGGAGCAGTCACTCCTGCTTTTGTGTTTTTTTATCATCTGTACTTGCCTCTTCACTGACTCTCCCTTTTTGGGCAATAGTTAGAATGAATAGAAAAAAAATGAAACATGTTCCCTGAAACATTTAATGAAGACATTTCTCTTCCACTTAGAGCTCAAAATCATAGGGAGTGAATCAAGAAAAAGGCAAAAGTTTTGATAGTTTTTTTCCGTATTCCTGAAGGAGACCGCTGCCATGTCTAGCTCCATCAAGCAAATCTGCGTCATTGTGCATTCGCTTAAGAGTTTAACAGAAGTTTCCCATCTGGAGAAGCAAAGTCGCTGTTTACAGTCCCCTCTTCCTCTCCTCTCCTCTCATTTCAAACCCCATAGATGTTCGCTGAGGTCTAAATGAGCTTGAAGACAAAAAGAGAACCATGTAGTTGGCTTTTTTTTCTCCCTGATTTTCTTTTTCCCTCATTATGTTCACCATTTTATGAGAAACAGAAAACAAAAGACGACACATGTAATTACCGCATGACTAAAGCGTAAACATGCCTCAGAGAATGGGGCTGTGCTTTCGGCAGCAGTCTAATTGTAACTTTCCCCTTCTCCTTCACTGCCTGAGTTATACGATAGCTCGAAGTCAGACATGTGAACATGCATGTGTGCTTACATACAGGACACACACTCATGCAGTTTCACTTAATTTCTCTTGAACAACAGGATGTTTCTCAATGCTGCTTATGGGCTTTTATTGTGTTATAAAGTGATTTTGATATTGCTGCTACTTTTCCAATCACCAGACTGTCATTAAATGACGTTTCTCTGCACTTTGTTCAGGTAAAACAAAGACACTGACATAAATGTGTGATTTTAAAATATATGCACAAACAGCACTTGAGACTGCGGCATGACTGCGTGCTAAAACAACTGTGTTGAACTTGCCAACCACAGACTCAAAGCCTCCTCGGGCAGTTAAAACTGCAATGTTACAACCATGAATGGCATCCTGGCCTTGGCCTACACACACATCATTCCACGCATTACTCCCCTCAGCTCCCCGTTTGATGTGTCAGAGTGAAGTAGCCACTGTTTTTTTTTATTGTTCACAAAGTAACGTGTGTATGTTTGTGTGTGTGTGTGTGTGTGGGTAAGTGAAAGAGTGTTTGCTCTTCAAAGGCAGCAAAGGGGGGGGTGCACTACTTAAGGCCTATTAAACCTGGAGCTCTGCTCATTGTAGCCGGGAGAGAGAGCTCCGCGTGCTGAGGCAGACAAAAAGGCAAAGGCATACCTTTGAACTGGAATCATGTGGGAACTCACATTTTCACAAGTGCTGCAAAACCGAAAACAATGTTTCAGCGAGTCCCCTGATATGTGGGGGATATTTTTCTGCTATGGGCCGGCTAACAGAGTATCATTTAGGGCTTTGCCCTGTCGGTGTGATATTACAAGTCCACAGTACATAATACAACATACTGCGTGTTATTAAAATATGACCGTAGCAGCTCCCTGTAGGGCTATATAACCCGTACGTACACACTCTCTCTCCCTCCCGCACACAAACTATGGTGCACATTCCTGTGGCATGCATGCAAGCTCACTGCCCATGCCTCTCTCTCTCTCTCTCTCTGTCTCCCTCTCTCTCCCTCTCTCATTCTAATGCAGCCACCCAAACATGCGCACAGTTTTATTTAAAGCTGTATCCCACAGTACGGGAGGTAAACATTTATCCACAAATCAATGCTCTAATGGACTGTCATACCTTTACTACACAACTCCCACTGCAGTCATTTGCTCTGCAAGGTGAAGAAAGGTGCAGTGCGTCTCAGGGAAGAAGACCATCCATCCACATGTTACTCTATACCACCAAGGTACAGCAGATGAGCATCGCATACGGATTTGGAAGCAGGAAGGAAGTGAGTGAGACGCACTAAATCTGATCACATTAAATCTGATCAATGCCGCAGCCTGTACCGGAGATCTGAAAACAGAGAGACTTTATCATTGCCTGCAGGGTGGTTTGTGCAAACCAGAATATGGATGGATTGATTTCAAAAGCTTCTTCAAATAAAAAGAAGCAGGCAGCATGCAAGTCCTGTGGTAATGATAGATATGCCAGTATTGCATTCATTTATAGAGTAGGAGTGGAACTCTATTGTTAGATCATAATTCAAACAACCTGTTTCTTTCAACTATGTTAGATGAAGCTCTCGAGAGGATACTGCTTCAGTCATCTGCATTCTGTTCACACGCACACACCTCCTATACATGTACACACACACACACGCACACACGCACGCGCTGTAGATCCACATAGTCTTGGTGTCCGTGGATTCCCTGGGGTGCAGAGTGGGACAGGAGATTTATGTTCTCTGTCGTTCAGACACGGCTCTCCCAGCTCATTAGGGCCCCTACGTGGTCATACGTGTTACTCTAACAAGCTGCGGGGAGCCCCTGCTAAAGTCTGATGGATTCGAGGGGTGGAATGAGTTCCCTTCCCACAAGAACCCAAAGGAGACGTCACAATTGATGTTGCAATGCAGGAACAACTCATCTCCATTGAGGCAGGAAGAGGACTATGAAGTTGTTCAGCCATCCATCATGGTTAGCTGCATTTATTATGCCCTGGTTCAATGATCCTTTCATAGACATGATGATACAAAGAAATTAAATTGTTTGCTTTGCACAGTGTGTGTGTAGAACTGAGGCAGAGCGCTGTTATCTGTGTGCTGTGATGGCAACTGAAGCGGGAGAGCATGTTTGCTAATCTGTATCGTTACCTGATATGAATGAGTGTCATTCACGTTCTCTGTTAGTTCCAGAGACTGGAGTAAATATCAAGGCCAAATGAACCAACAGACGACTTGTTTGTGAGTTGCTCTGCGTACGGGGTTTATCAGTTTTGCTCCTAATCCACTTGATAATGCATCCAGAGTCTATTTTGCAACTCGCGCCTGGCTGATCACGGTGTACTGCACGCGTCTGTGTGAGTTTGCCTGTGTTGTGTGTCGTTTGTGGTCGTGCTTGCTATAGTGACACATCTTGAAGTAAGATCCACGGCTGTCATGGAAATCAACCGTATTGGAAAACGGAGCTTTGCTTTGTTAAAATACCATTTCATGTGAAAGCTTAGGCAATAAAAAGTAATACCACTGCCAATGGAGCTCATTCTGTAGCTTGGGATTTAATCAAAGATCCTGTAGCTGCTCTCGCACAACTGCCATTGGTCCATTACTCAGAATACATAATAATGATTTATGATAATGAAGACATATTGCACATTATCACCCTAACCACCGAGGCTCCGATCAGAAAAATAAGTGACCTAACTGCAGCTAATGATCTCCCTGTGGCCTTGTTTCTTTTTACAGCGGAGACGACAAAGTTACTCACAGGTGAAGGTTGCAGTGAAGCAGCCAAATGGTGGTTAAAGAGAGATGTGAGACCCAGGCGTTATTTACAACCGAGCAAGTGTAAGATGTTGAAGAGGAAAGATAGATGCCTACACATGCTCCACACGGCCCATATTTCAAACACCGCCATCAAGAAGTGGCAAATAAAATGTCTGCAGTCAAATTTTACAGTGCAGTAAAGTGTAACTTAATAAAGGCGGTGAAATGGCTGCTGTATTGACTGCTTGTAGAACAACATAGTGATTCCACAATGATGGAGGACGCCATTAACAGCATCATTAATGAGCCAGCTCGATGCCTTTGTAATCAAATGGTTCCGTTCAGCAGTCGAACATCTTCAAACAAATAGTGGGAAGTGAAACAGTTGTTAGAGCTCAGCCCGCAATGTGTTGCTCCTACGTCTTTCCTGATTAATCACGCTGCAGTTTTTGCACACTAGGTCATTCACCTCAGTAGTTTTGGCAACAGCAATGAGGTTGATGGTTCTCGGAAAGTGCCACTTTATCATCACACCAAGTACAGAGGACAGGTCAATTCATTCAATATAAAAGTGTTTGCGTTGGCACGCTCCATAGGTTTTTAAAAAGATATTTGGGTGATCCAGACAGGGTTTCACTTTTCTAACACAACATCCAAAATAAACCTTTTCATTTCCAATGATACAGAACCGGTGCAGTGGAGACGGAGTGCGGTGCCATTGTAAATTAATCAGCCCCGTGGAGGAGAAACAGGAAAAGGCATTCCCTAAATTAGACAAACCTCAGCCCCAGCTTGATGTGGGCAAACCCTGGCTGTGATATGGCCAGTGTCCATGTTTGCTACCAGAGCCAAGGCAAATTTAGAGCTGATAAACTCAGCCAGGTCTGTTACAGTTAACCTCTGTGTTATCAGTGGTTTAGCCAATTATCCTTTCAGATGCTTGCAATCACACGTTGCTTATCACTGCAAATGGGTGGCTTCACAAAATATTGTTCATTTAGCAAAACTACAAGAGAGCGAGTCATGCTGTGTCTTTGGGTTTTTATCCAGACATATTTTCTCTGCTGAGATTTCTGTCTGTTCCTCTGATCTGGGAACACAGTGAAGGGAGACTGTGGCATAGTGAGTCCCAGTCCAAGCTGCTCTGACTGGGGGACACCAGGCTGGCCCGGCTGCCTGTCCCCTTCACGGAGATGGTGCTGGGTTTAATTATCCCCAGCTGTGCTTCATCTCCATCCCCCGCTGGGCTGTGTGTCCCGGTGTCCTCTGCGAGTCCACTGCACTCACATAGAAGTCAAGGTGAGATGCAGAGACACCACACACACACACACACACACACACAGACAGACGTGCAGCCACATAAGGAGAACAGTATTATGAATGCAGACCATGGACACAATAACACCTAATACAGGGGCTTGACTTTTTTATTTCATTTTTTATTTTGTTGCTATTGCACTGGATTGCATTATATTGTATAGTGTTTATGTCATTTCTTTTCTTCAATAATGTGAACATCTTCCAGGGTATTCATCATTCAAGTGGTTCCTGGGCCAACTGTCAAGAGTAAATGATTTCTCGCTATCTAGGCTTTTATCTACAAAACTCTTTACTTGGGTAAACCTGAATTCTTTTTGACTCCACTGATAATCGCCAGCCAGAAACACCAGCATCTGTTTCAGACCACCAAAAAACGGAGGTCAGTTATCTGTTTCCACACTTAAATGAAAATAAATGAGCAGCGAGACGGTTGCTTCAGATACAACCTTCCTATAATAATATAACAAATATGGAGATTTTTAAATGATAAAACACACCTAAACAAATATGACCCTGTATAAACCTTTAAACCTCATATTGGATCTAGTACAATAAGGGCTGCACTTCAGTATTTTTCTGTAAATCTGGTGCCTTTATTCATGACATATTATGGTCGATTTTAGAAAAAGATTTAAAGCCGCACCATGTCCATTTTCATTTACCCACCACTATTGTGGTATGAGTTTAAAACAATCTAGTGTCATGCTGAGAAATACAATATGACCAGGTTCACAAGTAATTACAGTGTGCAAGATTAAAAACATCTGTTTTGGTGTCTGGTTATACATTTTCTTACGGTTGGGTTTGAACAACTGAATTCAAATCCATATTATGATATATACTCACCTGGCACTTTATTAGGTACACGGTACACCTAATGAAGTGTCGGGAGGTGGTGCATGGCGGGGTTTTCTGATGGTGTGTTGTTTGTTCTGGACTTCTGCAGACCTTGTTTATAGTGGATAGGAGTATTTTCCTTTCCAACATTTCAAACCGTCTGGCCATTCTCCTCTGACCTCTGGCATCAACAAGGATATTTTCAGTTTTTCAGAGCATTTTCTGTAAACACTACAGATGATTGTGTGTGAAAATCCCAGTAGAAGAGCAGTTTCTGAAATATTTATACTAGCACATCTGGTACCAACAACCATGCCACATTTTAAGTAAATTCTTCCCCATGCTGACGCTTGATCTTCAGCAAGTCATCTTGACCACGCTTACACGCTTAAATGCACTGAGTTGCTGTCATGTGATTGGCTGATATTTGCTTGCACGGGCAGTAGTACAGTTGTACCTAATAAAATGGACTTTTATAGGTTGCACGGTTACTTATGTTGCTGTGTACATGCACACACACACACACACACACTTACAGTTGCATAAAACAGATGTGACTGTTGAAATAACAGAGCACCATCACCTCACGCTGCTCTCAGAACGAGACAAATGCTTATGAAAGCTGGCCCTGCATGAAGCCTTTGCATGACCACTGCTCTGGCAGATTTGATTGAATCCCACTCTGACTGGGTTTGACTTGGTCCATCTGTGTGACTGTCCTTGGCCTTGGTTGCGGGTCTGAAGTAGAGGGGGCTGCGGAGTTATCACACTGAGAGGCTGTTAGGGTCATTATAACCCTCTGCTTCGATATTTCCACTTTTTTGATGGGAGCCAAATGTTGTGCTGGAATCCCTGTGTCTGTCTGTCTTTGTTCACGTCTCTCACCATCCTGTCCGGGGCTATGCCAGCACAGCTGTGAGCGGCAGCATGTAATAAAAGTCTAATGCAAGCAGCTGCTGGGGGTTTAAACTGTAATGAGATGGTGTGTGAGATTACCACACTCGGCTAGTTGCGAGAGAAAGCTTGGCACCCCAACAACACTGTCCCCCCCATGGTACAATTACACTTTAGATATGGCTAATAGAATATCCACACAACGCCAGCAAGCAGGAACCATAATGAGCTTTGGCTTAGCCTCTTCCATCTTCTTTCCTCTGTCTCTTCTTCGTCTCTCTCGCATGCCCACAGCTGCACAAAACATCCACCCCAAGGAACCGCTGTAAATGCAGGGAGCTGATGTAGGAAACAGAGACAGTGCTTCTGATATCAAAGGCACGCCTAGTCGAAAGATTCCCACAGAGGGCGACAGTTTTTTTTTTTTTCTTCCAGGGCTTGATCGCTGGAAACAGTTTGTCTGCTTACATCAACCCAACAAATAATTCAGACCCCGAGTCATGAATTGTTGAAAACCCTGTGTCAACTTCATTAGTCATCACGGGGGAGTTGGTGGTACAGGATGTATAAATACCCACATGGTGTCCACACACTCAAAAGCAGGGTTACAATGGAGCGGGGGCTTACTATGGAGTTGCTTTTGGCCTGCTGTGGAGCTTTTGTTATGTACTACTTTATTATGCTAAAGCTTTTCTTCTTTTCAGTCTTTCTTATTGTCTTGCTTATTTTCTATTATCATCTATCATTGTGCCTGCTTCATTTATTTACTGCCACTTCTTTTCTCTCTTCTCAGCTCTTCTCTTCTCTTCTCTTCTCTTCTCTTCTCTTCTCTTCTCTTCTCTTCTCTTCTCTTCTCTTAGGTAGGATAGGATGGATGTAGGAACATAAAAGTCCTTGTTATGATTTCAGCACCTCTGCAGAGGAGCTCTGTAATGAAAGTTCAGGGTGTCAGGGCGTGAAGCGTCTGTACCTGTCACAGCAGTGCCGCGATAATAAGCCCAAAGGTGCCACTGCCTCGTCGCAGTGGAGAGGGAGCTCTTCTGAATGCACACCACTCTTCATTACCTTGTGCGGAAGGCTAAACTCTAGATTCAGAGCTCTGTGGAGCTGCATATTGTGAATGTGACCCCAGGGAGTAGACCAGTGAAATTTCAATATGCCACCCAGTCCGTATTATTCCACACCTGAATGCGAGGCTTCAGACAATTAGAGTAGAATTATAATAATTTACAGAGTCCGTCTCGTCTCAGCCCGAGCTCTGGCCTCCCTTGCCGACGGGGATATCCACATTCTCACAGCGGGGGGATGAGATGCTGCTGGCAGGGAGGAAGAAAATGGATGCTCTCAGGGAAACTAAATGGGGGCAAACTCAATTTCTGCAGGTATTTAGGAGATGTCGAGTGAGGTAGCTCCAGCCATTACATTTCTAAATGTTATTGTTAAGTGTCTATGCGTCACACTGATGTCTGCCTTTGCCACTGCAGTGTTCCCACGACGTTGCAGGTACAGGCACGAAATGTTATGTTGAGCAAATGGCCTGTCACCTTTGCACACTGTAACCGTTTTATCAACCCAGTGCAGACAAGCCTTGTCCCATTATAAATGCAAAGGATGATCAAGTCATTAAAGTAATATTTGAGCCTGGACCGTGGTTGGGCAGCCTTATCAGTGTACTCCACCGTCCCTTTCATTAGCCAACCTCATCGTGTTATTACCATCAGATGCTGATAGAGTCTGCATTTGTCATTTAACTACACCGCATCCCCTGATTAAAAATGCTCAATTAAGAGAAACTCGTTTTTTATTCCTCCACCAATCCGCCTCCTCATCGACACAGAAATATGGGTGATTATGAGATGACATAAAAGTAATGGAAAGTCGAGCAGCCCTCCCAGTCCGCCGCAGACGTCACTTGATAACATCAAATTACAACACCTAAACAAATGATTTGACTAATGCACGAGTCAGTTCATTTTGGTTTTCCCTTGTCATCTGCTTGTCATGCGATGCCGCAGTTCACTGCTCATTGTGGAATGCCTGTTGCCACATGAGATCCTCGTAGTATCCCAGCTCTCTCCCTCCGAAACGTGTGTTCCAGCTGTTACCACTCTATGGAGTTGTGAGGTTATAATGAGCATGGAAGCAGCTGCTTCCTCCTACAGTAGAGGCCCCAGCCTCTCTAATCCTGATCATTAAGAAAGGGAAGGGTGTGGGGAGAGCAGAGCGCACAGACTTGTGGGCCTCAGCACCCCATGACACACTGTGGAGACTTGAGTTACCCGACCGTTTTATTAGTTGGACCAGCAGGTATAGAACTTTATTGATCTGCCTGAAGTGGTAAAAAAGGATTAACTTATGCAAGACAGCTGGGGCAAAGACTACAAAGAAGTGCAGCGGTGCCATTTTTCATCCGTCATTGTCCAGACTGTGGTCTGAGGTTGGACATTCAGCAAAAAAAAAAAAAAAAAGTCGGCAGTGATTTTCCTGACATCACACTGAGAGCTTGCTTAGTTAAGATAAAGACACAGTAGCCCGATATTTCTATCTTCACAAAGAAGCCGCTGCGTCACGGTGCATAAACTCAATCTTCCACAAAAAAATATCGTATTATGAAATATTTATGTTCTGACCTTTCCGAGTAATGATTTCATGATTTAATTTTCTCCAGCTTTACCTTAAAGTGCTCAGAGAATACAAAACAGACCCCACCAGCAGGCACATGGGGGGGAAAAGATGATCTATAGAGACGATGACATTTTCATTCAGCTTGTAAATATCATCACTCGAAGGCAGGTTATTCATACAGTAGGTTTAGGCTTGTCTGTTTCACTGCTGTAGCTCAATAACATTCAAACATTAGCACAGGCATGTCTTCTGTGTTTTCCCCTCACTACTATGAGCTGAAACAGTTGATTGAGTGAAGTTTAAAATGGACCGATATACAATACAAGAGTTGTAAACTGCCAGCCATGAACGCAGCCCTACTGAGACAAATATATGCAAGCACATACCGTGGAATGTACTAGTGTAAAGTTAATAGTGTTACATTTAGAATAACAAGCCCACTCAACCTTGTCACTATGGAGTCGACATAAAACTGCACCCAGAGCTGTGACTCTAATAAGATGAGGAGCAATTTTATGTAGATTAGTAATATGCTAATTCAAAGCATGACCTCTCTGTTTGCCGGAGAAAAACTGCCTCCTTTTTTTGATCTGCATATTAATGCTCAAAGAATAGATGGAACCTGAGACATGAAAAGGATTAATAAAATCAGCAGGTAAAAGGCAGCTTCATAATTAATCCAGCAAAAAGGAAGCCATCCACAGACAATGGCGACACCTCAAATTTATAATTGGCCCCTTTATTGATATTCCACCGCTTCTCCAACGCCTTTACTGAAACAGTGATTAATCTTTCACAGTTAAAAAAAAAAGAGAGAACATGTTTTACTTCCTCTTGCAACTCTGATTTAACCAACCGGAGCCCAGATTTATCTCTGCGAGAATCAGCACACACCCCAATGATAAATACGCAAACTACCAAAATTGCTAACATAACTAATTTCTCAACAAGAAACACAAATGAAGGTGCAGTTCAGGGGACAGGCCGCGGTTTTATGTGTGATGGTCTGTCATTGCGTTTGCTCTACGTAACCTTCCCTGACACCTGGAGTCAGGGACCCCCCTCTAAATGTGTAATATTCAATCTTCCTGACAGCTCTGCTAATGACCAGGAGGAACCAAAACAGAGGTAATAGGTGAGCCTCAAAATTGCTTTCAAATTATCCTTGATAATGATTCCCTTCCAAGTAATAAACTCTGCAGTGTGTGTGTGTGGTTGTGTGCGAGTGTGAGTATGAGTGGCGGTGTGTTTACGTCGAGAGAATGTGGAATGGCAGGGCTAATTATCAGCACTATTAAAGCTAAGTACATCCATCTGCATCCCGGACAAGTCCTAATGAAGGACAGCAGACAGGCTGGACTCTTTCATCTGTCGTCTGCTGTTGGTCAATATCCACACCTCTGCACTGCTGCTCTGCTTCAGCTCCGGCTCCCACTCGTCTTTGAGTTGAAAGTTGAACATCTCACTCAGGGACTGGTATTACTCTCTCCAATTTGTTCCAGAGGAAACCCAGCCATACTCACTTCACCCACTTCTGTGCTTGTGGGAACAAACTCACCCTCAATATGATACAAATCAAAATGATGAACTCTGAGGCAATTCAAGGAAGAAACTGAATTTTTAGCGTTGTTGAATTGTTAATTTCATTTCATATCGACGATAAATTATCTTGTCAGGCGCCAATTGTCATGAATTATTAACTCAACACCACCGCTCTTAATTTGTCTTACTAAGTTATTCAATCTATTTTCCAGCAAGAGCTGACAAGGAGCAGGTCTTAGAATTTAATTGTGTGGTTTGTCACACTCACAGCCCAAACATCTGTTACCGTAACAGAAAACTCAAAGTATTCGCCTAATTTAACCCAGTTGATCTCAGTTTCGTTTTTTACATGTGTGCCCACATAAATTATGCTCGCTACCTACACTGTTTCAAGAAGGCATATGTTGAACAAATGACTGGGAAAGTCAGTGAAAAGAGGTGTTCAGTGTTTGCCACAGTTGTGATTGTTACACATAAAACATTGGCAGTAAAATATTATGTTGTCACAATTCTTTTTTTTTTACCGTCCTGTACTAGTAGAGCCCTGAAACAAAAGTTTTTAGAGATACATTTAGAGTGTTTTTTTAACAAAATCTTGAGTAATCTCAACTAAGATTTAAGAGTAACTTTTTAGGAGCAATGAAGTAAAATTAACTTTTAAAATCTAGATGTGCACGGGTTCAAATGTTCATTCAAACATTATTTCTGACTGTTTTCTGTTCATGAAATAAATATTACACAATTTAATTTAGTGTTGGTGGCCCATAGAGGATTTGCAGAATTAAAAAAGGGTGGTTACATGCTTAGATTTGGGAATGGCCGCTTTGGACACATTGTCAGACATTATTACCGTTCAGTATTGTTGGTTCTGGACTGATATTAATGACCCTAATGACCGATCAGGGCTTCTGTCTTTCTGAATAATTGTCCCTTCAATTGCTCCTTTTTGAGGAACAATTACGACTCAGTTTATGGCACAAAGAAAGTGCATTGTTCCATATCTACAACGAGCATGAATAATGTTCACCAAGTGTCTACTATATTTTCACACAGAGTTCTTATTATGACATAACATTGGCTTGGATAACAAGTATCTGTGTCCTTGCCTGCATTTTACTACTGCTGCTTCTTTATTACAGCGACCACAGAGGAACCACAAGGGACATGAAAACTGTCTGTTGCCTCTTTTTTAAAAAAAACACTATAAATTACCTGAATGACTCTGCATTACCTCTGTAGTTGAGATTTGGTGAAGATTATGGCACAACAAAAAAACTCAGAAAATGTTCTTCGATGTATTTTTTTCCACTGTGCACTTTGCTAGATTTTTGTCGAGTTTGCAGTCTGTTGCTTGTTTGCTATTAAGGGATTTTTGCAGAGCAAGTGATATAGCAGCACTAAACCTCCTTTAATCACTTTAACATCACTGTACAGGAAGTCAAGGTTTAACTCAATGCATAATGTGCCACTGCAGAAAGACTGCAGATCTTTTCCCTAGATCTTATTCTACTGTGTTCAAAGCCAAACACACAAAACATTTGGCTCATTTCAAAGAGGCCACACTGCCGTATCACAGTTCAGTGTGTTTCAACACTTCATTGTTCTGTGTCGTATGCCAGCACACAATATATCAGTTGGCATTCCTCCTCTAATGCATATAACATAGCAACATGAACATTTCTAATCAGTGGTTCGTACATATATCACTGTCAACAAACAGCACTCCAATGACTTGTTTCTTCTCTCAAATTACAACCATTGTAAGTGCTCTTAATTTTTCCAGTGCTGGTAAATTATGAATGATATAAAATATTTAAAAACCAGCATAGAGCAACAGCAGAGAGGGTTTCATAATCAAGCTAAGTATGCGGTGGTCCATACTTAACTAAATGAGCCTAGAGCCATGCACTGCATAACTGTTTGACCTCTGTGCAGCACATTCATTTTCCAAACATATGTTGGCTATTTCGGCAGCTCTGGACTGTGAAACTGAGACAGGGGAGAGAGGTCTGTCGTGCATGTGAGCATGATCTAACTGGCTGTGAATACGGGGAATGGACCAGTGGTTAGTGGTCTGGGCTATGAACTTCAAATCATTTCCAAGCATGCATGAACATGCATGCACACACACACACACACACACACATTTATGGAGGTAATGCCCACCAGCATCAACATTCGAAAAGGTACAGCTGTTCTACTGTGTCTGATATTAAATGACAAGGTGACTTGGTGTCCTGTAGGCCACCTGAGAGGTAAACTGCTGCAATGGGACACAGCAATTTATTCTCCTCGGTGCTGAGAAGAACTTACTCAAGCAGAGCAGCAGTTATTTCCCGCCCTCCTCTGCTCCACTCTGCTCCCCATCCCTTCCCGTTTGCCTTCAAGTCAGCACCAGTTAGTAGTTCCACGTGTGTGTGTGTGTGTGTGTGTGTGTGTGTGTGTGTGCGTATACGCGTGTGCAACTGTGTATCTGCGAGATTGTATGCCAGGCTAATTTCCACCACGGTGCACTGCAGTGTGCTACAAGCATTCTCCAGGATATTGATGTGCTGCATATTAGGCAGTAGAGTGAATCAGCTCTGTGGGCTGTAAATATTCTATTGTCACTTTAATGCCTCTGTCAGTGGCTTTGTCCAGGGTAATTTCGTCCGCTGGTGTTTCTGTCCCCTGTAGTTTCAACCAGCAACGTGTTTCACACACACACACATGCAGATATGGAGAAACTGAAATGGAGACAATGAAAGCAGAGGGAGCGAGAGACAGGCAGACAAGCATCTCTCTCTCTCTCTCTCTCTCTCTCTCTCTCTCTCTCTCAGACACACGCACACACACCGCCTCAGGTTTTTTTTGCCGTCACAGATGATCAGGCCCACTTTTGGCTTAAGCTCAGCTCTGACCAACCCCTGGTCCCGGAGCCAAACTGTTAAAAGACATTAAGTCAGCACAGAGATGTGCCACTGCTTCCGCTCTCTGCTAACCACCGGACACTAAAAACGTCTGCGTGCATGCATGTGTATGTGCATGTGTATGGGTGTGTGTGCTTGAAACAAGGATATTGGGGACTATGATTTGCACACGTGTGTATCCTAATGAGCCTTTGCGTGTACAGGCACATGTGTAACCTTCTCCTTGGTGAGGTCAGATAGAGAGAGGGAACATTTGGAGCAGCCTTTTGGTCTCTCTAGGCACACTGCACGCTTGTCGCAGCTCACTGAGCAGACTGTGAAAAGCTTATGTAAATGATGAGCCGCTCAGATGTGAAATCAGCCCTGTATTAAATTGTTTTGTTCCACTTGTCAGAGCTGATTAGTCCAAACGCTCTCCAAAAGCTGCACAGGTATTGTGTGGATTGTATTCATGAAGGAATGTGTGCACACAAAAAATCGATTGATCACCCGGGTAGACGGCATCTGTGTGGGTTGCTGGGTGCCATTGCTTTCTGAAGTGTGATCACTAGTCAGTCATCCAATGACAGATTAGTTTGGTGGTTTTTGAGGACACTGGATGGCCCTTCACAGATGCACACTGATTGCAATCCTCCCCCATATGTGGCCACAAACACTTCACCTGTCCCTTCAGAGAAGGCCATTCTCGCTCCATTACAAAGACCAGATCACGTGTCTCATTAATCTAACTTAAGTCCACTTGTGTCCGAATGTCATAGTTTGGGAATTGCTATCCCTTACCCTGCACCTTTAGGATTCCACACAGGTGTCGTTCTCTCCTCCAATATGAGCTGAGATAGCAGGAGGAAAATTACAGTGGAGGAGAGAGGGATTTGAAAGATAAGGACAGCAGGTGGGGGGGAGACACAAATTTGGGAGATGTGTGGGCAGAAAAAAAAAAGAAGATGGGGCAAAAGAAAGCGAGAGGGAGAGAGGAGGTTGCTGAACAACGGCTGGAGGGCTCCCAGCATAAAGCAGGTCTTTGAAAAGGGCAGACAAAGAGAAAAGGTCTCGGCCAAATACCTGAAAGAATGTTGAGAGGAAAGAGGAGCGCGGCCAGAGGGAGATAAGGCAGTTAGCCGCACACTGAGGCAGCTCCTGTGTCATTGGATCAAGTTACTTCTGCTCGCATGTGTGTGTGTGTGTGTGTGTGTGTGTGTGCGTGCGTATGTGTGTGCACTCATCTGTGCGCTCGTCCATTTGAGCGCTTAGGTCGATACTGGCCCTGCTGACATTCCGAAGCGCTCTGTCTGTGTTCATGGTCCACTGAGGTCGCTGACAAAGCCATGATGGGTGAGGCCGTCTGTGGCGCCTCTAGGGCGAGCCTGTGATAGTGTGACAAGACCTGGACCACACTGGTCACCTGCAACATCACGCCAGACTTCAGGGAACAAGAAGGACATGGAAATGTCGGCATTTCCCTCGAAGATTCAGGCTGCATCCACACCGTTCCATTCTCATTTAAAAACTCATGAATTCAGCTCCAGATACACCTGCCATCCACAATACCCCAGGCTTTGAGTCCCAAAATGGAGAAGTTTGAAAACACTCCTGGCTCTGTTTTGTTTGAAAATACCTTAACAGTTGTTATTGGCCACTATCTGACTCCCAGCTTTGAATGACATGCTCCATTAACTCTTACTTGCACTTTCAGTGTTGCCTCATTGTCAGTCTAACAACAGAAATTCCTGCTCTGACTTGTTACCGTTGTTGTTTCCCATTTCTTTCTAATATGGAGCTGAAACTCTGTTTTTAAATGAAAACATAGTCGTATGGATGTAGCCTCTGGTTTCCATGCATCACTTGTTCAAATGCCTCTCCAGGGGTTCAAAGTATCTTAAGAGGAGGGTCTACTTTGAAAGTGATTTTCAAGTCTGGGTTTTATCTGTGTCTGGCAAATCACCTGCTAGCAGTTTTGTAAGCTTAGCTACCTTTGAATGGACTGACAGAGTCTTAAGATTAAAGGATCCACTGAGCTGCCGTAGCAACCAACCACGTGTGGTGCCGATAGCTTCACCCTCTACTGGTGTGGAAACGACAACAAACCTGTAAGGAAATCAGAAGTGGATAATATGAGTATCGAAACAAATCTAAGCATTTATTAGTCGTGATTGAGGTCTGATAACAATTAGTCTCACTCCAGCCAACAGACTGACTCCTGTCTAATGATGTCATTGACCTTGTCACCTCCCAAAGGTCAAAGTGTCCATGTTAAACCATGCGTAATGGTTCCGTGTTTAGACTACAACGGGCCTGTCCGGCTAAATGGTGATGGATCGCTTCTTTTTGCTGCTGGTGGTGTGTGTTGCATCAGATGATACGGGTCTTAACATGATACGCAGTTGATTGAATCAATACTCCAAGGAAATATGTGGTGGGCTCCATTTCAATCCAATAACACAGAGGCTTTAGGTGCGTGCGTATATGCGCACATGCCCACAAACATGCGAGTGTGTCTTTGTGTATCCTTGAGGAGTGTTTGCACAGTGCACAAAATAAAGGACAAGGACATTCTGTTTGTTTGCTTGCAATATGCTTTTGAAATAAGGTCATCAACAGTAAATTCATGCCTTTAAATAGGCATTCATTATTATCTGAAACAAATGAAAGCACAAATCTCTGTCCTAACAGCAGTGTCAGACTAGATGATGGTGGTCGTTTACTGCCCCTGGTTCCTAAATCAGACGGAGAGGTGTAAATTGACAGGCAGCCTATGAGGCTCATGCACAAACAGAGAAACAGTTCTCTATTTTCCTTGGCTTGCTTATTAGATCTGTTTGTGGAAAAGATGCCAGCTGCCGCTGAGGCAAAATACTAAATGTGGCTGGTGGAGAGATGAAGGACAGCTGATCTGGGTGTAGTATATTATACATATAAGAATTTCCAGCCATATGGTTGCTGCTTCACGCATTACGTTAGGCACTGTTAGCAGGACAGGTGCTGCCCTGGGGCTGTGCACATAAAGAAGTGCATGTGCAATGTTCACCACACTGGTAACACACACAGCAACAACACAACCGAGCAACATGGAATATAGTTATACTTTTACTGCCTTATTCTTTTCAACCGCTTTCACTCTTTTTTTCTTTCTGTCTCACCCCAGCAGTGACCCGTGGCAACCCCCAGCCTAATGACCGCCGCAGTTTGACACTCTTTAAAGGTGGTCAATTAACTACAGGGCCCACTTTCATTAGGCGACTTGTAAAGGTCTATTTTAGTCTGGTTTTAAACACAAGGAAGTCGGGGGGGCTGAGTACCTGGACCTCAGAGGTGTATGCAGGAGATGGGGGAGGTGTAAAAGTAGTGGGAAGTAGAGAGGGGGGCCTCTAGAGAGCCATTTATTTTGTTAATTATTTGTTTTGTTGAGTTGGATTGTGTTGTCGTCTTATAGAGGCAAACTTGAATGGTGAAAACAAGGGAAAGTGCTGAACAGAGCACAGAAAATGAGATCTCATGAGAGAGAGAAGATGAAAAACAGAGCCATCTGCGCCGAGGGTTGGCTCTCTTAAGACAATCTGGTCTCATTTCAATCCTTTGTATCCCTCCTCTACAGTAAATCAAGAGAGAAATCCTCCCATACTATGTCATGGTTAAAGCTTTTCGCACATGCATGGCTTCATTTGAGTGTGTGCAAATATACTGTAGTTGTGAATGCACAGGGTGGGAATGTTTTTCCCATTGTGCATGCTTCCTGTTGGCCTCTGCTGGCCCAGGCTTCTGGAGTCGCCAGCCTGTGAAGGTCAAGTCTGATTCAGAGAGAGACAAGCAGATTGGCATGAAAATGGAATCTACTGTCTCTGTGCCAAACGTCCAGACTGACTGCCCTCAGCCTCTCATCACATCCAAGACTATCCTCTCATCGCTCCGTCCACTCCTCCTCCTCTCACGGGCGCCTCTGCATACCAATATCAGAATAACATAGAAGAGAAACAGTGCTGAAATGGGCCTGTTTAATAATCACGATGTCAAACAATGTCTGCATGAATGGGAAACATGAATCCAGCTGTTAGATGCTGCGAGGAACCATCTGCTTTAAGCTGAGCTGTCTCTTCTCATTGCTTTTTTGCACATGGCAGATTTAGCCTTAAGCTATCTTAAGCAGTCATTTTATAATGAAACAAGAGATACACTTATTGAGCTAATGGATTCATAAGCAGTCGTTGCTAAGAGATACTGTTCAAATGTTTATTATATCTTTTATGGGAGAAGTCAAGTTAGATGAGTTGTATTTGGCCTATAGTGTGTGTGTGTGTGTGTGTGTGTGTGTGTGTGTGTGTGTGTTGTGCTGTTGTATGTAATGAGCATGCGCTTTTGATATGAATGAGTGCAGTGAGGCATGAGATGAGTATGTGCCTGCTGGTATGGAACAAGTCCTTGCACTTCTCGTGTGTGTATGATTTTGTGACTGGACTGTGCATGTGTGTGTGTGTGTGTGTGTGAGAGAGAGAGAGAGGGAGAAAAGAGAGAGAGGGCAGTAGGGAGGGAGTGTTCATTGGTTTTCAAATGGGTCCCTGCCCTTCATGAATATTCAGTTACCCCCTGCGTTACACTGATGTCTCACTGATGTCAGTTTGCGTGTGGGAAAACAGGTTGCCCTGGTAACAGTGAGCCCCCAAAGCTGTCTTTACTGCTGCAAAATAAATAGGGATTGCATTATAGTTCCTCCCAAAAATGTGAGCTTGTCTGGAGCCAACAATAAAACACAGCTGAGTGAATTCCTCTCGATCCTCATGTGGCACCCTCAAAACTAGGGCAGCACTTAGTTCACATGTTTAGGTCAGACACCCTTCACTGAGGGATTCTCTAATGCATCCTGTCAACTGCTGCTCAGCCACAGCATCGCGAGCAACACAAAGACATGTCTGCTACATCCACTCATGATGCTTCCTGACCACTCTTTTCAGATGTAATTTCTCTGCAGGGGTATTTGCCATGAATTTGTGAGCTGAGAAGCTGCAGTATGAAAGGTCTGTTCTGATCTCTTTAATGCAACTGACATTGAGAGATCCTTCGCTTCTGCACTGACTGAAAGATATTATTATTCTGTCATTGTCATTGTCAAACAGTCTCACACACACACACACACACACACACACACACATTCTATCTGTCAGCATCCTCCATCTCTATACGCCCACAGATGTGGCTTAGTATTTAGGTCAGTTAGTCTGCAGTTGGGTGGTCAGCAACGCTTGTATTAGCTTGAGTTTCCAGGAACTGATACAATAGAGCAGTCAGCTCTGCGGCCACCCCGGAGAGGCCCGGAAGTGCAGCTCTTTGTTAATTATAACCGACAGTGTTTGCTTACGGACACCAAACAGCATTAAGGTCCTGCTAATGACAACAAGACACAAATGCTGTGATCCAGTTTACAGTTACTAGAATATTACTATTATTATGATAAACTCAGTGGAACCGCTACTGCTACATGCATAGTGAAGTCAAGCTACGGTTGTAGCGGCAAGTAATTCCACCTCCGCTCCATGAGGTGGCGATACGCTTGCTTTTAGCGTGTTTGTATTTGATTTGGTATTTGATCTCCCACCACCTTGGAGTCACCTCTTGATACAAATGTAACACTATAAATTGCAATTACTGTATATTATAGTTGTCTTATTTACTCCAAACAAGTGGTGTTTGTTTAAAATCACAAAAGTGGCCTGCTACTGATTTTCATTTTCGTAAAGTGAAGCACTAAGTGTGGTGATACTAAACTTGGATTGAAAAATAACACAATACAACGGCAGACAATGCATAAAACGTGAAACACATGTGCATTCTTCAACTCCGAAATAAAGCCAAATAACTTAAAATAAAAATGCTTAGATATATAAATGTATCCAAACATATGTTGATTGTCTTTTTTCTTCACAGACTATTGCGGCCCCCTGGTGATGAGGGGGCCCCAAGCAGCCGCTTAGTTCGCTTATGCCTGGAGCCAGCTGTGTGCAGCATGTCTCTCTCTTCATGTAGGTGCACATGTTAACTCACGAGACCGTATGTCACATGCATGTCATGCGAGTGAGAAGGGCATCGCTTTTTCAGAATAGACCTTTCTTTTGTTTTTCACGCAAGCTGTGCATGTCCCACAGCAAAAAAAAAAAATCAGTGTACCATCACATACTGCACATTTGGTTTCCGGTTCAGCGTGTGGTGAGTTGTTAGCATGTGAAGGGCCGTTTCGGGTCTTCGTACCATCCATTAAATTCTTTAAGCTGACAGAGCATAAAATCTGTCTCCTCTTTTAGTCCAAGAAGCCCAAATAATTTGCGCGGCCTGAATCCCCCGATGTATTTGTCCCTGTTGTCTTATTCTTCTGTGTTACGGCTTCATTTCTGAGTTTGAGTTGAGGAATTAGAACTGTCAAATCCCACATGCATTATCTGCGTGTGTTTGTGCTACTTTGAAAATTTAGATTTGGACTAACATGTATTTTAAAACTGCTGTTTTATTCAGGCTAACAGAATAATTTGTTTTTTTAAGGTCAAGTAAAAATGTAATTGCTGTATTACTGCTGTTTTTTTTATTCAATTATCAGTATGGTGATGATTTTGATAAATATTTTCAGGGCTAATGTTTCATTACATCATAATGTGAACGTCACAGGACTGCTGGTACGAGTGTTTCAGTACTCTTGTGCAGTACAGTAGTTGTGCACAGGTTTTTCGTTCACTATAACCAGGCTCAGTTTTTTAACCATGTCGCAGAACACACTCCGTATTTTCCTAAATATTTTACCATTGCCATTCAATATTCTTCACTTCTCATTAAATATTTTAGGCGTTCATTCCATATTCCCTGCTTTTCTAAAATATTTCATAGCCTTTCCCGCAACACACTTCTAAAAATTCTTGTTCGGAGATTTGTTCATAATTAATAACTTTTGATATTTTTATTCAATATGCTCAGGTTCAACACTAACTCATACTGTCTTCCAAAATGTAGGGAACAGTTTCACTTTCAAGTTACATTGATTCATTTTCATTGATTTATTTCCATTTTTTTGGTCAAATAACTGGATTAAATACCAATGACTCAGAAGATATAGTACATATGCATTTTTTTCTCCATGATTTTTATGGTCTTTTCTGGATCTACCTAGTATTCTGTTCTTAGCTGTCAGTCAGCCAGTGCCAGCACACAGAAAGTTTCACCAATATCAACAAAGAATAAATGGAAAAAGGCTATTACACTACAGTGGCAGTGGGTGTTGCAGGGGGTGAATCTTTTGTAGTGTTAAACATCAAGAGCAGTTTGAGTGAAAGGGGGGAAATGAGAGCATCAGAGGGAACCAAAGCTTCGAGGCATAATAGTGTAATTGGAAAAGTGTGCAAATGCATTTTGGAGTTGTATAAATGGCCAGCAGAGATAATGCCTGAGATTCGAGGCATGGCCTAAATGAGAGTAAGTTAGAGGAGGAGAGCGGCGGTGATGCTGAAGGGGCAAATGAAGTGTGGGTTTTAAATTGGGGGGAAGGAAAAGGGGATGGAAATGTGATGTTTTCAAAGATGGAGGAACACATCAGAGAGAGAAGGGGAGCTGTTTCTCTTTAAGTGTAGGAGGGAAATAAAGAAAGGGAATAATTCCCATTTTCTTTCTTGAGCTCCACACCTGTGACCCAGCAGCCAGCCGCCTGGGTGGAGAGTGTGTGTGCGTGTGTGTGCATTTTTGAGATTCTCATGTGTGTAAAGTCTCTTAGGTTCTCTCACCCAATGCATGATTGATGAGTCTCGGTCGGACCTGGATCTCTGCCATGGCCCAGGCCTGATCAGGCATGTTCTGGTCATAACAGTGCCATCAATATATGGCTGACGGCTGTGTGTGTGTGTGTGTGTGTGTGTGTGTTACTTTTTAGAACCTTTTCTGGCATAAACACTGACCTTGTCGGTCCTCAAAACCTGGTCCTAATGAGGCAGAGGAACTGGTTAAGTTTAGGGCTAAGACATTAACTGGTTCTGGTTAAAGTTAGGGATATTGCCTTGTTTAGGCTGTCTAAATGAATGGAATTCAATCCTCTGTCCTATGGAAAATAGCTGCAAACCTGTGTGTGTGTGTATGTGTGTGTGTGTATGTGTAATGAAACATGAAAGAGAAGCAAACAATAACCCCAGAGACCCACTTTGGTGGAATTTCCATTTCCTGGCCCTCCAAGGGATTAAAGAGGAACAATGTTTAGATATAGTTCCCCCTCATTGATTGGAATTTGGATCACATTAATTAGGCCTTTCATGCACGATCCATATGTTACTGTTTGACTAATGAACTCTCGTCCATGGTTTTTCCTGCTCTCAGTTTCAGCAGCCACGTGGCCTCTCAGGTTTCCTCAGCGCCGCTCTGAGATTGACCAAAAAAATCTGCTTGATATTTGATGAGCAGCATTTGATGAAAGGCATTAGCAGGCCTGCATTATTTATGAACGGCGAGAGATGCATTAACTCATTAAATATGTATATGCACATTACATGAGAAAGAACATGTCCCATAGCATGTCATATTGATTATGGCGTGAGTTACGAGCGTTGCTCCGCGATCCATATGGAAAAACATTAGGAGATGGGATGCTACACCAAAATCATTTAAGCGCTCCATTGACGGGCCTCCCCCCCCCTTTTAGGATGCACAGTCACGATTGAGGAGTTGCAGAGTTTGAACTCCCTTGTTTTAACAGATCAAGTAGAGGGTAGAGTCTGCACATGCAGCAGATTTTGTGTGGGAGCAGAGTGTGTGAAATAAAGTGGGGGGAAACGGTGCCAACTCCACTGTTAAAAGAATTGTACCAGTCTTATTGAATTCTTTTCCTGATCTGCTTTGCTATCATGTTACATCTCCTGCTGATAGCTGTATTTTCTTTGCACGGCTCCGTCATGGCACTGGCCTCGCAGCCTTGTCAGGACTGGAAACGACTTTGCTTGCAGGCAGTGATACAGAGGTAAATAGAGTGACAAGTAAACTATGCTAATGCACAACCAGTCACTCATCATCTGAAGGAAGCAAACGCCCACTGCATTCTAAAATGAATTACTCAACTAAAAAAAAACATGCATTGCTTCCTCACCTTAAAAGACCCTGCACTCATTTAGTTTCTATCTCTTTGACAGTAATTACTATGGTGGCTATGGATTGATATCATGCAATTTATGTACCAGTTTAAGAAGAAAGTGAAACATCTTTCCACTCATAAGTGGCAAGTTTGCTCTGCCTGTAGGTGTCCTCGCCTCAAAAGTGACCCTATGAAAATTTCTGTCCAATTTACTTATTTTCCACAGACTGAAGTGGATGTTGCTTCCTTGGAATTAGTATTCATGATCATGGATGAAAACGAGTGAGAGTTAAATTGTTCCCAAGCCAGCTCAAACTGCTGGCAGCTGTTACTTTCCCAGGTGACTTGTTTCATCTAAAGACATGTGAGCCACCATGTTGAACAAGAAAAAACAACGTGGGCAATTACACTCGCTCACATCCACTGAAAACTCAAGGGGGTATTTGCACCATAGTTTTTTTTTTGTTTTTTTTTTTTAAATTTAGTGGAGTGTAAATGTTTCTAATGAAGCAATATTTAAGTTTGTAAAAGTGTAATAACATCCCATAAATAAGAAAAAAAGAAGAAATAATGCCCTGTTTTATGTAACACCTGTTAACCCATGAACTTGCGGATTAATTCAGTTAAATGTAAAACTAATATTTAATTTAAATAAGGAGCTATAAATAAAGCTCATATTTAATTTAATAAGGAGACGATGCATTTTCCAGAACCACAGAGAGTAAAAATGCTGCAGTGCATGCTGCAACAGTAGTCTTTTCTTATTGTGTCATGATGACCCTGTCGTAGAACAACAGAACAACCCTTTGGCAAGTGTGCACGCACACACACACACGCACACGCACACGCACACACACACACATGCACACACACACGCACACACAGAAAAAAGTCTTATCCTATATACCAAAAAGCATGCAGTCACACACAGTAGCTCGTGAGGGGGAAGGTTTTAATAAATCCACAGTGCTGTGGATCCATGGTGGTGTCTCGAGACCGAGCCAGGAAACCAGATGAGCGTACCTGCCCTGGGGCACACGGAGTGACAGCGAGGGTGGGGGCCAGAGTGGGGGCTGGGGTCGGTGAGGTTGGGGAGTGGGGGAGTTGGTGTGGCAGTGAAGCCACAGGCATGTTCTGTCTCTCATTGCGCTGACTGTTTGACTCCCCTGTCATTAGTCTCGTCACTCGCCCCTCTGCGTCCCTCCAAAAGCCGAGCCCACAAACACTGATGTGTTTGTCAGGGTAAAAAGCGCAATCACTTTAATAACATTTCATGCCATCTCTGCTTTCACCAAGGACTTGGGAGTTTGTTCTTCAGTCGGATAAATGCAGACTGTAATTCCAGACAAACGCAATGGAAATGCCGAGTGCAGCCAATCAGATTTAATCATGTATGAAGAAATGTAATTTTGGAGGACATCAGGGCAGAGCGGGTTGATATGGGTATTAGTTACTATGCAAAAAGGCGTGTCCATACTCCCCGAATATGAATTTATGAAGCCTGCTTGTGATTTCAATCTGACTAATGTATCAGAACAAACCCATCTGTGCAGCACTGACCCCTGAGGTGAGGGGTTGGGGGGGTGGGGGGGTGGTATGTGTTGTGAGCGTGGGCGGTTGGTTTATGCTCCCACCATGAACCAGTGAGTGGCCAGTGAGATGGGAAATGAAATCTTTCACCCTCATTTCCAAAGCTGAAAGGAAAAAAAAACAATGAATGAATGAAGGGAGAAAGAACATCAGTCGACAGCGGGTTCCATGGGAAAAATTTTATTCATCAATAATGCAGATGTTTCCAAACTGGTGGAACGTTATTTCCATTGTAGCTGGTGCCAATATGTTACGCTGAGAAGCGGCAAAAAAAGTGAATGGCAAAACAAAAACAAAAAAAAAAGAAAAGAAACGAAAGAAAATAACAAAACTTGACAGTTATGATTCAAACAAAGGGAAACAAAGTCAACAGGTTTTGCTTACACATGCACATTGAAAAATAATACTGTGGCTTTGAACAATAGCAGAAATCAACCTACAGTGAGACTCATACCGTGAGCGACCAACATCCTTGTGCTAAATTAGGAAAGAGAGATGACAAAGGAGAAGGGCGGAGGGAGGGAAAGAGAGGCAGAGAGAGCAACTTTAAAACAAAGGACCGCCTGGGAGATAATGAGTGGTGTAAACCGGATGATTTATTAGCGGGTGCAGCACGGTCACACTCTCATACGTGGCCCCTTTTTCTTTTTTACTCTCCATTTCTCTCTCCCTCACTGTCTCCGTCTCTCTCCATCTGACTTATTAAAAAGGAGAAAGGATTAATCACTGAGGACCAAAAATATTTTTGTTACGTCTCATAATGGAGTGGAAGGTGTAGATACCTCAAAGGCAGTGGAATAACACAGTCTTCATATGCAGAGTTAAGTGCTGTCTCCAACAGGGAAGGGGCCTTATCATTATCATGACTTATCCATTTCAAAGCTGCTCACTGACTTCAGTCCTGAACAGTTTCTGAGCAATGAAAATCCTGTTGAATGGCAACATAAAAACTCTGAACCCCAGTTGTTGTTGGTGGTGTTTTTTCTTTCTTTTTGTTTTAACACATGTGGTAACAAAGACTTATTCTTTTGACAATACTGGACACTGCGAAAAGAGACAGCGTGTGTGTCTGCTGCAATATTCAGTTTATCTCTAAAAGAAAATAAAATAAAAACATATTGCAAACAGAGACAAAAATGCAAGGATTCATACAAAACACACTTTTAAAAAGACAGCTATTTACAAACATCCTCCATTACAAAAATCTAATCTTAAATTTTTTTTTATTATGAGCAGTTTTCAGGTGGAATTACATCTTAAATTGGGCTCTATCCATATATTTACATTTCTCTGATATTCCCCCCCCCGCTTAATTTTTTATTCTCCCCCAAATTTGAATAATATTAAGTGGTCACGAGAATGAATGAAAATGAGATATGGTTTGTGGTAATTCGGTAATGACTCCCTTGGCTGGTTTAGGTGAACGGATGCGCACTGACGCGAAACAAAAATATTTGATCTGGATGTGTTTCACAGAGGGCCACTGAGGGCTGCATGCTGAGTTAAAACACAGGACCACTAAAGCATGAGCAGCTGTTTAGGCTGTTAACTTTAAGGTTAACGACACGCAAAAGCTATTGGAGTCTTCCCTGTGTCTTCAAGCTGGGCTGCCTTTTATCCCAGCAGTGTATATCAGTGGATGGCGATAGTTTGTGGCAGCAGATGATAGGTCCGTCCGCTGGTGAATAAACATTCACCGGCAGTCTGACCGTTTGACTGGAGATAAACCCGGACCCGTCAGTCTGTGCATGTGTTTGTACGCACATGTGCATTAAACGTCAGCTCAGTGTCTGCGTGCTGAGGAATGGCCGTCCTTATCTCCTCTCCTCTCACACATCATTAACTGGGACTGCGGCGCTTCGTATTTTGGCGGCTACACTGTTCGGAGCACCTACCTCTAGTCCAACCTCCCCATCCAAAAGAAAAACAGTCTGCTCTGCTGCTTAAAAACCCCATAAGCATTCACACACACATACACACACACACACTCAGAGAAAAACTGCAAATATAAGCACAAAAAAAACACCTACATGTTCACACAGACAGATTCAATCACCACCCCTCCCTCTACCCCACCTGAAGGCGAGCTTCAGTGTGCACACATGTTCATGCACCCGGCTGCAGTAAATCCTGCCTCGGTGCCGCTGCCCTGGGCTGTGTGATAGCTGAGCTGCAGTGTCCTCGCAGCCTGCACACCTTGACTGTGGAATATTTCTGCACAGCATTTTTTTTTTTTTTTTATTCACAGCACAACTGGTGAGCGGATGGAAAAATTAATACTAAACCGCACCACACCCGCCATCCCCCCCTCATCCCCCACTACCTCCTCCTCCCTGCCAAACCCCCTCCACCCAGTACCCACCGCCATCTTGCTCTCAGGTTAAAGCCAAGTCACAAGAACATTTTCTCCTTCATCTGCTGCTCTCTCTCATGCTCTCCTCTCACTCACTCTCCTCCCCGGCTGGTGAGTGTGGGCATGGAGATGGCACACAGATTAGTCACACGCTGGCGACACCGCTGACTGCACACTCCACTGACTCATGTACAGATGGCAGCCAATTGGCATCTGACAGTAATGTATCCCAATCTTCAGCCGTAGCGTGCTCTCCAACTTATATATAGGGCATCCTACCTATGTAGGCCAGGCAGTCAGCACTGAGCACCCAGGCTCAGGCAGCAGGCACATACTAACTGTTTGATTCTTACACCGTAGCACCAGAAGCTAGAACAAACAAATATCAACATGCCTGCCAGTGTACGGAAAATCATTCTACCCTGAAAAAATCAGACTCAATAAAACCTTCAGTTGATGCCAGTTAGGTCTTGGGCATGTCTTCCGGAAAGTCGGGCAGCCTGGTCTGTCTTCTTTTTGAAGCACATGACACAGTAACTTACTGTTCTACCCCTAAGCCAACAAGTCTGCCTGGATACTAGACTGGTCTAGACATGTCCGAACAAACACGCACACACACACACACACACACTCACTCACTCATTCAAAGGACACAAGTCATAAATACCAGAGTAATGGCAACACTCACTAGGACTAGTGGAGGAGGGAGTATTACAATAAAAACACACACAGTCACATACATGAACATGAACAGACACACCTCGACGTCAGCAGTCCAGCTAATCCTTTTCGGGGGGGGATGACTGCAATGGATGACATTGGTAGTGAAAGGATGGGGGTAATAATGATGATCTATTCAACTCTATACATTGTGCACTTGTAGGAAAAGTCTAACAAAATACAACTGCTTTGTGAACTGACTCAGGGTTTGAGGAGATCCTCCATCAAAAATAGTTAAGTAAGGCAAACATCAGAGGTGCGAAGGGAGAGGAACACATCGTTTCACACACTGTGTCTGATACCTGAGCTATCTGGAGAGTTTCCTGGTCCAGCACAGAGCCCTGACTAATACACACACATGCATGCTGACACACACACACACACACATAAACTGCAGGCTGAGTGGCGGTCGGGGCCTGTGTCAGCCTGTTCCTGGCTGGTGTGCTAGGGTGGTGTGTTTAATTGGGTGTAGCACAGACTGTACTTCAGGGAACTGAGATAAGTTATATCCTGCCCATTAAAGGGGACAGCAAACCAGGAAGCTAAAGTTCCATCTGTTGGTTTGCTACAGCCCTGCCCCCCTGTTGGTGCCCAGCGGGGAGACGTAGAAGTTGGGAGGTGGGGGGAGGAGGAGAAGGAGGGTGGGGATATTTCAGACAACCCAAACAAACAAAATAAACCTCTCATCAGTCAGCTCACAACCCCGCTGGTTACTGGTCAGTGCATGTCTCTCCAGATTTGTGCAGCAGGTGGTAGAAATAACAGGGGCTTGAAGAAACATCAAGTCCCCAGAATGCAAAGGAAGGTGTTCTTCCCAGGAACATAAATCAAGCGCTCCCCCTTTCTCTCTCTCTCTCTCTCTCCTGGCTGTGTCGCTGGCTGTGCGGAGCATGTCAGACTTTGTAGTAGATGTTGGCGGGGCTCTGCGGCGGCATCTCCTGGACAATGTAGACGGGGTGGCCATAGTCGCCGCTCACCTTCTCATAGTGAGGGCAGTAGTTGTTCTCTGTCCGCAGCGGAATGATGATGTCACTGGGCTCAGTGCCAGCTGTGCCCCCGGGCAGCTTGGGATTGGACAGCGTGCTGAGCGACAGTGCCGAGGGGCGGGGCTGAGAGTGGGTATTTTTCCTGGCGCGCTTGCGCATCTTGATGAGCAGGATGATGAGGAGTAGGATGAGCAGGAGGAAGATGATGCAGCCCGCCACAATGGCGGAGAACACGGCCACTCTGGATCCGAAGATGCTGTCTGTGTTTGACGAGGAACCCGGGTCCTGATTCATGTGGTCTAGACAGAGAAATAAAAAGAGCCATGAGTTAGA
The DNA here is from genome assembly GCF_019176455.1 of Solea senegalensis. Classification (NCBI taxonomy): domain Eukaryota; kingdom Metazoa; phylum Chordata; class Actinopteri; order Pleuronectiformes; family Soleidae; genus Solea; species Solea senegalensis. Next base: position 16,717,620 of record NC_058032.1, read on the forward strand.
CACTGCACAAAAGTTATTATGGAGAGAGGAAGGGTCAGAGGAGGAAGAGCACATTGTTTTTACTGAAGGAGGGGTAGTCTAGCTTCCCCATTTTCGAGATTTATTACATGAAAAAAGGGTACATCAAAAAGATGGTTTTCACATGTGCCACTAAGTTCTACTTGGCCATATGCAGACAATATGGGTTGGGGTGCGAAAGCCCTTCAGCACATTCGCCTCTTCTTGTTTCACTCAGTTGGTAACTGTTAAAACAGTTTATTTAGCAGCTATTTATTTACAAATTGAAAGTGGCTGCACATGTATTTTCACCATTTGTTTGAATAAATATTGCTGTTATTGTCTGACAGAAAATCATAGTCCAGAGTACGCAGTCACAACCCCAGGGACGTCCTTTGCCGTTTCATGAAATAAAACATTTGGATTTATGAGCGCCTCCTCCCTGCTCAGAGACTGCTACACAATCACAGGTCTAATAACATTCGCAGCGATCCTGTCCTGCCCTGTCATATCTAGATCTTACTGTTCTGGTGCTGGATCAACAATGATCACAGCCCTGTTGATTTAATCCCATTGAATTACGTCAGTCAAAATTGCCTCCCAATGAAATCTGCAGTCGTTGCTCAGCAAAACAAAGATCCCTGCTCCGATAAGAGTGCAGGCTTCGTGACCAGTGGAGGCCACCATATTACGGCACAGGCCAAGTGAGATATCAACCAAAAATGAGGAGGGCATATCTGAACATCTGATTTTATTTATCCTTTTTATTTAGGATGGGGGAGAGACATATGGGGTTGACTCAACTCCCCACTGACTGAAATCTGAGAAGAACCAAATCTGTTTTCCATGTATGTGTGCAGCTAAAGAGCAGGACCCCCCACACCAACATGCACCACCTCTTTACTGTCCATTACCCCCCCACACACACGTACACACAGACACACAAATGCCTCATACCTCCAGAGACTGCCCTCCCCACTAATGACTGTGACTCAGCACTCCGCTGACCACTCTGCACTTAACCATTTAGTGAGAGGAGGATAACGGCCTTATCACAACTCAGTGACATCATTGAAAGCTACTGAGTCCAGCTTTTATCGGCGAAATCAGACTCGCAAGGAATTTTTGTACAGTCTGGGCACTGGAGGACAGAGCAGGAGAGAGGCTGTCAGACATTTCATTCCGGAAATATCAGCCCCTCAAACCACAGTGACACATCCTTCATTCCACCCTCCACTTCTTCACTTGACGTAATCACTGATCTAACAGTGGTAGACAGGTAAAAGCCCAAGAATAGGGAAAAGTGACATTAGGAGGGAACTCTTATTATATTGTGTCAAATAAGCAATTACTAAGTGAGGACAACTTATCACATTGGGGCAGGCAGAACAGTCTGTGCTGAAGGAAGTTTGTGGCATACAAAGTTGTGGAGTAAGTCAAAAAGTTAGTGAAGGGAGAGAGAGAGGGAGAGAGAGAGAGAGAGAGAGAGAGAGGAAGTTCCTCCAGAGGGAAGCAGCAGCTATGAAAGGTGTTGTTGAAAACAGGAAACAAGCAGAGCCCCGAGCATCCGAGGAGGCTGAAGTGACTTCTTCATTTATCTCTGTGTTTAATCTTCACTGATCTGTGATTCTACAGATGTTTTAAAAAGGCATCTCATAAAGTAGTAGTGAACCTTTGAGTCTCTTTGGGTGCAGCACAACCTTTGTGTTTCATCTGATAACGCAATTTGAGCCATATTTCTTTTTTAGGAGGGGTTCAATTTGGAGTTATTTGTAGTCATTCTTTAACTGATTATCATTTTGTTCTGTGCAAATGGTTTTACATCTATTCTAGCACAGTGACCCCCAGCAATCAAAAGGAGTGCCTGCGGCAAAAGACAGCCGCATGAGAAAGAGGTACTTTGAGTGAGTCAACGATTATTTTTATTTTATTTTTTTTGTTTAGGCTAATTGTGATTAACTCTTGGAAAAGCCCTTGAGGCTGTGAACATTTCAAAACCCTTTTCTTAGAAGAAAATTTGCACTCTCGAAACACAAAAGCATTCTGCAAAGAGTCTCAAGAAGCTGTTTATGGGTGTACTGTTTGTCTGTCAATCTGCTCACCAGGATTTCCTGGCATCTCAGGCCCAACGCGACCTTGGTCAGGCGGACTTGGACTGGACTCTGGTATGGCGTTGTCTTCTGGAGCCTCCGGCGCCACAGGGTTCACCGCGTTTGGAACTGTGGGAAACAGAAAACACAGAAACTCAGCCTTGGCACGCTGCACATGCTGAATTACAATGACTTGTTCCTCTGTACTGGCATGGTTCCTTTTTTTTTATTATCTTTTGATATATCATTTATACAGAGAGAGAGAGAAGGTTATCTCTGCTTGCGCTGAAAGCATCTCAGAAGTGAAGATGAAAGCCCAAAAAAGAGGAAGAACAAGTTAGCAAACGTCTGTGAAACACAACAGTATCCCTGTCCTGTCGTAAAAAATGAGCTCACATCTACATCAGCTGCTCCTTCAGCAAACACTCAGACAGGCATTTCCAACACTGACACATTCATGAGAGCGTAGCACACACACACACACACACACACGCGCGCGCACGCATGCTTGCAAACACACATATATGCACACACCTAGAATATACTTACAATACACTTAGGCATGGCAGAATGAGGGTAAAGTAGTTATATATTAACTTTTTATTGTTTTACATTATTCATCACGTTAAAAGGCCATAATATGCCTTATTTATTGCTATGGCTTTAACTCTGCCGGAGAGAGGCACACTTCTGAAGAGGAGAGAATAGGAGTACAGGGAGAGCAGGGGGAGACGAGGCGAAGCGGGGAGGAGGGGGCCGCAAAAGCTCCGAGGAGAACGCAAAGGAAACAGACAGTTTATCTGTCTGTCTGTTGTGATTTCAGCACACACACTTTGAAGTCTTTGTGCGGTAAACACTGGTGGGTCCATGGCGTGGCTTTTACGAGGGCAGGGCCAGCAGACGGGGGACTGTTATAAACTATTACCGATGCCGGTCAGATGGATTCCACAGCACGCTATCAGATGCCTCTCCTCTATCAGGCCTTATCTGCATCTGCCCAAAAGCCTGCTCAAGGCGTGTGTGAGAAATAGAGAGGAGGGCGTGTGGGGAGGCAATTTACATCTGAGTCCCTCATGGCAAGTGTGTGTCAGCGTGCATATGCGTGTGTGTGTGTGTGTGAGAGAGAGAGAGAGAGAGAGAGAGGGGATAGCAGTCTGTTTGCTATTTCCAACCCAGTTTGACTTGTCAGGAGAAAAGCTTTGGATGTGGGACTTCAGGCACTTTGAACGACAGAAAGAAAAAAATTGAGCAAGATAAAGAAAAAGAAGAAGAAAGAATATGAATCCATTGCAGTGTCCACTTCTTGGTGACAATAAGCACACTATTTACATACTGATCTCCTCTTCCTCATCTATTGTTCATATCCTGACCATCACACGGCCCCATACTGATTGCAGCAGTGTTGAATGTAGCCATGAGCTGTTGTGTGCCGTCAATAATTGATGAGAAAGGACAGGAGTGAGAAGTGGGAACATTCACGCATGGCAGAGGATATGAGAGGACACAGTGATCTGATTCACTCCCTACTTATAGACCAACACTGTGTCAACCACTGAGCATGTGCAGGGAGCGTTGTAATGTTCTGACCCATTTTTCTGTGTGTACTGCTGACATTTCTCTTAGCTATGCAGACAGCAACTACCTCAGAACTGCCAGCCCGCCAGGAGGAGGGAAAAGGCGGCGGGGGGAGTGAGAGCGAGGGAGACAATGATCGAGCGACACTGGGGAGAGACAGATATGTAAGGAGAGGTAGAAAGGGAGGAAGAAAAAAAAAACGAGGAGGGAGGGTGTGAGCGAGGCAGTGAGTCAACATATTTCTAATGAGCACACTGAAATGATGTGCTGCAGGGAAAAAAAGAGCACCGAATAGCGATGGATGTATAAAATATGGGCACCTCACACTTTCCCTGTTCATTCAGTGTCTCTTCCCGCTTTACGTCACATTTAATATGAAGACAAAAGACGGAACACGAGGTATTTAAGGCACAATTAGATATCAATGTGTCAGGGCGCGTAACTTCCTGCAAATGGTGATGATTCAACATGATTAAAAGCGGGAGCGTTTCCACGGTACCATGCAACTGTAACGTTAAAAGAATGGGAACATTTTACCCGCTGTTATGAGTCACCGAAAAATCAGTACAACATGCAAAGGAGTGGACATATGGAGAGATCTTGGAGACTTGGCTAGAGAGAGTATTGGCATTCAGCTGCAGAGACAGAGGAAATGTGGCTTAAACACAATACCATCTTGGGTCAGCGCCGAGTGTGTGAGTGTGGCTGCAGAAAGTAGTCGAGTCTCCCGCTGCATGCAGTATAAGGACTGTTTTCATCACGCATCAGTCTTTTAAGGGACTTTTTCAATACATTGATTTAAATGTCAGAAAGTAGCGAGCTCTCCACAGTCTCCCAGAGGCCAAGGTGATGTCTCCAAACAGTCCACGAGCCAAATGCTTTTAATTTATAATTAATTAAAACACAGAAAAGTGGCAGATTTTCTCCGTTCCAAGTCCAGGAATCAGCAACTATTTGCAGTTTTCTGCTTGTTAATGAGTCGCTGGTATAAATGACTATCAAATGAATTTTCTGTCGACACTTAAGCCAATTAATCAGCAAATCTTTTCAGCACTGGCAACCCTTAATGGCACCTTCATTATTTTCCCAGGAAAAACAATTGCCTAGAAATGGTCCACAGCAGCATAATCAAAGTTTCTGTCAATGCACTAATTTCTCACTGCCCTTCTTCAAACAATTACTGGGTCGGATGGGCAAATTATGCACCAACGATTTCATCCACAGAAAAGGATTTAGTCTATATATTTTAATAGATTAAATAGTAGCAGCTGGGCCAACGGCATCTTTTCTAACAAGGTTTTTAGGGCACATTGACTGTGAGTGACAGCTCGCTTCAGACTTCTGTGGGAAATGAGTGCATGGCTCTGGTGAAGTTGAGGAACAGCCGGCAGCCACAGAAACAGACAGAAGCTGAGGAGGAACTTTCCTAGAACTTTCCTCGAACTCGACATTTCCTTTCTCCAGTTTCATTAACACGTTCACAGGAGTTTGTCCGTTGTGTGTGCATTCACGTAACTATGTTGTAATTTGGCGACGGTGTTACAACGCTGGTGCTGTCAAATGCTGTAATTGACCTACATGGGGAGACAGTGTGATACCTGTCTGTCTGTCTGAGAATATGGGTCGGTGCTTCTTTTTTTTTTTACTTCACTGTATCTGCTGAATTTGTTCTGACTCGGACCTCGCGAGCATCAGCAGCTTGTTAGCTTCTATTCTCCTACTGACTGCCATGGATACACTGCTGTCATCCAACTAGCCAACATTCAAATATCTGCACTCAAATGTGCACACACACACACACACACACACACGCACACACACATTTTGCAGATTGCTCAGCAAGTCCCAGTTTATTTCTGACATGTTGAGATCCAGCTTTAAAGTTGGAATCATTGCGGCAGGCAGATGTTCCTCTCAGATGGTTAGTGTCTATTTCAGTCAAAACAACCACACTTAGTGAAGGGGTGTTTACAGAGTCACACATCTGTGTACTAAACCCTGTCAAAAATCAGGATATGGATGTCCATATACTGAATAACGTTGCATCTAAAAGTGAAATGTATGATGCAAACCAAATGCTGTGTCCGAGGATATCTAAACAAAGCCAGTTTGTTTACTTCCAGCACTTTAAGATGACTTAGCCCCGGCGACCGCGCATGCACGGACATTTCTGTTCCCCCGATTAACGAAAATCAGGTGGAAGAACATCTGCAAACTCTTCAAACTCGTCCCTTTGAGTTTGTATATAAAGCGATTTATTCAAAAACACAATGTGAGCCTAGTAGAGGTGGGGAACATGATAACAATCTTTTATCACAAGAAATGAAACTTTGCAGCACTGTATCAAAAATCTATCTAAATCAAATTAGAAAGTAGTCAGATGGAGTGTTCCTTAAAGACAAATATAAACACGGCACATCTAAGAAATCAGGGTACTTCATCACACTGAAGCAAAAATCCTGCAAATCCAATAAAGCAGTGCACGAGGCAGTCTTGCTTATTGATTTGCACTGCTGCCTGCAAATCTAAGTTATTAAAGGGACAGTTCCCTCAGTGTCAGTGGTTTGCTGAGACAAATCTCTTCTATTATTTATACCGACCCATTTCTCACTTTGTGAAAAACACAGCTGCTTAGCATTTGGAGCCAGTACATGAATAATTGAAAACCTTTTCTAATCAACAATAATGAACTATAATGTGTTGTAACCACAAATCTGAAGTGGTTATTTAGTACTCATTTATAAGTGTTTAGATTTTTTTTGTTGGTCAAAAGTAGGCAAACGTTTCGTCAAACTTAACGTGCATTGTAATTGAAAAAGTTTTAAACCCATCTGGATAATTGTACTAATAAGTGTACATACCTATAAACAGTTAACAAAAGTTTTATTACACACTGTAGGAATTTGTTTATGAGCGTAATTATACATCATTAAATATAATTATAGCTCTTTCACACTGGGTTGTCGAATACCCATTGAGAGAAGACATTTCACTATTTGTTTACTTATCTATATTTTACGTTTTTTGGTGAAGTTACATGTTGCAGCTAAATGTCCCTCACCTCATCCCTCACTACCTGGTGTGTTGAAGCCTTCAGTTAGCATCAAAACTCCAAACATGTGTATTTTGTCCATTGTGGGCTATTGTAAAAACATGGTGGTCTAAAATGGCTAACCCTGCTCCTGATAATTAAGTATAAATGTTTTTATCTTCAATATCTGAAAATAACCGTTGATGTTGATATAGCCTGCTAATATATCGTGATGTTTAATTACAATTTCATGTCATAATATTGAGATGAAGAGTTGTACGTTACTACTGGAGTGATTTCAAACATAATTGTGATGGGACACCACTATAGGTCATAGAATGACGGCAGTTGATTTATGCCACAGCTCCAGGTAATGGCATTAAAGACGTCCATATAAAAATTGTTTGAAGTCATCAAAGCTGCTGGCCTCTTCATTTCACAACACAACTTTAAAGCTGTGGAGAGCAGGTCCCGTCAGAGGCTGGTGGCGGACAAAGTCACGCTATTCACACATGGCGATAAATGAAAATGTCACACCAAAGTGAAACATGGCTTTAAGGCATCGGCTCTGTGTTGTGTTCTGCATGTCACATGAGCGCACATTTACCTTGTCCGACTTTCATGATGACTTTCATGGCTCGGCTCCTGCAGGCGCCTCCCTCGCGGTTCTCCAGGCCCTCAACTGTGCCATTGGAGGTTGCTGGAGGGGGCAAAGATACAGATGAAGAGGAGAGGGGAGAAACACAGGGGTGATGCGGGGTGAGGAGAAGAAGAAAAGCAGGAGGTGAGGAGAAAGAGGAGGAGAGAAGACACATTGGTTAATGAGCATGTCCATAACGCACAGAACTAATCAATATTTACGACAAGCACTGATTAGCTGTCCCAGTGATTAGCCATTCTCACCCTCAATCAACCGCCAGCTTTTCTCAAAGTGAAGTCAAATGAATGGAACAACATTAGAGCCTACACTGAGGGAGGGAGGGAGGACGCCAAGGTGGAGACGAGGAACATGGTCAGACCTGTGTGTGTGTGTGTGTGTGTGTGTGTGTGAAAGATAGGGAGAGACAGACGGAAAGCGAGGGAGTATGTTTTTTGGTCTGCGCATAGTTGAGCAGTGAGACATGTCAGCGAGAGTTCCAGCTTCTCGCCAAGTCCTCGAGCAGCTTACTCCCTCTGAGCCACATGTGTCATTACTTTCTGCTAGTGCTGAGAGCTAAACACCTCCCTTAATGTTCATGAGTGTGTGTGTGTGTGTGTGTGTGTGTGTGTGTCATTTACAGTATATATTAGTGTGTGTGTCAGCTTCTTTCCATTTGTTTTAAAGTGTGTGTTCTGCTCTGATTTGAGTGACGAGCTCAGGGTCAACGGTTGTTTATTCAATGTCACATTCACTTCAGACACTGTGACACAATTGGCTGTCTATTTCCGGGCTCATGATAATGACCTAGGGAGACAGAGTGTGACTCTGACCTTTACACTGAGCAGCTAAGCACAAGGCACTTGTAAGGTGTAGGAGTGTGTGTGTGTGTGTGAGAGAGTGTATGTGCATCTGAGTAGGCGCAGACGATGGCAGCTCTAATTTTGGAATTCCCCAAATACTCTCCATCTCCACTTAGTCTGCTGTTTAACTCCCTTCCTCTGAAATGCTATTGTTTATCTTCCTCATGTTTTCTGTCTTTGTCTTTCTCTGCTTTTTTCAATCAGTTCTTTTTTTCTTTTTTTTTTATCCGTGCTATCTGGCTCTACCCCTCCCTTTCCCTCCCTCTTAACTCAATGACCATCTCCCTGGGTGATTGCTTCAGATGCCACCCTCATTATGATGAGATAGTCTTTGAGTGGGTGTTTATCTAATGATGACACTGTGAGACAGACTCAGCTACAGACGGGAGGGGTGGGGGCTCGAATAATGCGTCACAAATATCAAAATACTTCACTCGCCGTCTCTGGTATGATGTATGGATGTTTCTATGTTCATTTCCCTGCTATGAACTAATGTTACATCAAGCAGTGTTGAAATCTGGCTCTGCAGCTATGGAAAAGCTCATCTAGTTGATTCATGCCTTGTCATTCCTAAGCATTATTAATGCTGACATTTCGTTGCCCTGTGGGACTCCAGCTTTGTACCGCGGCGAAAATTGACGAGAAATAAATAATGAATTGCACTAACATTAATTTACATTATCAGATCATACTCAGAGCTCAGAATTACAAAGTGAACCACAACATACTGTTGGAGTACGTGATAATTTGTGAAAATGATTGTGATAACATCGTGTCGGGAAATTCTTACGCCAAACCACACCCCCCGCTGTCGACTCATACTGTGACTGAGTGAACCGGTCACTGAGTGAAATATATATACACGAGGGGTCATCTGGAGCTGAGTGCAGCACACGAACACAAAAATTTCAAATTTACGTGGGCCATTACTGTGAATGAACACTCAAGGCTAAGTGAGTCTTATGATTTATGTAAAGTCTATGCAAGGAGCAGGCCGCTGCTAAAGGAGACATTCAAAGACAGCAAAGTGAACACGTCTGTTTCCAGTCTTAAAGACGCACCGACTCTCAGCTTGAAGGGCCCAAGCGCTGCCACGAGTACTAACCTCATCCTGCCATTTTCCACCCAATTTCACCTCTTCTTTCAATTTGAAAATTTCCAGGGCAAGGTTATAGAAAAATTAGCTCTGTGAAGATCAAGCTCAAAGGCAGTGGAATAATCTACCTCTGTGAGCATCGTGCTATGAATTTTATATCCACTCAGGGGGAGCAGATCTTTTCGGTGTTAACTTACTTCAGTCATTGAAATTAACTATTCCTTCAGGCTCCTGCATTACTGATGTGGCATGATGATAAGTTGGGCCCTGGAGGCCCCTGTTTGTACTAACAACTGAAAGTGAGCTGGATTTAAAAAGAAATGATCACTTTACATGTTGTTTGTACTGAGACCATTTAAAACGTCAAATAATTCAAGACCTTTACTGTTCTCCTGGAAATTCATAATCCGATTAACTGTGTCAAATTGTAAGCACATTTCCTGATGTGAATCCATCCTTTAAGTACTATTCAAGATGGAAATCAGCTACAGATACAACTGTTGAGTGCATTAAAAATGCATTTCAAAAATGTTGCCGTCTCTACTGCTGCATTTGTCATTTTAATCTCTGTTTATCAGAGTATTTAGATCGCTCATGTCAAAAGTTCAAAAAACGGTGATTTGCCAGCCATATTTGCAGACGTGCCAACTTTATAACCTGACTCCAACACAAAGACGCGCTGCCAGCTTTTTCTTTAATCTGAAAGCCTTTCACTCACTCCATCTCCTCTTTCTCTGACTCAATTTTTCTTCCTCTCTAACCCTCTCTCTCGCTTTCTCTCATTTCATCCCCAAACACTAATCCATATCTGGATTTACAGATATTAAAAGGCCGACAGTCATGTCATGTTTTGGAGAGAGGAAACCGGGGAACTGGGTCTTCCTGTCTCAGCAGGGAGATAAAAACACAAGGGGATAAAGTAACGACAGGACGAAGAACAAAGAAACCAGTCCGCTGCTAATGATTTACTGAAGAGAACTGGTTCAATGTTAGTGGCCCAGAATACCAAAAGAACTGGTCATTGCATGAAGGAATTTTTTTTTTTTTTTTTATAAAGCAGTTGGCTCCAAAGAGAATTTTTTGTAAGATTTAGGGCCTTTTTGTGGGTGTGGATCATTGGCCGCAGAATGACTAGAGGGAGAACAAAAGATCTACAGCTGCTGAAGTCATAAGAGAAACCAGGTGCCAAATGTTGATGTTGGGAAATATCTACAGTACAAAGTATCAGCCAAGAGAAAGCCATACAAGGGTGAGAGCTGGCCCACAACAAACGCTCCCGTTCCAGTTCTACACACGTACCGCTGCCGCTGACACATTAACGTGCGTATATGAATGCACACACTTGCATTATGCAAAAAATGCACACAGATTTCACAAGGACATTTGGGGCAGAGTGGAAGGACTGCTCCCCGAGGTGCTCCGAGGAGAGGAGTGGGAGATGTGTGAGAGATGTAGTGCTGACTGGTCCAGACGACGCACACAAGGTAAGGCGAGAGTGCAAAACGGTGGTCTATATTTATTCTCAGGTCTGCTAAATGAGGTCACTCAGGTGGTCCTGCCGAATACATTCCCCATCTCCATCATGAATCATCTGCTGCTTATTATTCCTGTCCAGCCCAAGGGGGGCTTGCTTTCATACGGCACAATGTGCGCTGTGTGTACACGCATGTTCATGTGCTCCGGTGTCGATGCGTGCGCGTGCGCGCTGACGTGCCCACAGCACAGAAAGTGGGGATGGATACAGTCCATGTGACAGACAGAGAGCAGGTTGTTTAATGAGAAAGTGGATGAGAGGTGACATTCATTGGCTACCTTTCACACACCACCCCCCCATTCTCCCCCCATTCTCCCCAGCATTCAGACTTCCACTTAGACGAGCCAAGCAGGCAGCAGGTACTCACAGTAACAACCCGTAATAATGTCTACATAAAGAAAAGAAAAATCTAAAATGAGCTAAATATATAAACAGGCACAACCACAGTCTGATCACTCACACTAAGCATCAAGGAAAAACACAAACACAAAGAGCTGTTTCATCCGTTTCATTCAAAGGAGGAAGCTAAACACAAGCATTCAAGTAAGTGGGTCTGTATCAAACAGGGCGTCACAGCAGAAATGGATTTTTATCATACCTGCAATATTCCTCTCTCTCCGTTTTTGTTTGCATTAGTGAACCATGAGTCAACAAAGGTAGAAGGAGAGAGGATAGCCTATTTGACCAAAATATCACTCTTGAATGAGCACAGGGAGGGTGAGATTAGGTTTATGGGGCTGAATCCAGCTTGATAACCCTTCCCAGCAGATCTGGCATGCATGCAAGTATGCATGTGCACACTCACATGCAAAAACATACAAAGTGAGGTTGACAGACTGGAATAATACGAAGGGATCTAGATGTTTGCACTTTGAACCTTTTCTAATCCCAAGTATTAGGGCATGGCTAAAGCCTGATTATGGCAGAATGAAATAGATCTAAATAGATGTCCCAGCCCTTCAGTCTTCCATTTCTTTGTCCCTGAAATAGAAATGGAAATCAGTAATCAACCTCCAACCCCTTCACTCGCTGTCTCGCCCCATCGCCTCCTCCACAGGTTTGGCATCGGCAAAGAAAATACATTCAGACTTATCATCTCAGATGAATTGGGGGCACTGAGCTCGGCCAATATTTTCTTTTCTTCTATCTTCACAATAATCAAAGTTGACAGAGAATATTAAATAGTCATATCTTTGACACCGGTGCTGCATGTTTTTCATGCCATTTTGTGAATACAATATTTAATTTAGCTTAGAATAAGCACGGTTTTGAATAATGCACAAGGACACAGCTAATTCACGAATCTTCCTCTTCAATTTTTAGCCATTTAGTTTTTGAAATGTATCACCATGGATCACCTCTCACATCTCTGCATGCTGCCTGTTACCAGAGGCTGCTATGCTGCTGGTAGCCGCATTAAGCCAGGTTTCCACCAAGCGGTACAGTGCAGTTAAGCTCACCACAGTGAGGTTTCGATCGGTACACCCTGATCTGACTTGTGTTTCCACTGCGGGGTGTGTGGGCTGGATACATAAATTACGAAGCTATTTACATAATGTGCGTCGGCTGCATAAATAGCGTGACGACACAGTGCGGCTCGCCAATAAATCCCACGAATAAGAAGAATGTGACACAGTAAACAAAGCGCAACGTCGAGCATTTTGTGTTGTTTCTTTTTGGTACATAGCTGTTTATCACAACAAGACAAGCTTGAGAGAACGCTACAGGCTTTACGGCAAAAGTTTGCTGTTGTACATTATGGATGATTCTCTGTCGACCAGTCAACACACTGCAGGGTGTCTAGCTCCACCTTGTAGGAGCTGCTCTTCCAAAGGTTGGACAGTATGATTTGGTTATTTTGGTAAAGCCCCTCAACGTTTGACAAACACAAATCATTGTGTCATGTACCAAACTAAAATCCAACTGTACTGCTTCATAGAAATGGGGCTTTAGTGTCAAGGTTTAAGGTGGTAAGCAGCTCAGTGCACACAACTGTTGCTCAGCTCACAGCTTCAGGATACAGCCAGAGGGGGAGCTCCTCTCCTGTGCCCTGATTAGACTGCTGCTCTCTCTCTCTCACACTCACACACACACACACACACACTGAGGCAGAACGCATAGAGCATACCCGGCTGTACACACATACAGATACATCCACATTTGAACCGGCTGTGGAAAAAAAAAAACATACATGTAAGCACTCGGTCCAACAGAATGGAACACACACTGACATGCACGCACACACAATTTCATATTCACACACACACACACACACACACACACACACACGTTGGCTGCCTTTATAGCCAGAAGATCAGGCAGGACTTAAGAGCTCCTCCGGCACCAAAATTACAGGGTGCCTCTAAATCCTCCCAGCAGAGAGCACTATGGGATAGAATGGGGTGGGGTGAGGAGGGTTGGGTGGTGCTGCAGAAGGGTGAGTGAGGGAGGTAAAGTGGCGACGTGTGTGTGGGGGGGGGGTTGAGGTGTTTAGAGGGTGAATGGAAAGAGGAGTGCTGGACAGGAGTGGAAGCAAGAGATTCCCTTTTTTTTTTTTTTAAGACACGAGAGTGTGCGAGCCAGAGAGGAGTGAGACCTGATCTGTCCTTGCGTGCATATGCTGGTGAGGGAATATGGAAGGAGGTGATGAAGTGAGGAGTTGAGAGGAACAGGAGGAGGAGAGCTCAGTTTGGAAAAAAAATAAGAAGTGGGAGGTGATCTCTCTCTATGGAGCAGAGGAAGCATATATGTGAGCGTGTGAGTGTGTGTGTGTGACTGCCAACTTGCTTCCCTCTCACTCACACTCACCATTTCCACCATGTGCAGTATGGTCCCGGTGCAACAGTGTGCATTTAATAAAAATGTAATTTTTATTATCATTATTATTATAGACTTTATAAAAAACCGAAGAGAAGGTCTGTAGCGCAACATAAAAAAATAGATGTTAACAGTTAATCCATAATACATATACAGCCACTTTAGTCTGTGCAAAAGTCATTGCAGTGTCTTAAGAAGAATAGCAGCTTAAAACTGTGTGTGTGTGTATGGGTGTGGGTTGCCATGTCTGTTTATTTGTCAGTCATAACAATCCCTTAATTACAGAGCTAAACGTTGAGCATTATAGACTTCTATATAGCCAGCACCACCGGTGCTTCAAAGATACTTATGACAGCTTTTAACCTTTGTAGAGGACCTGTCAGCGGCTCCCAAAGTGTCTCTGTGTGTTTCTGTGTCTCCATACACATTCCACAGCCTGCAAAATCACAGACCTTCTGCATCATTTAGCTGCAGGTGTATGTGTGTGTGTGTGTGTCACCTCCCCAGTGGATCTAGCAGGGGCAGAGCTTATGTACTGCTGCACTTTCCACTCCCCATTTCCCAACTCAGCATGTTGCAAAACCCTGGGATCCCATACACAGCACAAAACTTGCTGGAGTACGCCCCCCTACACACACACACACACACACACACACACACACACATAGAAGTCCTGGATGTACAAGTACGAAGAAACAAACAAGACAAGATGTGCACATGAAAAATTGTTCACATGCACACTCACGCCCATACGAGTGCACATGCGGCTGTGTGCAGGCCGTCTGCCGGATCAGTAGGAGATAAAGGATGCAGAATAACAGGAAGGACCTTGGGGAGCAGAGCAAGTCATCTGTCTCAAACATGAACAGACTGAGCACACTCCAACATGACAGATGCAGACAGACGAGAGTCCATCTCATCCTAAACCTTTCTGCTGCACTCATAGCCCTTTCCCCTGCCCTCCACACACACACACACATACACATTTGAACACACCAAATAAAGGAGGTCTCTGTTTAAAATGTGCATGCGTGCTCCTTCGCCAAAACCCACATGATCTGACAGGTGTGCACCAGGGGGGAGTGCAGGATTCTGAACATGGTCAACTGGCACAGTAAAATAAAGTAACCTGGGAAGGAGGTACTTTATAATACTATAAGCTTCTGCATATAGTACTGACTTTATGAGACACGGGGGCAGCAGCCAAAATATCCAATATTAATTTCATAACCACACTGACTGTAAAATAAAAACCTGCCACAGCTCTGCTGTTCCCAAAATGGAACATTTTTTTTTAGGTATTAGTGTTTTCAGCTTTACCAGCTATTTTACAGCCATAATGTATTCTGTTGTGTAGAGAAGTTGCCAGTAGCCCACACAACCCTCCCTAATGACAGAGTAGCTAATTGGCTGTAATGGCTCTTTTCACCGATATCACTGAGCTGAGCAGCAGTCGCAGAAAACCTTAGCAATTTTACACAAATCATGTGCAGGGTGGAAAAAAACAGCCGGTTGAAGTGGCCCACACACTTTTTTTGTTCCCTCTGACCGGCAGCTGCACACATCTAAAAGCACAGATTGAATGAAAGACAAAGGGGGGAAAATAGAACCTTTCAGGTTGCAACTGTTATTTTCCTTTGTTTGTGTAATCATTCCCCCCCCATTACATGATTATTTTTAAAAACTGGCACAGCCCTACTGGGCACACACACATTAGCACCCTTGAATACACAACACTAACAGGTGAACAAACATGCCCTGAGAGCCACACCACACACACACACACCACACACACAGTTGCCTGCGAACTCCCCTCTCAGACAGCCAGCGCATCATTTGACTAATAGCTGCTGAAATGTTGCGTGTTCAGAGAAATGAGCAGAGAGGAAACTGGGTCAGAGAGAAAAAAAAAGCCACTTCACCTTCCTATTGGTCCGAGCTAAAGGTTAGAAGAGATTCAACACATGCTGAAGCACACACACACTCTCTCAAACACTGAGAAGCTAAAAGGTTAATATTGTTCATGTGGGAGTTGCTGAGTTATTGTGTGTGTGTCAGTACATTTCCATGACATTAAAAAAAAACAATTGTCTTAGTCCGACAAAAAACAGACTTTAAAAATCTATTTATTCCAACTGAAATTGCACTAAATCAAATTTGTCAAAGTCATACTAACACACCCAGATAATGTGATTGGGAGTCAGGCTCAGTCGGACCAGAGTTGGACTAAAGCTGGCCTGGGAGCTCTGCACATGAGCCACGGAAATAATAGAAGCCAGTTCCCAGAAGAATGAGACAACAGCAGCAAAAAAAAAAACATGTCGAAATTCGGGACAGTGACATTTATTGGACTGATAAGGAAACCAATTTTATGCTCTATAAGCTTTAAAAAAATGTATGTTATTAAGTCCGTGGACGGAGGGAAGACTCGGCATGGTGCTCGACATGCTAACAACTGGAGACGGCCTAATGTGAAAGGAGCATTTCGCCCCCGTGTGGAGCAGACGCAGACACAAATCAATTCCCCACTAGTGCTTGGACAAGGACAGTCGTCCAACTGAACATTGTAGTCCCTCTACAACCGTAACTCCACTTAACTGTGTATGGAAATGTAATGTGTGTGTGTGAGCGTGTGTGTGCCGGTCACAGTGAGTACACAGAGTTTTACCCTTATTAAAGACAGAGGAGAGCCACACATTAGTGTTTCATTAATCCAATCACATGCCCATTGTTTATTTTTTACCACAGGAAATAGTGGGCGAGACGCCAACACTCGAGGACCAACAAGTCCATTAATCCACATCAACAATCGGTCAACATGACATCTACTACTCCAGCTCCCCCTCAGTACTTCCCCGTCGAGCCTCTTTTCTTATGAAGAGCTGCTGTTAAACTGACTGATCACTTCCTGCGGCAACTACAAATTAAAAACCACTCACCTTAGGAATTTCTATTGGTTACACCTCGAGTTGAAATCAATCTAGGAGGTTCTAGACCAAGAAAATGGGTATTTAATCTAATTTCCTATTATAAGGGACAAAAAGCTTACATGAGAGGAACTGTCCTGAAATTACCCCCGAAATAATTGCAAATATTTCTCTATCATATACTAAAGATGAGTGGGAATCACTGTTTTATGAAAAGGACTTATATATGTGTGTGTGTGTATTGAGCTTGATGGTCTGGATAATATTAGTCTGAGTTTTGGACATTATGCGTACATTATTGGACATTATGCATAGCAGAGAGCCAACTTAAATTATTTCCAAACGTTTTGGCTTGCCTCCCCTTCAAATGAAGCTAAGTCTACTTTTGACCTCTCATCTCAAATTATGGGAGATATTTCTGTTTCATTTTAAGAGGCATAGTGAGGTCAAATGACCCATTATTAATAAGAAAAATAGCAGAGAAAAGTAATGGGGGGAAAAAGCAACAGTTATGTAAAAGACGTGTATCTTCTCTAATCCTTCTCTGAACCTAATCTTTTTCTTGACCACACGTTTTGAGTCCCAGTTGTTGGAATCAAATATGTAAAGATGCAATTTTATGCACTTTTTAAAATTGGAAACAAATTTTGCACCCAATTCATAACTAAACACAGTGCTCTGGATTCCAACAGAGTGCAAGGAAACTTAAAATTATAGGTTGTCAAAAGAGAAAACAGAGCATAGTGCTCCATTTATCCCGTTATTGTGTCCATAAAAAAATCTTTGTATCAAGCTGAAATCCCAGTAGTTTTCCTCAAAAACAGCCAGTGTTATCCATATTAGTGGGTGATATTTGTGTTGTCAGGTTACACATGTGTAATTATTTGACAGATGCTCACAGAAGATCTCTTGGTGATCTTGTTGCTCAGCGAGAGGCTTACTGACGCTTTCCTCTTACTTCATTTGTGCTGATAATTACACGAGGTGAACCATGGTTCACTCTCTAAACCCCAGCAGATGATAAAACTGATCCTCTCTGTCCCTTCGCTGGCCTCTGTGGCCATCTACAAAGGTGATGTGGGACTGTGAACTCCGCGGAGGAGTCGCCCTGCTCGATCTCAACGTCCACAGGCCACAAATCAGCCTGTGCAGCCTGATAAAAGAAGCACTGGGATGGATCGGAATGCAGTGGGAGATAGTGGTGGCATGTCAAAGGCCGTGAGGCTCCGAAAATCAAGATGGACTAAAGAGCTAAACTGTGAACTAACTCCCCACTGAGGGAAACCGGAGCCAAAGCCATAGCACAGAAAATATCAGAGAGAGAACTTGCTGCTCGTGCTGGTGCATGTATAAAAAAATGTGTGTGTGTTTGTGGGTTTGACTAAATCTGTTTCGATGTCTTCGTGTGTGTGTGTGTGTGAGTGCGGCTCTTCTGTGTCTGTGTGGAGCTGCCGCACTGTGTCCATTTGTCTTCTGTAGAGAGAAGCTTCATTTTCACTGACCTTTTCAAACTGGCCTCCAGAAGAACATTATGACAACTGGGCCAACCCCGTGTTCCTCAGCACAATAACATACATCAAAGATGAGAACCGAAAATAACAAAACTCTTACCGCAGGCTCAGCACTTTCAATCTCAGATAGGCAATGCAAAACAAATCCAATGAGGTACAATGAGCTGCAGGGACGCTGCATGCGAGAAGAGACAAGGCTGAGATGGAAAATTATATTCAGGCTAATGAAACTTTCCTCAGGTCAGAGGAAAACAAAAAATGGAAAGATTTGAGACTACGGCTAACTCATTTTGACATGTGGATTATTTTTTTGGAATAACTTATTCATCGTTGCATCTACAAGATGCCAGAAAACAATGACAAATGGAAAGAAAGTGATGTTTCCAAACCTTTCTGCATCAGTACACATCCTACATATTCAATATACAATGCTATTAAACAAAGCAAAGCAGCAAATGTTCACATTTGAGAAGCTGCTCGGTATTTAAGATTTTTTTTCTTGGTAAGTTCCTCGAATGATTACATTACAGCGCCGCAGAGATAACACAGCAGACCGGCAGTAAAGACAGAGAAAGAGAGAGCGAGTGAAAGAGAGAGGGAGATGTCAGAGACAGAGTAAGGGACAGTACAGAGACTGTACTTGTTACAGAGGAGAGAGTCGATGTCAGGCCATCTGTTGTCCACAAAAACAAATTCTGCAAGAGACAGAACAAAGACAAAGATCGAGAGCAAGCGAGAGAGAACAGTGCACAGGTGTGTGTGTGTCCCTGTGTCCGTCCGTCTGTGTGTGCACCTAAAACCCTGGAGGGATTTTCTTGTACCTGCTAACACAGAGGTGACTGAACAAAGCTGACAAAGCTGCAACAAACATGGGACCCAAGTCAGCGCATCTCTAATAAACAGACACACACTGACACACAGAGACAGAGTCTATATAATATATAATAGATAGAGGATTTGATGAAGCTGATGTGTAAAGTGCCAGAGCTTCGAGCGCAGCCTCAAACCACAGCGAAGGCTTCTCCAGCTCTGAGGCCCGGGCTGCAACACAAGAAGCAGGAAGAGAGACACATTTTTCCTCCCTGCCCCTGTTATTCGCCAAAACCCCAATCAGAGAGCACAGCAGACCACAGAGAAAATGCTGCTGATTACATCCTAATACACACAAAGCCAGCAGCTGACGCACATACACAAACATGCACACACACACACACACACACACACACTGATTACATCCTCTCTGCTGCGCCGCTATCCTCATCCCTGGTATCAGTTACACGGTAAAGCCACGCTGATCGAGGATCAGTGTGTTTTGGTGCAGGGCGGTGAAAAGAGTTTTGGAGCTTAACCTTCAGCCCGAGAGCGGGAGAGAGACCGAGGTTCCGGAGCCCCGTGCCCCCAGCACAAATAAACAGCCACAACACAAAAAAGGTCTGGCAGACCAGAAACAATTTCCTGAAGGATCTGTCACTGTGCACGAAGAGAGGAGGCAAAGGGGAGGAGGGGGAGATCTAAGGAGGAGAGAAAATAGGTGGAATGGCAAAGGCGGAGAGAGAGAGAACGATTAAGTTGCAGGACAAAGAAGGAGAGGAGGGGGACATAAAGAGCGAGAGGGAAATTGGACTTGTGGGTTTGCAAAGGGAGGTAAAATTGTTCCATTGCTGTTGATGAAATCATCAGCTCTCAGTGAGAGGCAGCAGAGCCTGAGCTCAAAAACAACACATATATCTGTGAAGTCCTGAGGTGTCAGTCAGCATCCATCCATCATGGTGCAAGTGCACAAACTCTGACAGTGCACACCTTCATACCCATGGGACTGCTGACTGAAGCTGCAGTCCTCTTTAATGTGCATTACCAGATGCACAATGCACACTGCCACTTCTGTAAATGCAAGCAAATCTTAGCAGAGACGAGCATGGACATGCATGAACACATTATGTTTTTTGTGCATCTATTTGCATGCTACTGCACGCTTATAAGCGTAGATATATATATATATATATATATATATATATATATATATATATATATATATATATATATATATATATTTAAATTTGCTTATGTGGCTTTGTGCTTATTTATGCCTGTGTAGTTGTGTACACACACACATTCAGGAACGCACGCACGCACACACACACACACGCCTCCTGTGTGTTTGTCTGCTCCTGTTACCGTGTTTGTGCGACTGTGGTCATGCTGGAATGGAACATGGACATTTTGCCACCGAGCTGAATTCACAGAAACGGGCTTGGTCCTGGCCTGGTGTGCAGTATTTAGACTCTGTATTTATGCGTTGGACAACCACAGCAATCTCTATCACCGCCTTGTGATTCATGTTTGTTTGCTTTTGCTCGGCACTGATTCGATTCCATCAAGAAGCTCCTTTTTCTCTCCTGCTCCCCCGAAACGCTCTCCGCAGAAATGTTCACGCCATCCCCAGTCAGGGTTTCATCAGCCACCCCTCATCGTAGCTGACCAAGCATGCAGTGGTTTCCATAGCGAGGATGCGACATTAAAACTAACAACCTCTATAATTATACATCCATATTTCTCCAATGAGTTTGTGTAAACAAGCCCGGGCTCCAGCTCGGGGAGGCGGACTTCTTGGCAGACCTAAGCTGAGGGTGCCACTGAATGGTTGTTGGAAAACAAAGCCATTTCAGAGTGTGCCTTGGAAAAGAGAAACCACTGTTCTTGGGATGGTGGAGAGGGAGAGCGAGCTCCGTCTGACAGACAGAGAGCTGTGATTTGAGCTTAGCTATTGGCCGGAGAAGAAAGACACTGAGGATATGTGTTGTTGGCAAAGCAGAGGGCAAACAACCTCAGACATCTCAAATGGAAAGAGAAATATGTATTTCTCAAGTGTTTTTGATTATGGGCTGTCATTGTTTTATCCTGTGCTTATGTTTTTTTTTTTTTGACAATGATACAACACTGTCCGATACAATTTCCCTCACGGACGGTATTCATCTTTTTGTGTCCTTCAATTACTTTTCCTCGTCACTGTGAACTCTACTCCAAACATGCATCTCCCCAGCAATCTTAGGATGTCTCCTCTCCTTTTGCTTCGAGCTATTTTAGGGATGCAGAACCACAGAGACATTTTCTGCATAGCAGATGGAATTAAAGAAAAACCAAGAAGCTACTTTTAACAATTGAGAATCGCTCAAGGAGAAGAAGAAGAAGAAGAAGAAGAAGAAGAGGAAAAAAGTCATTCAGCAAATGAGTTTGCATTAGTTGAGAGGAGGAGAACAAAAACAAAAATCAACAGTGTTGTTGTTTCGCAGAGTTGGCTCTGTGGTCTCCCGCGGTCTGTGTGCTGAGAGGACAAGATATCGGTTAACAAAAGGGACTTGAACGCAGACTTGCCACAGCACCTACACACACACACACACACACACACACACACATAAACAACTTCCAAATGTCGGAGCAGGAAAACAGAAGTACAACGGGATGTTTAGAGGAGTAGGAGCAAGGGATGACATACAAGACAGAGAGAGAGGGAGTGAGTGGCCCTCTGCACGCGGTATAAAATATTCTAATAAGATAAGTGTGGAGCGTAGCCGAGGAAGGATGAGTGTCTGCGTTTGGAGATGCACAGAGCGGACTAATTGTGATGAATACATGAATATATCAGCCTCATCTATCAGCAATGGGTTGAGCTGTAACCAGTGGTTACCATTCATTTGTACAGTCACGTGAAGAGCCCTCCCTCTCAAGGAAAATCCTCATGTCCCTCCTGCTCCTGCCCCCCCACCCCCACCCCCACTCTAAACAAACTCCTCTGTAATAAACGAAAGGCAATAACCAGCCACAATAACGCTGTGCCTGCTAACCCTCTCCGAATGAAATATCCAGAGGAGAAGCAGCAGAGGCACCCTGAATAGATTTGCAAAGCAAGCACAAAGTCATATATTACAATGGCACTCTAATAAACACTTGGCTATAGTCACTCACAGAGGGGGGTTAAATCTCCTTATCTTGGACCATGCTGCTTCACTGGTGCTAACCTGTCCTGTTAGCAGGGTTTACCTTGAAAATGAAATCCGTTAAGACTTCCTGATTAGCTGCTTAAAAGTCAACCGCCTCAAAACAAATCTAAGCAAAACAGGAACAAAATGATTGATACCACAGCACTGACAAAGGTAATGTTTAACTTTAACAGTCAACTCAGGAACCCTGGAATATGGACTAATAAAAAATGATTGCAAGTTCTGAGCATTTATATTCTCTTTTGTGTGTGTGTGTGTGTGTGTGTGTGTGTGTGATATAAAAGCAAAGCATTTTGAAAAGGAATAGAAATGTTGGCAACACAATAAATCATTATTTTAGTGTTTTCGTTAATGCCTGTCCTTTGTTCTCCTGATGACAAACACATGGGGAAGTCCATAATTGATGTCTCTTGCTTGTAATTAAAACATTTCAGTGAGATTTTTACAGATGGAGGTTACCATATGAGAACAGTTGTCATCCCTCAACAACAACGGTAAAAAAAAATCATTTAATTGCAAGTTGGAAGCACCTGATTTATTAGCATGTCTATAATGTGACAGTCGAAATGCCTTTGTCTTTTTCAAACGTGCCGCTGACAAATGCAACGGCCTTTTTTTCCCCAGAGCGGCCGTGGTTTTGATTGCAGGCCTTTTATGTTTATGCTAAAACATGACATTTAACACTGATCTGAACACTGCTATTGCTCTGGAATCAAGCCCTCGCTCATATTTACAGTGTACAAGCCTGCACTTATATGTATATGTGTGTTTGTGTGTTCTTGAGCTCTCTTGCATTATTACCATGAGTACCTGCGTGGGAGTGTGTGTGCACATACGCACATATGTAGGGCAGCGGAGGATCTTGTGATCTGCTGCAGCCGGGCCAGGGATTTCATACTTGACCTTCAACTCTCCCAAAGGCAAATAAGAAGACGCCGAAATATGTGTTGGGGGCCTATTACCCACTGAAGGAGGATTTGTTTGGCTGGAGAGGTGATCGATGTGAAGGAGGTGAGAGACAAAAAAAGCCATCGAGAAGAAGAGCCCACGCTCAAGGGTGTAGGTGTTAGTGATATGCAACTTATTAGGTCGTAACCTTAATCCTGTCGGGTGTGAGCACCACAGAAAGATCTTCCTCCCAGTGTCAAATGTCTTGTCTTTTTGTTTTTCATAGACCGGGTCAGCACCCAATGTTTAAAGTCAGGAGAATAAACAGAGCATTTCCATTGCCGACTCATCCATGAATAATAAAGTGCTTATCGGTCACTGTGTGTTCCCAAACTATAAAGTGATAGAAGTTGCAGTGGATTTGCCGGCTATGTCAACGAAACTTAGCAGCAAGAGTGAAAACACATTGGCTGGATGCTGTGAGCTGCCATTATACATTTCTCCAAGGCAATCATCTGAAGGTGAGATAGCGTGTGCCCGGCTGCAGCGTTATTCTGGTGAGGGAGCAGGCGTGTGTCAGAGTCCACGATGGTACACTGAGATGGAGAGTGACAGCTGTCAGGGAGGATCAGGCTTACCCTGGCCGCTACACAGGAAATCAAGGGAGTGAAGGAGTGCACGACGACAGGCGGCCTCTGTTTAGTGCCTCATGGCCTCAACCTCATATAGAACAGAGACTCACAGGCGTAGCTAACTACAGCAAACATCGCACCAAGCAGCCACAGTGCATTATTTTGACTTGGGACTTTTTTGCTTTGTTGGGGTCATATAAAGACAGTCTGTATATACAGTATGTGTACATGTGTGGCCATTCGCTTGTCCTCTCTTTCATCTTCTCTCCTCTGTTGATAATTTTCTCCATGATATATCCATGAAAATCACTTCTCTCCTGATGCTGAGCCCCTTGCTTCACAAACAGCTCATCCCATATCCTGTGTTTGGACAACGCAATGAAATACAACCAGGAGGGTATATATATGTATATATACAGTATGTATGTAAGTGTGTGAGTACAAAGGGGGTGTGTGGGGGGGGTGGTGGTGATGATGGACAGCGTGGTCTGGTGCTGGGTCTGGGGTTTAGATCAGAGCAGGATGGGTTATCATTACTGACCCCTTGCTGTGTTTCCGTGACCCCTTGCCCGTGAGTTTTGACCCTTAACCCCTTCCTCCCCATGATTCCTGTCAGAGTCCAGCCAGGACGGTCGGGACCAAGTGGACAGGATCCCCTGCTGTGACACCAAGGCCCGGGACACACACATAAACAAATACACACACAGACCATTTGTTGCTTGCTTTACCCCACACCCTTTGTTGCTTATTCTACCTCTTGGAAGGAGCAGAAGTACATGGGGGTGGGGGTGGGGGTGGGAGATGAGTGACAATCGGAGCCGTGGAGACATGAAAAAGGCCTGTCGGAAGATTCAGTGCAGGAATGTTCACTCCCTATGCATCTTCTTCTCGTCTCAAACAGCGTCTGCCACGTTTGACCGTTAATCAGGTCAGATAAGCTGGGTCTTTATAGGCCGAGGAGATTTACACTGCTGGCCGGCTGGATCGCATCGCCAACAGAGACGGTGGGATAACGCACTCACGTCTAGGTGGGGCTAAGCCGGTCTAATGGGGCTTCAGCGCACGTGCACATACACACAAACACACACATACATAGAGTAGGTCAGTATGTTAAAATCAGATTAAAAAAAAAGGGTGTTAGTCCAGCTAAAACTGGACCTTCAGAACACATCTAAACATGTATTTAGAATAATAAGACTGAATTTCTTGGAGTTGGACGAACACAAACAGATAATACAGCTGGGAGTCTAATTACTAATGCGTGTTTTGGTCGGACTCACGTTGGCCAAGGCACTCTGGAAATAATAGAAAAAGATGGTACAAGACAACAGCAAGGAAAACCAGGGGAAATCCAGGCCACAGCATTTTTTTTGAACTCATAAGGACACTGAGTTAATGCTCTGCCAGCTCAAAGAATTGAATATTTTAAAGACTCAGAATTGTCCGCAACATGCTGACAACTAGCTGTCAACGAAACCGGAAAACCTCTTAATACTAACAAAAAGGAAAGCTGTCAAATAAATGGCGTAGTCAAGCTTCAACTAGAGAGCTACAAGGTTGACTTGAACTACGAACGGAAACACACTGACTAAGGACTATGCTGGGGAAGTATGTTTAGCATTGGTGCTCTCTGGCCCTTACAAGAAAACACACACACACCCAGCAGCCACACACGGCCATTATCTAAATGATAGATGAAGTGTGTCGTGGTGTATGCACAGGCTGCAGTGGAATAAATAAAGCAAGCGCTTCCTGTTGCAAAGGACAACAGCATTAACATAATACCAAGACAAATACTGCATCCGATTACTGCTGACGCGGGAACGTTACAGTATATGAGCCTAATAATGATCCACCATCAGATGGGATCCTGCAGCCACGGGCTGCTTCCATCGCGGAGAATTTACAACTGGTTCCAGTTGTGAGTTCACAGTCACAGAAACAATATGCCGTGGGTGTTAAGTGTTACTAACGCGCATAACACATAAGACACACATCAGCAAGCATGTTGTTATACGGCGGAGACGCAAGAGTGTGTTATATAAAAGCAAATTCAGCCCAAAGTAAATTTGATGTTTCTGCTTTGGTTTTGGATCACGCCGTAGCAAAGATGCCGGCCCGCGCACACGCAACTGGAGTCAGTTAAAATATTTATGATGTAATCACGAGACAACCCCCTTTAACAGGCGGACAGGAGTCTGAGCAGACGCCGAAATTGCCCCAAGGTGTTTTCTACATACATATGGGTGTAATAATGCTCAGAATGTCCATGTGAGATTTTGCCACAGATGAGCCCCCACGTCCCCCACCCCCCGAAAACTGCTACTTGATAACATCACAAGCTTCATGCTCCCCTGCATTTTGCCTTTGCGGGTCAGCTCACAAATATTGATTGAGCTGCCACAGATCCAGAGGAAAAGCATGCATGAGATTTTAATTTGGAGCGGACGGTTCCATCGCAGGGAGATGATGTGGAGAAACTAAAACTGCACTGTGGTTTGTATTCATGTTAAGATTTGAGACATGCAACTTAATATCTTCATAAATATTATGTGAAGTTCAATGCATGTAAGCATTACATTTATATCCAGGGAAAAATGCAATGCATTGAAAGGTGGATTATGCCATTGTATATGTAACAGTAATATTATTAATAGTATTACATGGGAGTAAATTGTGACTGATCAGGGTTTTTTTCCCCTCTCCATGCCTGCAGCTTCTCTGCTGATTTTTTTTTTTTACTCTGCCAGCAGTTCTTAAAGAAAGGCTTGTTGTATTATTATTCAGACATTTCATCTCTACAATCTCTGATCATTTCATTGATTGAGAGCGGAATCAATTACAGATGCAGCAGAGCTCCCATGTGACAGATCAACCACAACACATGTTGTGATTTTAGAAAAGCGTTTCATGTTATTCCAAGAAAATGCAAGACTTTGGTTTTTGGTGCTTTCATGGGATTTGTTGACAGTTAAATAAAAACTCTAAAACATCATCCACTTTATCATTTGCTGTAAAATATACCAGTAGACTTAGTACAGTTAAAATGTTGGTAGGTAATTAATGGCTTCTAATGACAAAAAGCAGATCATGTACAGGATTATGCATCATTTACAATTGCCTCGTTTTTAAAAAATGATACAAAATGTACATTTTTCCATATATGTAAATAAATACATAAAAATACCGGAGAGAGTCTCTACATTTACATTTACACAGTAAGACTGTAAATGTTGTCTTGAATATGTCATTTCCTCTCTATTGTGATATACAGGAACTAAATATGCATGAGGTTTGTTGGAGGAAGCAGGTGACTCTTCAGAGCCATCACTGTGTGTGAGGGAGTTTTGTTCTTACTTAACATTTAAGCTTTTCAGGTGTTTATTTAACTGACTCCAACTAGCAGTGTTATTTTATTCAAATGACTTACAGTATATGTGGGTCTGCTGGCGTATGAGCAGATACAAGCTTCAGACTGTCTGCAAACGTATGACATATCTCCTAAATTAGATTGCAGTTTTGGTGAAACTCCTAGCAGGAAAGCCAGATCCTATCTCAGATGACTGCTGAAGACATGATAAATATCATCTTGGGAGGATAGTATAAGCACGCAGATGGAGTCCACCACTGCAGCTTGAACTCATGTCACAACCTGTCTGTAATGAAATAAGTGGAACATTAAAGCTACATCTTCTGCTCTGTTTCCCTTTAAAGTCTTGTGTTTTGTATCTGAAGCGGAAGATTCTTTTACGAGGAGGACGTCAAACCTCCTCTGATTCTGGTAAGACAAGAATCCACGAAAAAAAATACTTCCAATTGTTTATTTTTATTATGTTGATTTTAATATCTAAATATGCCAAAACGAAAAGTCACATTTAATTTCTTGCTTCAGGATTGGGCATCAACAAAATGAAGGATGATGACTTTGAAGCCCAA
Source organism: Solea senegalensis (assembly GCF_019176455.1). Taxonomy (NCBI): domain Eukaryota; kingdom Metazoa; phylum Chordata; class Actinopteri; order Pleuronectiformes; family Soleidae; genus Solea; species Solea senegalensis. The sequence continues at coordinate 16,745,152 of NC_058032.1, forward strand.
AGGTCTTTCAAGTCCCCAGACTCCCTGTCTCCTATTTTTCAGTGAGTCACATTTGACACACATGTATTGGCAGTTGAAAACTGGCGGTTTAATATCTCAGTGATATTCTCAAAGGCTTCAAAATGACTTGTATTGAATATAATCTTCAGCCCAAACAAAGAACCAGAGGGAGAACCAACGGGACACACTCGGCTCTAAAGTGTTTTTTCCCATTGTCCTGCAGGGCTTCTGCATGCTTCCCACTCACCCGTCTTCAACATGTTGGGTGTTTACGATGGACACTTCCAATGCTTTCAGCACTGTGGAATGTAAGGCTAACCTCTCCCATTTCATATGGGATGATGTGGTCCCGTCTATCCTAACAGAGGTCATACAGATGTAACCACACGATATCCTGGGGAAAATAAATTAAATAAACAGTTTGGCACCAGCGCTGCAGAGAAGGACTGTTGACGGCACATTCAGACAGATTTGTAGGATGTTTCGTCCCCAGAGCCCCACACCACCTGAGGAGAAGACAACTTCCAGTGTTAAGAGGAAGGTCCTGTTCAGTCCTGGTATTCACATCCGTCTTTAGTGAGCCGATCGCAAGTAGATAAATAAAGAAATTAATTTAAAATGCATCCTGGATGCGTATCCTGTGATCACATATGATCAGATCTGGCTTGCCAACTCATTTCACAGATGAGTCCAACGACTGTACAGAGCGTGTTTTTATGTGTGTCCGCATGTGTGTGAGTGACAAAGAGAGAGAGGGGAAAGAGACAAGCGGGAACCCTAGTGGTTCTAAGGTCTAGTTGCGCTGAAAAAAGTTTGAAGTATACAAAATAAAAGAGATCATGTGATGATGCGTGCTAATATTGTGGTGATTAGTGTAAAAAAAAACCTCTAAAACTACCCCCGGTAAAACAATGTCAGCTGAGGAGGTGGTCTCTAATCCGTCCTGAGGATGGATTGCGTTCATGTAGTTGAGGAATGTGGAGACATTTGTCCTCAAACCACCTCCAAATTCAGACCAGGGAGCGCGGCAGTGGAAAACCAAGCCCAGATAAGGTCCCAAAAATCCCCCTGTGAACCAAACTCTGCTGAGATTGCCCAAGCTTCTCCGTTACCCCCTGCTGAAGCTGCAACCATCTGTTTCAATGGATCAGGACACGGAGGATGACAATGAAAGTCAAGCCTTGAAGAGCACTCAGAATCCAGTGGAGCACTAAACTCTGCTGTGGTCCCACTGACACCACTCATGATACTAACTTCAAGGACACGGAGGACAGAAATGAAAGTCAGAGCCAGGAGAGGAACAAAAAGTCGACCAGACAAACAGACTCTATAGTGTTTGAAGCTTCACCAGCTGCTTTTTGCCCTCCTCTTGAACCTGTAGTTTCTGTTGTTGATCACTCAGATGTCATGACAGAGAAGAAGAGAAAATAAAGCTTCCTTTCACCGGATCCTTAAAACACTGTGCAGTTGCACAGAAAATGTAATTATCCTAACATAATTAAAAAAGTACATTCCCAATAAATCATAAAGTAAATGTGGTTGTGTGTGTGTCGAATTGTTAATTTGTTCCACTGTTTACGTGTAAACAGTGTTTTGGAATGTGGAAAGTGACTATTAATAAATAAGAAACTGGCATTAACCGGTAATGCAAAATAACCACTTTCTAAATGCACTTTTAGACAAAGCCTCATTTTAAACATCTGAGATATCCAGGCGATTACAAGATACTTACATTTTAATAGATGTTAATTACAGAGAAAAGCAGAATTAAGTACACATTTAATTCTTGACTACAATAATATGTTTTCATTATTCGTTCATCATTGAAAAAAGGTCCTTTCATAATTTAATTTTGCCCTGCCTCATTGCAAGTTTAACATTTTTGTATATCTACCTGACCTGCTGTAACCCACTTAAAAGGTTCACTCACAACTAACGCATGCCAAATCCCCTGTCTTTATTTCTTTTTTCCTAAAATACAACAAAATACACTGTCATTTTTTTTCTCAAAGCTTCTATAAAATTACAATAACCTGCTGACTTTTATGAATATTGTAATTATGGAATTTTATTATCATTGCTGCTGCTGTATTAAATGTTAATGCTGGTTTATAAATAATGACGAGTGCAGCACAGCTGTAATTTGACTAATATTTGGCTCTGAAAAAAGAGGTCTAATGTAAATTTTAAACATACTTAAAGGATGGGTTTTTCCAAAAATGAAATAAATAAAAAAATTGAGCATGGAGGGATTAAGTATATGTATTCAGTGTGGGACCTGCACTGCCGGAGAAACCACCGAATACCACTTCTCTATAACCAAGGCACGTCCTGTCATAAGCCACTTGTTGCTATGGAAATACAGTTTTACTTGGAAACTCCCAGGTGTGACTGTGTGTAACTGAGTGTGAAGCAGAGATTATTGTTCAAATCTCTGAGTCAGGCCTCTGTGATTAAATGAAGGTTAAAAGCCTGTAAATATGAACAATAAATCATCTTGTCGGACAAACTTACAGGTGATGTAGTAGTTTACGTTCCTCTTGAACTCCAGGCCCATGTAGTTGGGGCTGAACTCCTGGAATTTGATGGTGAACTTGATGTCCTTTTCGGGCTTGTTGCAGTTGACCAGGACATTTGGATCGAGGACTGTACTGCAGCTCTCCGCCTGCTCCCTCTTTACCAGGTACAGCTTGTAGAACTCATAGTCTCTGCCCTGGTCTGCTTTGGGACAGATGATGTCCAACTTGTCCCCAATGTCTGGGTAGATCACCAGGCCTTTTCCGACCAGAAACCTGAGGAACAAGGAAAACATGACAGAGCATAAATAGCACATCATAAAAGGAGTCTGGAAAAGCAGGCACATAATTCAACAATAGTTTACACTGTCTAAATACTTTGAGCTTCGGGAGTTATGGGTTTAGATTTGTCTGGAATGGGCTTTTAGCGGAGTGTAGTTAATTTGGCCTCACAAAAATCACTACATGTAGCAGCCTGACATTGTTCAGTGTTACTCAACAGTGCGGCACACAAATCCTCTAAAGTTCTGGATGTGAATCAAAGCATACCAAAAGTTTACAAGGGGGGCAAACAAGGTGGCCAAACACAAAATGGCGGCCACAGAAATGGCTGCAGATAGGATTACGTCCTAAGAATGCTGCAGATTGTTTTTTCATATATCTGGAGCTCCACATAAGACCAGTGCCTCAACTTAATATCTGCACTGCCGCTACTTCAGAGGTGGGCAGGGGTCAGTCAGGAGGTTAAGGCTTCCGGGTTCATCTTCCCTCTGCCCATGTTCATCCATTGGAGGATTAAGATAATCCATGTGGCCTTACTGTACCTCTCCACCTCGCTCTCTGCTGTCAACTCAATCAGATCAGCTTTTGTTCTCTTTTATTCACTAAAGGTGGGGAACAGGAGGAGACCGACCCAGTGTGCGTGTGTAAGTGTGTGTGAAGAGAGGGGGCGGGAGCGCACTGAGTACTCACACTGTGTTTGGGCAGTGGTGTGTATGTTTATGCAGGTCTGCATGTGTGTGTGTGTGTGTGTGTGTGTGTGTGTGTGCGAGTCGGTCAGCAAAAGAGGCTGAGGTTGCGGTCTGATGGGGTGTGGGGGGTGGAGTGGTGGGCAGACGGGCTGAATCATTGTTCTGGACTTGTTGAGGCTTAAAATGTCAACATGGTTCAGCTCTGCTGTCCCAGTTAGCCAAGCATTAACCCAGACAGCCGGGCTGACCACGGGTGTGTTTATGTGTGTGTGTGTGTGTGTGTGTGTGTGTGTTTTGGTCAGACACAGTGAGCACAGCAGCAACGCTATCTGCTAGATCTGCCCATGGCAGCGGATTTAAGCAGGATTTAGCAGCACACGATACATTTGTTGTTCTTTCTGATCCCTCACATTTTAACAAGACATCAGGGGCAGGGTCCATTTCTGTCCTTCTCTGTCTCCGCCTTCTCTTTTCTAATCTCACCTTATCTTCAGCCCCTCATTTCATCATCACACACATCATTTTACCACTAAATTACTCACTCTTCAGAGTGGCTAGGGGACGGGGAGATTGTGATGGCTCCCGAAGAAGAATGATAGTGTGAGCGTACAGGAGGAGGCTCATGATCACCGTCCCTTGTTCTCTGATGTAAAATCCTGGCAAGTGGCCAGGAGAAGAAAAACAACATTGTTTCCAAAGTCCAATTTTCTGAAGAAATAACCCCCCCAACCCCCCATGAAAATAAACATGATTGGATTAGGGCCATATATAAATGATTTGATTCACAAAAGAGATAAATGCAAAATAAAATGTGCAAAGCGGTCACAATCCTGTCCACCGCTCCCTCCGTGCGCCGCCTTTTTTGTCCGCTGAATATGATGTCATGACAGCATGTGGCTCTGGTGCAAGGCTTGGATGCGGGTGAGACGTTATTCCGCCGCTATTGTCTGACGCTCATGGCGATGAGCCGAGGGCTGAGGGGTGGACGAGGGGAGGGGTTGCGCTAATTCAAAGGCTGATAAGAGGAAGAATGTGGGGTATCCTTTGTCCTGCCTCTCTCAACAGTTTGCTGCTTTTCAGCGACAACACTCTCCATGTGCTCATGAGTGAGTGCGAATAAGCGTACCTGCATGTGTGTGTGGCGCTTGTATTTGTTGCCTCATTAGGACCTTTTCTGGCATAAACACTTTCCTTAGGAGGACCAGTAGTCCTCAAGGAGACAAAAACCTGATCCTAATAAGGCAAAACCTTGTTTCTGGAGAAGTTGTTAAGTTTAGGGATAAAATTGAAATTATGGTTTAGGTTAAGGAAACACTTTGTTTGGGCTGTCCAAATGAATGGAAGTCAATGCAGTGTCCTAAGAAGAATAGTTGCGCAAACCTGTGTGTATGAGTGTGTGTGTATGCGCGTGCATGCACCATGTCTGGGCACACGTGTGTATGTCTATGAAGACATGGACACAATCAGTCTCTAATTGGATCTACAAGATGCATCAGTGAGGCATAAACAAGTTTCCATGGTAACATTCGGCTTTGTTGCTGACCACCCCCTCTCCTTCCCACCTTCTCGCCATCCCTCCCTCTACCCCCCATCTCCATCTCAGCCCCCTCTAATTCTCGTCCCCGATCTCATTCCCTCTTGCTTTATCCTTCCCCCTCATTCACCTCTTCAACATTTCCTTCATTCTCTTTTCTCTAACTGCCCCCATTCTCCCCCTCACACATCCCACCTCTCCACTCACAGAAAAACACCTACAGAAAAACAAGTGAGGAATCACGGAGAAAAAGAAACTCCAGACAAACATCACAATTGAACTTTGATTTCTTTATATCAACAAGTTGGTGTTTTCTCCCTTCTGTTCCAATAAAGCAGTACTTCTTGCAGAATAAACTGTTTTAAGAAGAAATTAAGAATCTGCCTCTCAAACTGAATAAATTAGTCTTCCCAGTTTAAGCCACAACAATTTATATCAATAATTAAGATTTACAAATATTAATATCTTACAATCCCCAAAGGATTTTATCACAATCCGGCCCCTGTCATTGATTCAATTTTCAGAGCAGGAATCCTTATTTGGCGCTTAGATAGCTATCCTAAGTGAATTCTCCGCTTCTGTTTCCCAGCCTTTGTTAACTGTCTGCTATAATGAGGCTCTGGCTGCTGTGGAGGTCTGGAAGCGCAATCGCAGATGGGAAAGAAGCAACATAAAAGAAATAGGGCAGCAATTAGTGTTTAGCCCAGTTTAAAAGCCCTCCACTTGGCAAGCTACGGCCCAGCTCCAGTCCAGGATGCGAAACTAAACTGGTGGGCTGGGACTTTGTCTCCCGTTTGTCTCTCTGTTGGCTTAATCAGCACCACTCCGGTGCTACACACAGCCACGCAATGGAGAGGAGGAGGCGAGTGACTGAAGATTATTGTACTTTTGAGGAGGTCGAAAGGGAAAAAGGGGGGAAAGGGGAGGTTGAATTGCATCTTTCATTCATGTCGTCTGGAGACTTTATAAAACCTGTTGATGAAAGAAGTTTGAGTGCACAGAGGAAGAGCCGAAGCAGATACAAACGACGTTTCTGGGAAATGACCCTGAACGTGAGGGACCCTTTATCCCCCTCATGTCAAACGAGGTGGATCTGCCTGAACCAAACAAAATAAAGCAAATCATTTTCAAAACAACCAAATGAGGTTGGTTTTTGTTTCATCTGGATGGCTCCACAGTGTGCACAATCCTGTAAAGAGCTTACACAAACAGACCTAGGCTACAGCACAGTGGAGAGAGAACAGAAAACAACAAGGCAGAGGGAAAGAGAGGCGAGAGGAGAGCCCCCGCCTCCTCTTTCTTTTTACATTCCACTGGTGAATATGAGCACATGATCTCACATATGCCATACACACACCCCCACTACCTCCCCATACACACACACGGATGTGAGAGCACACAATAGCACTGTGGGGTGCATCCTGGACCTTCCCAGCCCAACTTCCCAGCCACCCCTATTCAAGCGTCTTGCCCTCACCGACTTTCGTATAAAACGCCGCCTACACTAAGGCCCACTCAAAGCCCCTTACAGAGCCTCAAACCAGTTATCCCCCCCCGTGTCCTCCACCCCCGTCCAGTCAACTCAGGCCTCTGCCCCGAGCACTGCACTGGCAGGCAGCCTCAGCCGCTCAATGAATGGACCTGAAACACGGGAACTGTATGAGGAAAAAGAGACAGAGACGGCTTATGTGCTCCTCCTTAGCAGTAGCATCAACATACCATACATATCAATTAAAATAAATGATTGTCATGTACCGTACGTACACATGCGGGATGATCGACTTCGTCATCAGCCCGGATGAAGGTGCTATTGCTTCCTGCTGTCTCGTTTCTGCAGTCAGACAGTTGATCTTTCTCTCCCACTCTCTCTCAGGCCTTTTAAGCACACGCGAAACAAACACACAAATACACACACTGCACACATAATCATCACCACAATAGGGATCCCATCCCCTTGCTATCGGTGTGGTAATTATTACACCAGGAAAGTGTTACCTTTCTGATTATCGTTTTTCTTTTACATCATCCACAAAATCAGTGTGGCTGCCTCCCCCCTGTTATTCCAGATGTCACTATTCATACAGCAGCTATATTTACAACCATTTCAATCAATACTGCGGAGGCTTACACTTCGGACAGATTTTATGGCTTCTTATGAAAGATTACAGTAATTCAGCCATACGACAGGGTTACACTTAAGTCTGGAGTGGACACAAAGCTGTGTTATACAGAGCATTGTAGCTGAGCTCTTGTGTAATGAATATAACTGTGGAGATTTAGAGCTCCACTTGCCTGAGGCTGTCTATGTTTTGTGTAATCACAGGCCACAAACACATCCTGTGTGCATTCAAGTCAATCAATATTAAATAATTGTCCACCAGCAACGACTGCTTCAGCCTTCCACTGCTTTCAGATCCATCAAGATAGAGCCACATGCTCACTCGGGCTCACAATGGAAACATTCAAGCGGCTTCTGAACGGCTTCGCTCTTGATATGTGGTTAAGATCCACTCAGTGCGGTTGACACAGTGTGATCATTTCATACTTGGGGTGGGGAGAGCATGTGTCATCAAACTGTCGGTGTGTTCGTAATGCTCCAGAGAAATTCGCCACATCTATAATACTGCCGGGCCATTTGAACTGTCTGTTACATGAGTAACACATCTAAGCCCAGTCGGAACAATCTCCCACCAGAGTTTTGAAGTGGAGCCGTGGGAAGGTGAGCTGATCGTGGGTCTTAGCTCGTCCCCGGCAGCTCAACCTGAGCGCTTGTGTACATAGCTGGCTTCTGTCAGACAGGGGCAGATGTTCTTAAGGAAGTCCCGACTATAAACGCGCATACATAAACACACGCCCCAATGTGTACACACACCGATTTCCTCACATGTCAAGCACGGTAAACAAGTTGCCTCAGTGCCCGTGAGGGCCACACACACACACATGGAGGCACACGAACAAACACAGGGATCCTGAAATTAAGAAAAACAAGGGCCATCTGGCTGCAGAACTGTTTAGCAAAGCAAAAGGGATTTTGACCCTTATTATAGAAAAGACGGACAAACTCGCCAATGGGTAGTGGTATTGGATAAACTATAAACTCAATCCAAGTTTCATTAAAACCTCAGTAGGACAGACTTGGCAGGAGTGACTTGCTGAAAAGCAGAAAGCGTGGTATTTTCCCTCCAGGCTGTCCCCATTAGAGAGACATAAATGAAGATGTCAGAGGCAAAAAAGACAGACAGAATATCCTGAATTCCACCCTGCAGAGAACTGCTTTTGTACGTGTGAACACAGACACCCATTCCCTCGCTCTCACACAGACACAGACAAACACACACTAGTTTCACTTAGCTCAGTCAACAGCCTGGCATGCACAGCAAATGAGATTGAGCGTGACTCATAACAGTTGCACAAAGGCAACACACAAACACACACACACACAAGTGCGGCGGACACACACCTCTCATGTTCACCAAACAGGCTCAGTATGCTTGCCCTCGATCACTGTCACATGAGGGGTTAGCATCGCACTATCAGCGGCCATAATGAGCTAACAAGATGACACCCAGATGGCCTTGCCACAAGGAGGACAGAAGTGGACGTTGTTACTAGACAAGCAGGCTGAAGAGGACTGTTGAGCGAGAGCAGTGTCACAAGTCATTAGGGAGGAGAAAGAGCATAATCTGTTTCTTCTTATGGCCTCTGTGGTTTCTGTCAATGCAGAGCCCATCCCTCTCTAAGAGCAGGGGAGTTAAGCGAGCGCGGGTGTATGCGGTTGTGATTGAACGTCATCCACGGTATCACTGACAGCAAGAGAAGGCCCAGACTGTTGCTCTCTTTGTCTCCACTTATTCATCCTGGAGCCCAGAGACTGAGCCCTTCCAGCTGGAGGGCTGGCGGGTAAGGAGAGGAAAGGAGAGAAGATCAGGATAGAGGAGAGAACTTGGGTCAGTTTCATCTTGGGTTTAGCCTCATTCTGGAGTTGATCTGTGGCCCAAACACGCACAAGCCTCTTTCCTCCGCTCCTAGTTCTTTCCCTGGCCATGACACGGCACACACACACACACACACAAACACACACACACACAGAGCCAGCTGCCTTCCATCACCGAGGAGCAGCCACAGATGGGCTCTGCATGCTCCGTAAAGATCTCTCCACAGGCCCAGTCTACAGTTGCTGCCAAACCCGCCTGGCCCGAGCCCACTGTATGTGTGAGTGTGTTTGTGTGTGACTGTGCATGCACATATATGTGTGGTGTGCCCATACTACCCTGAGTGGGTGAGTGTTTGTGTGTGAGTGTGCCAGACGCCCAGCGTTGGCGTGTGTGTGTTTCTGTGCAGTGGTCAGGAGGCTGGACAGTCCTGATGAGAGGAATACCCCCGGGGACTAAGAGCTACAGCGCAGAGAGTCAAGATCTGGACCAGGATGCAAGGTTGTAATCAGTGCTGAGCAGAGCAGGAGGCGAGCGAAAGCAGGAGAACCTCCCAGATGAACAATAGCGCCTCTCACACTCACCCGATTGTGTTTCACTCCCACTCAGGGGAGAGAAGAAGAAACTAGAGAGAGAAAGAATCATAACCATTATCAAACCCACGCAGCTTGTCCGTGTAGTTAACCAGCAGCCATTTTCTGCTCCATATCTTCAACCCCACCGATAAGCCCACAGACAGCATTTCTTTAAAAAGAAAACCACCCGTTTAATGTTGCTTCTCAATAACCATATCACATGTACTAATAGAAGCACACACGCGTTCACACTGGCAAACCCACGCAACTCTGTATTATACAAAACTCTATTAGATTTAGATAAGGCCAGTAAATGGCTAAATTCAATTTTTAACAATTGCCCTTCTGTCTCAGTGTGGTTAAAAATTAGTCCAGGGATCCCAGTTTTATGAGGCGGAGTGAAAAGCTCATTGAGGATAGGAAACAGGCCACGGTTTGTAGCTAAAGTTAGCAGTTTCGTTTAACTCGCGCACACAATGAGTTGACTCTCAGACAACCCGAGGAGGAGAGCAGGAAGAGGTGGGGCGGTTATTTGCCCAGCACAGCAGTATTTTGGCATCAACACATCTGGGAATCAAATCAGTGCAGACATATCCCAAACAAACCTGACACCCATTACTAATGAGGCTTTTCTTGAAGGAATGGTTTGACATTGTGGGGAATATGTTTGCTTTCTTCCCCAGAGTTCCCAAAAATTGATATCACGCTCATATCTGTGAGGCACAAAGGGAGCTAGAGTCAGCAGCAGCTTAGCTCAACATAAACACTGGAAACAGGGGTAAACAGGCTCCACCAGTGGGTAACAGGATCCGACGGCGAGCTCAGTCTGAAACACTGCAAAGTGTCATTTTAAACAGGTTAACCAAATGAGGCATAATGTATTAATGAGTACATTTAAAGGTGCTCCTCTTGTCACCTTCTGGCTGAGCCAAACTCCCTGTTTCATCTGTTTCCAGTCACCAAGCCCGGCTGAGAGTGGCTTTAGCGAGCAGATGTGAGAGTTATATCAATCTTCTCATCTAACTCCTGGCAAGAGAGCAACATTCATACATTCCCTTGAAATTATATTTATTTCTCTTATATTTTTTTTTTCCCCCCTTGCCCCTCCCTTCAAAAGAGCGGAGAGATTTGTCTTGACGTTTGTCTCCTTCAGAACGAAGAAATAAACTGCTTCCAGTCGAAACACTTTTTCGATCAAAAGGGAGCTGAATCGATATTTTATGAGTCTGTGTGTTATAAACAGGTGTTAATGTGACACAGCCACAGACAGTCTGGAATACTGGAGAGAAAACCAAAGGCTTTTTTTAGGAGAACAAAGGGAAGACATGGTGCTCAGAAAGCAAATCAATCAATCTCTGTCGGAATACGCCTGGCTTTGACAGCACGGCTCTGAACCCAGAAGTAAAAGATAGCACGCAGCAAAGTTCAAAATACTTTCATTGTTCATCTGTCAGCCTGAGAGACAATTGGAAGGGAAAGGGAGGGTAAATACTAACACAATATTTATCTTGCATCCCCTTCCCTCCTGACTCACTCTTTTTTTTAATGTATTCCTGTTATTGTGAAGAGCGCAGGGAGATGGATTGGTAGAGGAGTCCGGTCGGTGATATGTGTCTGCTACAAGCCCAGTGCAGTCGCTCACACGTTTTCCCTTGTCTCAAGTCTCGAGCAACAGCAATAATTCAGTCACCAACAAACAGCGGAGGGGCTTTTTTTGTGGCATTTCAATTGTCGGTGGTTGGTGGTTTTTCGTCTTCATTGTTCTAGAAACTGCTTCCCTGGGAAACTGGGAAAGTCAAACAGCTGACGAGATGTCACCTCATGAACTCTCTCCTCGCTTTCACACACTCAGAAACGTCCACGTTGGCGATCTGACACACACTCTGCCTCTCAACCATTCTTTTTTCTCCCCTTCACACACACACACACACACACACGCATGCATGCACAATGTAAGGATCTCTCGTCAGTTGCTCGTCAAGCTCAACGACACACAACGCAGTCCAAACAACTGAGCTGCAACTCACAACTGGATCGTGTCATGTGAGCGTCACAGTGGCTGCGGGCCTTCTCTTCGTCCATGAATCATGGTAAAAGCTAACAGTAAATCTATGGGATTTCTGTCAAGTGTGAACACATTCCTCTTAAATTAGTTATTCATTTAGCCTGCAGCAGCCGGAGCTTAAAAGAACGTGTGTGGCGCAATAAAACGTAGCTTTATCAGTGGTTTCCCTGTAGCGATACCTGTACGCTGTGCATGCCTGTACCTGGGACTCACGTATACCTGTTGTGACTGGTCATGCTGGGATTTATGGGGAGCATGTTTGACCTGAGGAACTGTCCTGTGTTCAAACAGAGATGTGCACATGCATGAGTGCACAAATACACACATACTTACATGGGCCTGTACATTATACATCCACGCTCATTCTTTACAAGCCAACAGTAGCGAAACAGGAGAAGATAGGCCTCTCTGTGTGCAACTGACAGAGTGAATTACACGGTGAGCTAAAACACTAGTTTCCTGTAGCACTGGATGGCTTTCAGATGGATTTTCACTGAATCTTGTACAAACAGTGAGTCAATATTCGGGTAATGGCCAATCGCTGAGGAAGAACAATTCTCAAGTAATTTGTGGAGAAAATGTGTTTGGGGCACTTTGCACCACAGTCTGTCACCCAGCCATAACAAAGGCACGCTGCCAATAGGTTTCATTTTTGGGGCTTCACATTTGCACTGCATGCACATATGTGAGTATTTCTGAGCCCTTACAATGTGCAGGGACTCAGTATTCCTCATCGCAGACAGGCTTTGGAAGAAAAAAAAAGGATATTCTACTGATGAAAAGCTGATAATTCTGTCTCTAACGATTCAAGAAGCCATGAAATCAATGACAAATTTGTGTTATGAGCAAACGTACAAGACAGTTTAATCCTTCAGCACTTTGCCTGTGATATTTATGTCTGTCGCCAGCACTTTCATTATCATAAAGCGTGTTTAATATTTCTCAGCTGTGTGAGAGGAGCGACACACTACAGATGATTGAGTGCACTAGATTTAGTGGCTCTGTCTGTCTCTCGTTCTCCTCCTCCAGCTGTGTCCACGTACTTCAGGGCCTACACACACGACAAAGTCGACCGGGAGACGGGGGCAACAGAGACGAGAAGAGCGAGAGGGGAGGGTAGAACTGCGCAAGCACTGAGGACACAGTGCCAACCAGAGAGGCCCACCGTGCCTCAGTCCCATCTCTCCAGCTGAGGGCTTTGATTCGCCTGATTGTCTCCAATATTGAGACACACAATAAACACAACACTTGGCGTCCATTTGCAATTCAAATCAGCCCCACTCAACTAGCCTGGACAACCCAGCTACAGCCCTCTGGGATATCACTCATCTGACTGCAAAATAATGACACAATCATCGCCATGGCTACGCTTCTACTACAACCCGAGCAGCAACACAGCGAGGATATTAATACGCAGGAGTCCTCGGAGGACTAAATGAATTAGCCAGGAGATTAGTTAGACTCCAGGTTAATGAATGTGCCACGCAGGCAACTTCTCTCGCCTAACATTTGGTGAGCGTTCACACTCCCTCCCCCAAGAAATCACGAGTGGCAAATAGACAAGCGAGCATGTCCACACCTGCTTCTGCAGGACATGCTACAACAGGATTTCAATAAACTATCTTCTTCCAATGTGAAAGGAGACTGTGTAAACTCTGGTTGATGGTTTCGTGATAAGGCAGCCAGTTGCAAAATTTCAGCACTATCAGATCCTGATATGCAGTAATGCTTGGATAAAGCAGCATGCAGGCTCTTATCCACCATGGAAAATTGTGTTTATCTTTAAGTCTGTGTAATAGTTTTTCTTCTGTATGTTAAGAATCGTAATTCAAGGCAGTTTAAGACGTTTAAGATCAGAACAAGGATAAGGGGTTTTATCTTGAACAAACTGTCCCAAAATCACACATCTGTGAATTATACAAAGCCATCTGTTGGTTTCTCCTGTGCTGCTTTCAGTGACTTGACAACATGATGGTAATAGATGCCTCCAGATAAATGAGAGCAAAGCGACATGCAATCATCCAAATTTTTGGGAGCCTTGATGTATTTGCTTTAACAGTCACATGGAAGATGAGAAACTGAAATCTATCTCGGGAAAATAACAGCCGCGTCTTATGAAACTGGCTATTTGACTTGCAAATCATTCAAATGAATCATAACAACGACCGTGCCCGTGTGCCCTTGTTTTCAGGTGAGACCACAGTCACGCCTGCACGTACACATTGGGGCCAAGAGTGTGAGTTGATACTTCCACAGACGTGTGATCGACAGCTTGTCAGTGAAAGAAATGTCATTATCTGGGCTGATGTCTGCGAGCTGTGACCGGGGGCAGGGTCACATCACTAGTGGAACGTTGACACTCTGAGGACAGGAAACATTACTTTCTGATATCTCTCCAGAGGGGAAACACTCTTGTCGCAATATGCAATGCTACTGTTTCGACCTCATTTAGAGGTTACACTAGTGTGTACAACACATTTGTGTACGTGTGTGTGTGTATTTGTGGGACACTAACATGAGAATGATATGATTATATGACAAAAACCTTGTTGTTTTTTTAACCAGGAGCTATTTTCTTTAAAACAACAGAGTGTGGGGTTTTTCTCTTTGTTCTAAAGGCCTTGACGAGGAGGGTTCTGGCAAACCTCTCCCTTCCCTGTCCTTAGCCTTTGACTTTTTCTGTGTAACAACAATAAAGGGGTTTTAGTTTAGAGTGTCCTGCAGTCGATCTGTTAGGACGCTGATAAGAGAAGCTGATGGATAGGTTTAATCATCCAAGCCCAGGGATCAAGACCAAAGGACAGATCAATCAAAGGCAGTGTGGTTTATGAAAAGAACAGTGTTTCAGTGTCATAAGGGCCTCAGCCGACTCTTTTTCTTTTCTGACGGAAGACGAAAATATTAGCACAGTAAGCTAAATATAAAGCAAACAGAACACTAAGCTAGAGAAAGTATATTAAGCAGCTGGAGTGAAAATTATACTAATAATGTGACTAAAATAACAAGGGTTATAGGTTACAGTAGGAAAAAAAATGTACAGGCATGAAAAAGACATCTGTAATCAGTAGACGGCGACTATTAAACTCCAGCTGCAACTCTGTAACAAAGCATGAATCTAAATGTCCCTGTGCTCTAACACACTAAATACCTTCTGACACAAACTGAAATATAACTCCAGCTAAACCCCGTATAAAATATAAAAATGTAACCCAAACAAAACCCGCACTGGAATAAAAACTGTCCTCAACAGAGAACTATTTACGCCAAACAAACAATACATCTGCACAGACCGAGAGCACAGGACGCTGTTCGGTCCGGGGCATGGTGTTTTTAATACACACACTGCTTTGCTTTTCTGTGTGCGTTAAAAGCAGCTCCTTATCAGACGACGTGAGTGACAAGTCTATTCTCTGCTTACAATCTCAGCTCATGATTGTAGAAGACAGCTACACATGTCCCATCCAATGCAAGACAAATTAGTTGCTCTTTGGTTCCTCCCTAGGATGGGAGATCTTATCCAGGCGGACATGCTTAAGTTGTCAGTGGGTTTCTAAACCCCATATTGAACAGCATATTGACTGATGCAATCACAGAGACACACATCATTAGGCTCATTAACAGTGAATGTAAAGGGGGAGGATGAGACTAACTGGTGGTGTGGAAGTCTGTGTCTCCACTGATAAAACTCGCCTTTAACAAGCCAAGCGCGGGCAAGAGGCAGGCTGTCGGTATTAAAATGAAATATGTCTGTGTGTGTGTTTGTGTGTGATGTGTGTGCTAATAAATTGCTTGTTTGACATGATGCTATTTTCATTCACACGGTTCGCTCTGCGATAACCGGGGCGGATTGTGGCCTCGTAAAGACGCTCCATGTGTTGTTTTAGGAAGCCATTACAAACTGGGCCGTCTCCATTACAGGGGCTATCTGATCATTATTACCGCCATCTGTAAGGCACACTCAGACCTTAATCTGCCCCAGCCAACCACAGCTGACTCCCGAGCTAGTGAGTACACACACATCCACACTACCTTCCGCTGTGTGATATATGCGTGTGTGTGTGTGTATATCAAAACGTGACACAGCAGCTGTTCCCTCATCACATTGCGGCTTTCGGGTCAACACGTTTCAGTCCAGCCTACTTAAGCAACGCTGAGAGGAGCAGCATAGTCCTGCTGCAGCCACAGACTTGCAAAACTCTCTGTCTTTGTGTACGGCTGAACCCCAGCATCCGTGCAGTGCAATGCAATCGCAATCTCCCAGCCAGAGCTGCCCGCACCCTTCAAAGGCTCATCACAGGACGCACATCTAATGCAGAGAGAAGGCCAGTTAAAGCCCCAGCCAGGCACACTGCTTTGAAGGGAATTCTCCAGCCAATCCGTTAGGAGCCAAATCATTTCCCTTGCCGCTACCATTCCATTGTGTGAGCGGTGCACCAGGCGGTTCTATTTGGTGGCCGCATGCGGGGCGCCTTCAAGGATCACGCCACTCCATTCCAGAGAAGGGCCACGACAGGAAATGAGACTGCCCCAGATGAACAAGGGGCTTCGGGATGATAAATATATTCATGCATTCATGTATATTTCAAATAAGAATTTGCCTCAGCCCCGCATACTGCACATGCAAGATTCTGACTATGAGATTCCTGACATGCACCGGGTGCTACAATCAGAAGTGTATAAATAAATCAGAAAATGCTGCAAACAGAGCTACTAAAAGCAGAAACACGGGGCTCGGGCCTGGCGCGCCGAAAGGACTCACAGAGATTTGTCTCCAAAAGCAAAGCTTTCATCTCCGAGACAGGAGAGGAAAAGAGAGGAGTGATGTGGTGGAGGTTCGGGCTGTCATGTTTCACAGTGGGGAAGTTGAGAGACTGATGAGGAGAATAGCTAAAAGTAGTTAAAGTTTTTAGTACAAGGGCAGAAGTGGAAGATGAGACAACGGAGCACAGGCCAGCGTGGCACTAGGATTAGTGTGTTAAAATCACAGTGTGAAGTATAATATTACGGAGCTTTTATAAGGAAAACCTTGCACGGTTGCTCATTAAATTGAGTCGACGCAAAGCCTTCGGTCTCATTTTCTACATAGTTCATAAAGAGAGCCGAGAAGTTTAGGATATTGTGTTTGCTTTAGCAGACTCTCGCTCCTATTTCTAATATTGGAGAGATGAGAGGCTTCCATGCCCAAGCACATCATGGGGGAGAATAAACACACACATCTGATGGGAAACATGTGTGTGGTAGATGAAACGGCCTCCCTCATATGAATAGGATGAAATATAGACCTGTGTCCTGCCGCGTTCAAATCACGGCCCGCGAGAACGTGGCGTGGAGGGGAAATGGCAGACCCCCAACAGGCTGTCTCACTCAACACACACAAGCTGCCAATATGGCCATTCTGCAGTGGATTCATGTGGAGGCCAGAGTCTGACAGTGACATCTCCATTCACTTCTTTTTTCTCCCCCAACATGCATGGACACACACAAACACACACACACTCGCAGAGAGCCACAGGCCATGGGAGGAGGAGCAGTGCGGGGGCATAAAAAAAGCTTTTCTCCCTGCCGTGGGTCTCTGTGGGGTTTAGCATGGCATTATGGAAAGATTAGACTTTAGCGGGCTCTACTATCTGATGTCATTGTTGGTTTTACGTTGTCTGGATGGCTTGTGGAACTCTGACCCGATGGCAGACACATTTCGCTCAGAACAAAATGCTCGGGGTTGCACTTGTGATTGATTGCAGGTTCCTATTGTATCTGTCTGGTATGGCTCTATTGGAAGAAGAATTAGTCGGACAAAAACTCGTGGAAAGTGCAGCACATCTGACTCCATCAATCAAGTCAGCAATCAAAATAATTCAATTAAGAGACTTAAATCCCGCTGGCTTACGAGTCCCTGCTCCAATAGCCTAGAGAAAAACTCAATTTACTGACAATCCATACATGATAGCATTAACTCTACTTTAAGGCTCAAATCTTTTTCCATTACTTACATTTTCAAAATATCCAGGGAAATGTAAAGGAAATAGCTGACTTATAATTTCTAAATGGGGGAAATGACAACTCGGAAGAGATTAAATAAACATGAGCTACTTAAAACACATGATGACATTGCAGACAGGCCGACCGTAAAACTAATTTACAATTTGTTTAGAAGAGGACTTGTTTGCACAACACATAAAAATGTTTTTTATGGATGAAGTAAACGTCAAGAGTTGCAGGATTGCTGAGAAACTGGGAAGGGGTGCGGGGGCGGTGTGGTGGGGTGGGGGGGGTTTGCTGAATATGTGTGTAATTGTCTTTTTCCCCCTGTTTCCGAGGTGTGAAAGGGAATGCAGGGTTGCACTGGGGCGTCCCAGGGAGAGGCGATTGAAGCGTCAGTCACAGCTGCCACACAGAGCCGCGGCGCACAGCAAATCCCAGGCCCGGCCCTCTCAGACAGAGTGGCCCGGGGACGAGCCTGAATCCCACAGGCCTTTTCTTCCAACTCCTCTCACCAGCACAAGGGGGACCGGGGTCATGCTGGGAGTTTGCTTAGAAAGGGCCGAGCCAAGACTTGGCAGAATGGGTTAACGGAGGAATGTGTATACACTCACACACAAACTAGAATGCTTTTGGTGTTGTCGGTCTTGCCTGCGGGCAAGAAAAAATGAAGAAGGGGGAAGAGAAGAGAAGAGAAAGGAAAAAGCAAAACTCCAGTTAATATCCTAAAATGCGGGACACGCACTCACAGAGGACAGCAAGCAAGGTATTGCTCAAACTAAATTACCGGAGAAACTAGTGGTTTTTGCTTGATGCCTGTGGAGCCTAATAGTGGTAAAGTCCTGGGGATTATACACTGTGCCATTTCCATGCTCCCCTAATAGTCTCCATGTCCTGCCTCTGTATGCCATAGATGGATTATGATGCTTTATAATTAACATGGGGGTGGGGGGGGGGCTGTCACAGACCGCCTGTCTGCCACGCTGACACACTTACGGGGGGCATCCCTTGGGAAAAGGAGGCTCCTGCAATACTATTCCATTACTTTATCATTCTATCATTCTATTATCCTACCACTCTGTTCAATTACACTGCCACTCCATTAGTGTACTCATAGGAGTGAACAAAGAGGTAAATGATGATCATTGATGATATGTTCAGGGCTGATTGGCTTTGGTCATGCTTCATTTAGTATTTGCATGTCAAATATATGTAGTTCTCACTAAAGTCAATCTCAGTTTATGGAAGTTTTGTGAAGTTTTATTGCCTTTGACCATTTTGAAATTATTTCAAATCCGGTCTCGGCATTTTGAGTTTATTTGTTTATTTACATTTTTATCTACCATACTTTTGTAGATGTAGTTTTTATTAAGAGTTACCCTAAGTTGGAATTGTAGTTATCTCCAGAAATAATTATTATACTATTATTATCATCATTATTATTATTATTATTATTGTTGTTATTATTATTACTATATATGTATATGTATGTATATATATATATATACATTTACATTCTTTTTTCTTTCTTTGTCAAAAAACTATTTAACAGCTCCTGAAAAATTCAAGTCTACTACTAAAGCTAATTAGTCAATTTGTATTATTAATTATTTCCAAACACACTTTTGTGATTAAGATGCAGTTTAAAGTGTCTGAATAGACTTGTAAATTTACTAATAAAGTTGTTTTTGTTCTTGCTTTCCTTCTTTTATTCTTTCTGTTTATTTTCCATCTCTAAAAAAAAAAAGTCGTCTGTACTTGCATCATGGTTTACAGAGCAGGCTCAGTTTCTCAGTAAAACCACAACAGGACTCCTAGTCCTGTCCTATTCATTTTGTTGTCATTATTTGTTGAGATCCGTCATCCCCTTCCCCAAAGTCTTGGCATGCTAAATTCAAACTTTCCCACAAAAGTCTTTGGAGTGCCACAAACCAGGGGGAAACAGATCCCTCGCCGCCTGTATGCCGGTGACAACTCATGACGTCTTAAAGGACTGGTAGTGCAGCTGGCTGTTAAGGTTGCCTGCACGCTGTTTGGGCCTGGAGACTGACGAGGGCTGCCTCTGCAGCACAGAGGGGTTCTCTGAGAAAGAGTTAAGTCTATATGGTCCGTCCGGAGGAGGAGGTTACGAGTTCCCGAGTTGGAGCCGTGGGGGTAATGGTTTTAGAGATGGCTGTCACACAGATCCGTTCCACTGTCCAACACCGCCGCTGATCTCCACCAATCCAAGTCTGCTTGCTTTTCAGTCGCTCAACTTCTCTCTCCCTGTCCCCCTTTCTTCTTTTCTCCTTCTCTTTTCCCTTCGCACTGACACATGGAAGTAATCTGGAAGCTCTATGCAGGACTGAAAGGATGTGCGGTTGAGCCCAGGGCCGCGTTTCAACGCTCTACATTAGCTTCCTTTCCTCTCCTGTTTAATCCCCTTATTTTCAACTGCTCTTATGTAAAAGAACTAAAATGGCAAACAAAAGGCAGACTTTGCCCATTCAACTTTTCCCCACTTCCTGTAACTCGGCATCCCGACGTTTTCTCTGGATTCGGCTAAAGCGCAGTCGAGGCGGGCGGCGTGTGGAAATCTTAAGGGAAGGTTTCCAGCACCAGCGAAGGCTGCGTCTCTGCTTGGCAGAGCTGGAGCTGATGGGAACTTCCTGGTTGGAGCCTGCCAGGCCTGCGTCTAATGAAGCCCGCTCACTAACTGCCTGTGAGGCAGCCACTGTTCAGCCACTCCACGCTCGTTCACCACTCGGCCCTCGACACTTTCACAGGGGCACACTGGCACGCTCCAAACACTTCCTTAATGCTGCTCTGTGGCTGAACAAAGAACAATAGCACACCGACATGCACTCTCAAGCACTCATTCACTCCCATAAGCCTATACTTGTCCCTTTCACATGAGCTTTAATGTCCTTTAACTGCAGCAAAAAGAGAAACTAAGTTCAAAAAAAAAAAAACAGTACTATTTTTCAAATTGGTCCAGATACAGAAGACATTTTTAATACTTGTTTTTGGTTTGGTCTCTTTAGGTCTAAAGTTACTGTATAGTCTTCAAATATGTTGACTAATACAAAGTTTCGGCAGTTTGTCATATTTTAATGACTCACCACAGACAAACTAATCCTATGTCTGTCACGCCTATGTGAGTGTCTAGTAACTCCAAACTCTGGTTGTCAAGATCACTCGACTATTCTATGGATCTCGAGGATCGTTCATTTATTTATTTATTTTTTTTATTCGTTTTTGATAATTAGGTGGATTGTTTATAAGAATTACATGCCTCATACTACAAATACTCCATAACACAAACTCATGGTTTTGTAAGATACCCTCACATTTAAATAGTTTTTTTGTTTGATTAATTACAAGCAATGAAATAAGTGTAAACAATATGAGACAATAAAAAAAATCTATTCTACTCTTTGGGTTTCTGTTTTATTTGTCGGGTAATTCATTTCCTTTTAAACAAAACAAACTGGTTACTCTCTGATAACGTTTAAGAAACTATAATATATCACAATATACACTGAAAGGGTGGCAATATAAAATATACCATGATTTTTTGAAGTTGCTGTTTTTTTGTTTTAATACAAATAGTTAAACAGTTAACTTGTTTTCACAAATCTCTGTACGTACAAGTGGTTCAATACATGTGTGTGACTGTAAATGCCTTTTAAGGAAACTGAACTGGAACTCGGGGTCGGGACCATTCTGGATGTCATGCAGCAAACATTTTAAATAATGCTAAAAATTAGTTGCAAGCCGAGGAATGAAGCTCGAAATTCATGAGCATCGCTGGTTAGACATAAAAACGAATGCAACAA
Organism: Solea senegalensis; assembly: GCF_019176455.1. NCBI lineage: Eukaryota > Metazoa > Chordata > Actinopteri > Pleuronectiformes > Soleidae > Solea > Solea senegalensis. The sequence goes on from NC_058032.1 coordinate 16,766,542, forward strand.
TAACACACAAAAGGGAAACAATGATCAGTTTTCAGTGATGTGGCAGCCAAACCACCAGCAGATAAAGTGAGTCCATCTGGAGTAAGAAAAAAACCATGATGGAAAAACAAAAATGTTTCCCCGAAATACCCTACAGCTCTGCAGCCCCTTCTCTGAGCCCAGGTGCCTCAGAAAGATAACCAAACCAAGAATCTGTTGTTACCGCTGAAACAACAGTCATGTAGGCACAGAAATGCACACACACACACACACACACACACATAAAAGCAAATGCAGCTGTCCTTATACACAGAGACACAGAGAGCCCTCTGGAGCACCACGGGCCAGTTACTTTCCAGAAGCATTTCTTGTTGGTTAGCCCTCGCTCTTTCTCTCTGAGTGGGGCTCCGGCTCTAAGTCCTCTCTGTGTGTAATGAGATCTGTATCAGAGGGAAACATGATCAGAGTCTGAAGGGGAGAGAAAGGGGGGAATCGGGGAGGCAAGGAAAGAGAAGGTGTATATTGCAGTGGGGTAAAAGGGGGGGTGGCGGGGTAGGCGGCAGAGCGTGGGGTAAGGGAAGAGACAAAAAACGGGCCTCTGACCCTCTCAGCAGTGACTAGCACGGGGGAGCATTCGGTGGAGTCGTTGTGAGGAGCCAAATCCTGTTTACAGTCTCACCTGGCTCTCGCTCGACAGGTTGTGGCAGTTTCAAGTTTTGCAGTTGCAGTTTGTTTTTCTAACCTCTGCCTGAAATGAGTTTATTTGAGCGTCAGCATTATGGCTCTTTTGTAAATGTCACTTTGCAGGAGTCGACGTTTTCCCAGGGTTCGTGTTTGCTTTGATAACAGCAGCTTCTGAGAGCGAAGACACCGAAGGAGTTTCTGTTTTTCCTCTTTTCTTCATTTTGCCCTTTAATTATACTGACACAAAAACCTAACGATGAAAACAAAACCTACATTTTAATGAGGCCGTCTGTGTACCTGCTCTTTTAATAGCAGACAAATAAAACAATGTTGCTTTTAGTTAAATGGTGTTTAAAAATAAACGTGGCACCCCCATTATCTTAAAAGTTAAGGGTTGCTTTTTTTTTTTCTCCTTAAAATAACGTGACAGAAATGTGTTTTTCTATTCTGCCAAAAACCGCGGTGTTAATCAAAACCAGAGTAATCATCAAACTCACTGAGCCTTTAAACCATGCAAGCACATTATAAACCAAATCAGTCAAGTGTTACAACTGTGAGCCAGGCAGCTGAGGTCAACACAGAGGAAAATAAAATGACTAAGTAAAAGCCCGAAGCAACAGAAGCTGCAGTTGACTTTCATCAACACAAACACCTCTCTCGCGCTCTCTCTCTCTCTCTGTTTGGCTATTTTGTTGTTGTTTCACAGGCCTCAAAAAAAATATGTGTCAAAATATTTCCAGGATGGATGAAATGTGAGGGGTTCAATGTGAGTGCAGCAGACTTCTGCCCATGCCGTGCCTTCCCCTTGCTGTGTGTCAGAGTTTCAGAGGTGCCGCTGGGTTTTCCAGCTTGTTCTCTCATCGTCTTGTTTGTCTCCTGTGCCGCTGCACACAGGCTACAGGTCATGAGGTAAATATTAGCTAAGGATGCGCGGGACCCGCCCATGCCAACCTTGTCAGATTATTGTAAAATTGGCATCACTGCAGCATTCCTGAGCACACTGCGTGAGTGTACACTATGTATGCAGTATGTGCCTGAACACTGTCGTGCTGGCTCCAGCCAAACTGATGGAACGTGATCAGTCATAACAAAGTGACATTTTCTGGCATAATCCCACTCAGCTAAATGAGAGTTAATCCGATTTGCTCTGATCAAATGTTAGACGGTTCTTTACCGAGCGGGGACGCTCACACATCTATCGTCCTTCTGCACGGCTGCGCCACCCCCCACACACACACACACACACACACTCTCTCCTCCGACATTTCACTCATCCGGCCTCAAATTAAATATCAAAAAGGCCTCGTGCATCCTGAAGCGACGATGAAAAGCTAGGAATGCTGCTTCTTTTTTCCTTCTTCTCCTTCTTTTGCAGATGGCGTTAAAGCTGATGATGTATGTTGCCTGTTCAAGCATGCTGGGAGGAAATCAATTAAGCAAACCCCAGTTATTGATAACGCAGGAGCCGGAGTGATGGCATCTTCACATGGAAATCCATAACACGGGGAACACTCAGGGGGACCCGCACATAAAGCCTGCAAACACACACACACACAGAGGGGCCCAAACCTGCTGGTTTCCTACAGTTTGTCTCATAACTCATGGCCTGTGGGGAGGCGCTGGTATTGTTATATTTTGTGTGTATGTGGTACAGTAAGCAAGCAGAGGGCCAGATTAATTTATTAGCTCAGGCTGCAGTGCTCCCCAAAGTGGGAACAGGAACTAAGACATCGTAAATCTAGATAAGTCACAAGATAGTGTACTGCACATTTCTGTAGGTCTCTCTCCCTGCTCTCTCTGTTATCACAGTGGAGCAATATATATATATATATATAGACCAAAAAAAAAAAGAAAGATGGAGTTTAAGGCAACAACCAGGGAAGACAGATGTTGACTGCTGTAAAAATATTCCTTTTTTATTGCCTATCAGACACCGAAAAACAGGTTTGTCTTTTGTTATTGCAAAGCCTGCGCACAGCAAGATAATTGTCTATTGTTTTCTAAGCGCAGAGCAGCAGGATAATTAGGTTGAGAGCGAACACTTTGCAGAGTGCATTATTGTTCCACTGTGAACTTTATGAAATATTCGGCCGGCATGGGGATTTTTACAAGGAGCGAAGGGGAGGAACAGATGGAGAAATGATCTTTCAATCCCCCAAACCAGCGTGGTAAACTTCTTAGACATTCTCTGCAGGTGACATCATCAATCAATAACTCCTCCTCTTCTTTTCATTTGTCTTCTCATGTCTGCCACACAGTGTGGAGTTTTTTTGTGTGCAAGGATAATGCTGTCTGTGGATGTGTGTGTGAGTCTGCATGCTGACGCTCATTGTTCCACTACCTCTGCAGTCAAATAAAAGCTGATGGGCCGTAGTCTCACCATTAGGACCCCGGCCACACACACATGCACACGTATCTACCTACACTCCAGTGAACATGGTGGCAATATTCATACTCACTGGCTGCACAACGAGCTCCAATGACATCTGACATTTAGGGGATAAATCATGGATTCACTTGAATGAGTGAGTTCTAGTTATAAGCTGGTGGAGCTATACTCTCCATTTCCCCCCTCGCCCCTGGGAGCTCAAATGAAGGTCAGCTTCTCAGCTCCAACCACACAGAAACACTCCTCTCCGCTCTCTTTTTTAGTTTGTTTTTCCCTCATGTATGCTTTCCAACATCATGCAAATGTGGGAGTCAAGTCTAAGTGGGTGATAATTGTTACCAGAGAGTGTTTTATTATCAGCAGTCTGGGCTCACTCTGCTCTTTTTGATGGGAACAATATAACTGTTCAAAAAGATGCCCAGCTTCGGCTGCTTGCCTTTGACAAACTTTGATTTGATGTTGAGAAATTAGGGTTGGGTCATAGCCAGGGCAATTATGAAAATTTGAATCTTTTTTTCCTCCCCCAAGCTTTTGCTTCTCTGATGTGTGAAATCATCTTATCACGTGGTTTTTGATTTTTCTAAGGAGAAAGTGAAAAGAAACTTGGAGGGCTGGGAGCCAGTGTGGCCTGGCCCTCTGTGAGGCCAGACTCAGTCCATGTTATAGGACTGTGGAACACCCAGGTTTTTAGTGTGTGTGTTTTACATATATATATATATATACATATACATATACATATGTATATATATATGTATATATATGTATATATATTACCTGCCTTTTCGCTTTCATTCCTTATTCAGAAAATTACATCATGCACTGCACAAGGTAAATTTTGAGGAAGTGGACAAAGTCTGAAACACTCAAGATATGAAGCATCTAAGCTCTTCAGCCTGGTAATAGACAGGTGCATGAAACAGAGTCATAAATTGCGAGAACTAACCTTTTATTATAGTGGATTAGTTGTGGAATATTGTATATTGTGTAAGCCTGTGCCTGCTGTGTTTCTTTGGTGCTGGGAAATTCCCCCACTGAGAATTAAATCAGCACAAACCTCTGCGGCGCAGGAATAACAATTCAAACTAAAATAAATTGTGTTCTTTTTTAGATAATTGCCATATTTAACAGAACATTTAACTCAATTCGCACACAATGGCAACTTTTTCCCCCCAGTATTAATGTTAGTCCTCCATTACGCACGCACGCACACACTCGCCCAGCGCGTTTGGCATATGCTTGTATAAACGAAATACGAGACTTACTTGGGATTCTGTGAGCTCCAAATTATAGTCTCCAGCGTTTTCGCAGAAGGCAACGCGGACCTGCAGATTAAAATAAAGATCCAGAGGTAATACTTCCAACAAGCGGGTCCCGCCATTCTGCTAAATTGTACAGACACAGTGAGCCGAGAACTCTGAGCGAGAGTCGGACGGTGCGCGTGGCTGCCTTTATCTGTGGTTCGCCCGGTGGGAAGGTGAGAAACGATCAGTCGGGAGCATGTGAGGTCGATGTCAGATACATGTCCTTCTGTGCGACTTCTTCATAAAATGCTCCAAAGCAGCAGCGTGGTCTGTGGAGTGTGATGTGAGGGACAATCAGCCCCGGAGTGTCCTGGTTGACCTGTGGCTGCTGCTGCTGCTGCTGCTGCTGCGTCTCTCGACGATACGATCTGGTTGGTGTTTGTGGCAAAACAGATCTAACCAGTCATACAGTGTTCTTATGGAGAAGCGATGTGGTGGATGGTGATGCGGCTGAAGCGTCTTTGTCACAGCTCCCCCGCTGCTGCTGCTGCTGCTGCGTCTGTACCTGTCGCTGTTTCTACCCTACACATGACCACATCCATCCATCAGTCACAACTCCGCAGCACGCTGGGAATCTCGAGGTCCACTTCATTCCAGTGTAATCTTTCACTCCACCTCCACCTCCCGCTGTTGCTGCTGCTATTCTTCCCTTCTATTGTAAATATCCCTCGCGGCTCTCAGTGCGCCCCAGCAGGACAGCTTCTCTAGTCCAACTCGGAGCCCGGTGCGTAAATATGTATGTGTGAGTGTATATATACACACACGCACACACACACACACACCTTTGTCGCTGCACGAAGACAAAATACCAAAAAAAAAGTGCTGAGGGGAAATTTAGATCCTCTCAACAGCCTGATCCGTGGCTTTGAATCCGCTCGTCAACATTTCCACGCCGGTATATCTTTGTTTAGGCGTGTGAAGAACTCACGGCGCTCCGGTGCGTGAGGCAGCTTCAGCTCAACTGTAACCCGAGCTGAGCGCAGCGCAGGAGGGGGAACAGCCCACAGTGTGAGCCGCGGCCAATCACAGCGCTCTGTCCGAACTTGGAAGCAGGAAGCAAAAACATTTATGGGGACGTGGAGGGAAAGAGAGGGGGGGTGTTATTGGGTTGACCCCCACATCTCCACTCACACCACCACCGCCACTAACACCCCGAGCCCCGGCCATCGACCCAAATTGAAATGGACTTTGGAGTTAGGCCTATTCGTCATACTGAAAGCTTTTGGTGAGTGTGATAGGCTGCTGGAGTCAAAGTGCTTACAGAAGCAAAAAGTGTCCCCTTTAAAGTCCACAACCTAAATGTCCCAGCAGACCCTGAACTAAACAATTATGCCATAACATTTTTATAGTTTAGGCCAGTGGAAATCTGTCCAAAGGGGGTGATAATTACGTATGTGGTAGGTGGGATAATTGGATTTGTAATATTTTGGCTTTACAACTCTGCTACAATAATATTATATACACAGGTATATGGGCTATTCAAAAAGCCTTAAGGCTAACTGTATAGGATTACAGTACGTTATTTTAGTCCTTTCTTTTCCTTTTTTCTCACTGAAGGGTATGATGATTAATGGTCTCTTTGGATCTCTTCCTAGTCGTCCCCCTCCTGGCATAATGAACTGCATGAGAACTTAGTCTCCAGTGTCAATAGACAATAGATGGTCGGTATCCTATAGTCATTGGGCCATTCATTCTTTGAGGAAGAAACGCTTGACACATAATTGATCATGTCCATGTCTGTGCCCCCTTTGTGTGTGTGTGTCAGAGAGAGAGAGAGAGAGAGAGAGAGAGTGCTTCGCCCATAATTTCCTTGCATTTGTTCAATCAATGCCGCCCCCTATTGGTTGTGATGAAACCAACTCACATAATCTGAAAGGGGGGGATTTATTATAATTGGAAAAGGAGAGATAACAGACGTTTAAATACATGTCTTTTGGCTCCTGGAATTATTTTTATTACATCCTGTTGTGGGTTGACAGCGCATTAATCTTTGTGAAACAATGAGCTCAACATCAGCTTCACACCCAAATGATAATGCGCTCTAATTGCCCGAGAGTATTTACGTGTGAGTTATATATGTGTGTGTGTGTGTGTGTGTGTGTGTGTGATACCAGGGGCCACTGAGTGCCATAGCTGCTTCAGGAGCCTGGCTACAGACAGACAGACCATCAGAATGTTGCCGTAGTAACAGCAAACATAAGCCAGTTGCCACAGGGATGGTATGTTCCTTCTGATGGCCAAGATGTATGGGATACCTGATACCGTAACGGCCAATCAGAAGGTCACAGAGAGATACCTGATCTGCTGCGAGCCAATGAGACGCCTCCTGTGCACAAGTTTGACGGCTGCCACAGCTGTGGCCAAGGCTGACTGACCAATGTCTGCAGGACAATAATGGTGGACATACCAAGCTGTTGTTGTAAGCGAACGATCAAATCACGGTCTGGTATCAGCAGAATCAAAAACAACGTTAGTCAAATTGTATCAAATTATACAGGCACCTGCCTTGGGAAGCAATAAAGAAAACATACCGACAATAGATGCCTACAGAGAAAAAGCTCTTTATATACAGGACAAGAGGATTATATAGAGGATTTGTAGCAGATAATGGACTGTCCACATCACTTTACAGAAACATAACAACTTAAAGCTGCTGGGTGGTGGTATCTGTTGTTGTTGTTGTTATTATTATTAGTATGCTGCCTCCTTCAGTGGAAAACAGGCTCTGTCAAGCAACAATATTGGCACTTTTTTTTTTGCTTTTCCATTAGCGTTAGTACCTGGTACTTTTTTAGGTTCCAAGTGAGCTGAGCTGACGTTGACAGACTGCCGGCCACAGATTGGTCAGCGTGTCGGCACTGGAGTCATGAGCACGACGTCTGAAACAAGAATCAAAGCGAACAATGCTGAATTGTAGATCAATAAAAAAGACTTAAAAATCCTTGAAACATGCGCTAATCTGCAACATTTACCAAGGAAATGTCTAAACTCTCAATATTTAAAAGAGGAGTCTGGTGGATTTAGTGACAGCACTGCCGCCATCACGAGCATCACAACCCCATTCCGCTGCATTTCAGGTCAGTGACTGTGTCGGACGGAGTCTGTGCTCCCGTCATGCAGGAAGTACTGAACAATCCTGTGAACAAATCTTTTTAATAAACTGATTGTAATGATTCAGTTCAAACAAAAACAGCTGCTTTACATGTCAATAGTCACTAGTGTGTGTGTCACGTATAAAATGAAGTCACGGCAGTTTCATGCAGCCGTGCTATGATGACTCCGCCCACAGACGAGAGCCATGCTGAGGCGAGCCATGCTGGAACTGTATAGTGAAAAAGTGCCAGAAACTGTCGCACTCCTTCCTGTTTGCAGCTGCCTCACTTTGCCAGTCCAATGTCACCATTGCGATCGTTTGTCTTCACATTAAACAAATCGCTTCCTGTGTGCAGCGTGGGAATGTCGCCAGGCCACACAAGATCTAAACACTGTTTTACTGGGAAACGCAGAGGGAGCTGTGTGGAGCTGAGACACGTAATCGACATTGTGTGAACTAATTTGACAGTGGTTTGAATTTAATAGACATGTGTTTATATTTAAAAGTCATGCACTGGAGTTTTAAAGCGTCATGACATGGTGCAGTACATGGAAGGAGCACACATTCTTGTTCAGTCACGCACTCCGTGGAAGGCAAGGTGATATTTCCAACCCGTTCGAACAACTGCCCATGAAATAATGGCATTTCTGAGAAATGAGGTCATCATGGTAATCTGTATAGGTGGCTGATTAGTGCCTCTATAAATAGCTCCCATGTACTTTGATACTACAGACGCTCATTATTTGTTTACCAGATTTAATTATGACAGGAACGGCATCATGTGACATCTTCACTTTCTTGCTTTGTGAGGTTTTACGCTACACAGTCGTGCTGAGGGCTAAATGTTCTGCATGTCAACATGTTCACAGTGTGCTGATAAGCAGATATTATGTTTATAATGTACGCCAGGGCTGGGGAATCTCCAGCCCTCAACAAGAGAATTCAACTCCAATGGAAAAAACAATACAAAGAAATTCTCATGGCGTGCTATTTTATGATCAATACATCATCAACCTCAGCTGAGGTCATCCGCTTCTGAGCAGTGACTAGTAAAACACACTGGTGGTGATAGTGGTCGGTGACCTGATGAGACTTGTTAAGGATGAAGATTGATGGATCAGATGAGCCTGTGAAGACTTGGTGGCAGTGGTGGAGGATGAGTTGGCCAACAATGCATAGCAGACGAGACCAACTGATGCCAAACTGATTACAGCATTGACACCCCGGGACATGCTTGAGTATGAGAATTAAACTACCATCAAAGCATGAAAGAGAGCGCACTTCCTGCAGAACTAGAGCTTCATAAAATTAAACAGTAGACTACCCTATTCTTCAGGGTGGTCCCTCTAGCTGTGTGCCTTTAAACACAACTCTCACTTAGCAGTTGTATGTCATCACTGACAAGCATCATGGAGGCCGTAAAGAAAAAGAAGAGTAAATGAAGATCACATTTTCCAAAAGAAATGGCCCAACTTAAATTCGGGTTAGGCTAAGGTTAGGGGTTTGGTTAAAAGTAAAAGAAAAGTGCTTAGTTTGCAGGGACGTGCTCAGTGATGAAAAAGCCCCATGTTGAACATCATTACAGCTGGAAACTTGCAGCCACACTGGACGAGTTACAAGGACAAATGTGCATGTATAAAATTAATACTCTTTGGAGGAGCTTGTGTGCCCAACAACCAGCTTTCACAAGACCACATTCTGACAGAGACAATGTTGCACAGGCAAGTTTTGTGGTTAGTGATCTAATAGCGAAGAAGCTGAAACCTCAGAAGGAGAATATGTGAGGGAGCCTTGCTGTTTCTGCAGAGCCGATAGAACCGCATAAAATAAGATTTTGCAATGTCTGCAAACACTGTGCGTTTTCCTATTCAGTGGGAACAAAAGCTTGCTATGACATGCAAATATGATGGCAAGTACAACACTCCTCCAGGTATTTGGCAAGACGTTACATGACATAAACAGTAAACAAAGGGAGCTGTACATGTTTACTGTGCTGTTTAATGGGGAACCAAGTGATGTGCCTGACAATCTACAACATGAAACCACTGACCCGCAGAGTAAGGACAAGCTGCAAGCTAAGTAGAATAACCCCTCTCTGCTCCAGTTCTGTAAACTGTACGCTCATACTGAGGATTGTTTCCACTCTGTGGAAACATGCAATGGAGTTTACATCTCTGTCTGAGACAGACGTCTTCTGTGAGGAGCTTGTGACAAAACAGACTCATGGAAACACTCAGTTCCGATCACAACTGACTGACCCAAACCTGAAAAAACAGCTGCAGGTTGCATCATTTCCACCATCTGACGTTACAGTAAAGTTAATTCAACTACAAATGTACTATATGTATGAATATATACATATATCTATATATATATATAGATATATATATAAAGTGTGTGCACTGTATGTGTAGTAACAAGTGAATTTCCCTGGTGTAGGATTAATAGTCTAATCTAATCTTAATTGGCTTTAAACTAATTAGGCCAAATTGACTTATTTATTATTTAACTGAAATTGACTTCAAAGCGGTTGACATAAAAAATGTAACTCACAAGGAATGAGTATGTGAATTGAACATAAAAGTTTCTTACCCAAAGGACCAGTGTATCAGAATTCTAGACCACAGATAGTAACAAACGTGTGACTCACACCTCCCTTTACCAAGAGTGTCAGGCAATCACGGTGGCCTTTGGATGCGAGAAAGGACGTTGCTCTTCGTCGTTTAAGCCTCCACTTCAAAATGACAGAGTCTTTCTATGGCCCAAGATGATGACCTACGTAAAGTACAGCCCTTGCCTAAAGTACAAATAAAAGGCTTATTCAAAGGCTGTGAAAACCATCACAGCTCATTTTCATTTTAAGGCAGTTATACACTTTTACAAACAACTTATGGGTTTCAGTTTGTGCCAGTAAACCCTGCTAAATGTTACACACTTGACCTTTAACGCTCATAAAAAAAATGTTTGCAGTTTGTAGTACAGGGACTTACGCACACAGTCACAGACAAAGAGTTGCGCCACGCATCAAAATGTATCCCTCTTTATCCACGTTTTTATATTATAAATATATTATTTATCTATATAGGATCTATAATATATAATTTTTTATGCTCTAAAAATGACTGAATGTTTTTCTGTTGTTTCTTTTTTTTGTGGTCGTGGGGGGAGTGTATGAAATTCCTATCATCTGGTCCCGTCATGTTTTAGCTCCAGAATAAAGAATAGTGGTGCTGTAGCTTTTGTTTCCTTCTCAAAGAGGAACCATGGTGCTGACAACAAAGCTCCCTCCCAATGTGTTATTTACACTTCGCAAACACTGAAACCATGACATCATCATTCTGGGATGAAGCTGCCGTTAGTCTGCAGTCAGTCCAGCAGCCCTCGCAGTGAAAACGAATCACAGATAAAGTGACCTCTTCTTGTTTTTAATCTGCCCTTAATGAAGTCTGGCACGTTTCCCTCTTGGTGTGGCTCTGTGACATGGCCATGATCTCTGGGCCCGGCTGGAGATTGGTGGGCCACGGCCGGCCACGGTGGAGCTGTGGGAGATGTGGCCACAGTGAGGGGTTATAGATCCAGGTATGAGCGGAGCCCCACTGGCATGCATAGGGTCAAGTGGTTAACCCTCGTTATCTGGAGAGGACAAGGAACATGTGACTCAAATGTTCCAGCTGTAATCAATATTGAACAGCCATTAACCAGTGAGACAACAGATCCACACACACAAGCACTTAGCAGCACATGTTTCCCGTCCATGTCACGCACTGTAAAGTGTTCACTAGAAAAACACAAGGGCATAAACGCAAACAGCTCAGACTCAGTCCAAACACGGAGCCAACTGAAACAGTGGGAAAACTCTCTTAATGTAAACGGACTATTTTCAGAGGCAGACACGCGAAGAAGTTGTTGTTTGAGCTATTCATGCTGCTTTGATTTAAGTGTAACAGCAGCAAGGCCAAACACTCCAGCAGCCACATCCGGGGAATCATTTCCTGTTTGTGGCTGATTGCTGTCCAGACGTCTTCCTCCTCGTCCTCTGTGGGTGTGTGTGCGTGTGCGTGTGTGTGTACTCGTTCTGCTGCTGCATTCTACCGATGTCTCCTCATCCCTGCCATCATGACTGACAGGAAAGCACTGATTACAGACAAATAACAATCTGCGCTAAACATGTCCTAAATATAACATCACGGCAGGAGATGAACAAGCAAAACCTCCATTTCTCCCCTCTCCACTTCTCGCATATCAGTAATTAGGTCTGATAACGAGCGGAGACAATAGATGTTTCGTGTAACCATCTTTGTCTACATATAAACAACGGGGAATCTTGATACCAATCCTGATTAGAAGCTGTTGTGATCCTCCCATGTTCCACTCGCCGCAGCTCCCTGCTTTTCCAGTTCAGCCTCTCAGCCGAGATTAGAATTTGAAAAGAGAAATTGTACTTTGATGCTTAATATCAAAGAACTCAAATGCTGGAACAATTCCTGATGAAAACACGAACAGGAAGTTCGGTCACGCATGCACACAGACACACATACGTTATTAACTCACTGTGATTATTTGTTAGCGTAAACTGCATTTTGTGGACTCATAGCCCAGAGGGTTTAGAGAAGAGCTAAATGGATGGAGAAAATATGCCAAATGCTGGCTCGGGGGTGTGTGTTCTGTCTATTCTAATAGAATTACAAGCCTCTGATAGATGAGTCCTTTCTCTGAGGCTACTTGTCTGTCAAACATTAGGTCACAGTCAGCTTCCAAATTCAGGAGGGGGTGTGTGTGGGTAGAAAGGGGCTCAAGGCAAAGAGAAGAAAAAAAAATGTCTGGAGAGGTGCCTCAGTCTCTGGCAAAAAAGGAGGGCAACAAAAGTGAAAAAGGGTTAGGGAGAGAGGGAGGAATGGGTGAAAAAGAGAGGGTGAGAACTGGTGAAAGGAGAAGTGAAATGAGGGTGGGGGGTTAAAGAAAGAGGAGAGAGTGAGAAGGGTACAAAGGGGTGCATTTGAATCCACTCTAATCAAGGCCTGTGTGATGGACAGGACCTGCGGACGTGCCTTCTTTTCATTGTAGTGTGTGTGTGTGTGTGTGTGTGCGTACGGTGTGATGATGGGAGGGGCCAGGCCTCTAGTAGAGATGTCTACTGCCAGCAGCCTGAATAGGACAAAGACCTGAATAGAAACTTCAAAGCGACCTCTGTGAGCTCATTCCCCCCTTCTTCTTCTTCCCAGTCCCTTGGCTGTGTGATGGTCAACAAGCTCCTGCTCAAGTGGTGTGTGTGTGTGTGTGTGTGTGTGTGTGTGTGTGTGTGTGTGTGTGTGTGTGCACGACGTGTGTGATGGGTTTTTCTGACTGCTACATGCATTTCTTGGCAGCTATGCAGACAGTGTGGATTTTAAAGTGTGTCTGTCTGCCTGTGTGTATTTTCTGTCTTGTGTGAGGATGTGTGTGCTTGTGTGTGTGTGTGTGTGTGTGTGCGCGCGTGTTTTCTTTAAAGAGCAGACTGCAGGATGCAGATATAATTGGAGCAGAGGATCTGACTCATTGCTCTCCCCCCTCTGAACTGAGCACTGGCTCTCTTTTGGCAGAGCTCGAAATGAAACAAGTAGCCCACAGAGCTGACGTGTTGAAGAAATTATTGTTGCTAAATGATACAGAGGGATTTCGTTCTAATTTGATCCCAGCGTCCTCCGTGATTCTGGCCCGTGTTATGATCTTGTGGTGTGCACCATCTAATTCTATTTGGCTGTGGTGCAGGGCTTCTAATGATCTTCCTCTTATCAGCCCCCTCTCTTTCCTTCTACAGTAGATACTCCTCAGAGTGTCTCTTCCAGCAGAGCTAATAACCTCACACACACACACACACACACGTCTGTGACGACTGCAGCACAGAATCTTTCTGGGCCTCTGAGAATAACAGGAAGACCTGGGGTGATGGCCAGGGCACGCAGAAAGATAAGATTTGTGTGCGTGTGGCGCGGCCCATGATGTGTGTGTGTTGCATGCCTCACAAAGCTATCTGTCCAGTTGGAGCCCACTTGCAGCGAGTCAAGAGTCAGATCAGGCTCCAAAGCCCCTGGGATCAACGTGTCATTGTTGCCGCCTGGTGTCACTGACATGTCCTCAGTGACATCATCACCCAGGGACACTGAGCAGATGATTCATCTATCATCAGCGCTTAACTGAAGAGGCATTAGAATTCAGCCCTAATCAGAGAACAGACTGAAGTAGCCCCCAACCACCTCATCAGCGTTGCCTTTTTACAGGTGCAGTGTTGATGGCGTGGGCTGCAGCAGCTTTGATCATACGTTTATATTTTAAAGGCGACTACATGACTCCTGCATGCGGCTGATGAGAGCCATCCTCTGAATCTGCAGCCACGTCCACCTGCTCCGGATTGAACACCTTTGGATCAGTGTGACCTGGATGAATGAGAGTCTCCACATTCATCCTCTGAATGTGGCTTTATTTCAAATTTAGAGGTTGCCATTGTGTGTTTATGGGGAATAGGCTGGTATTTGAGTCACTGAAAATCACATTGAGATAACCTTATCTGCAGATAAAATGTTATCTGTCATCCTGATTATGTCATATGTTTTCAGCTGAGTGCGATTCTGCGCAGCTATAAATAAAGAGGCCATAAAAATCCTGGAGGAGTTCTGCAGAGCGTGGTGCCCACACACACACACATAAAAGCACACAGGCGCGCATGTACACACACGCACACACACACACACACACACAGGTGGTAATTGTGATACGCCTTTAAAAGATGGAAGAATTAATCCCAGCTAATGTGCATTTGCCTGTATATAAACTGTAAAGGAGGGAGAAGGAAGGATTACAGCCTTTTACACGCACTGTTTCACAAACACACCTCTTGGTAACCAAAGGTATAAAACAAAATCCCAGACTTTAAACCCAAGGAAGGCAAACTCCTAAATCTGAGGGTGTCCTTGTTAGTAAGCAGCCGAGGGTACGCGCGAGCTCTCAGCCGCATCATCAAAGCCTCAGCAATTACTCCCATGCTCCCTCACTCTGGCATAAATCTGCTCTTATCTCGGCTTGCTGTAGGATCACGGAATATCAGCTCCAGCATCTGCTCAATCTACAAACCCAGCCACTAAAAGCACAACAAAGTGGCACTGCAGGCATAAATAAAGGAAGGAGGGGCACCGGAAAGAGTGGAGAGGGATGTGGGGGAGGCTACACAGAGAAAAAGACAGAATTAATGATACAGACAGATGGAGGTAGAGAGGTGTGTGTGTGTTCCTGCTTGTCTTTTTTGCCTTGAGCATTTGGGCTCGTTCACACTGCAATCTGTCAATCAGCCAGTCCAAGAAAACAGAAAAGCTCTGCACGGCTCAGGATAAAACGCTTCACAGGAAATGAAGACGCATGAAGAGAGGAAAGTCAAGAGCTCCGGTTGGGGTAAAGGGTCAAAGTTGGAGATTCAGTGGTCAGAGGCAAATATGAAGTTAAGAGTGACATGTCGTATTTATTGGAGGGGTTAAGACAACCGCTATCGCTGAGCGTGTTTGTCAAAGGGGCCTAAGAACTCCAGTGAAGACAGGATCTTTTTTTTTTTTACATTATTATTAACCCACTTTGTAAAGAGAGGTGTGCAGATGTCAGGTCAGAGCATAGTTGCTCACACCTGGCTGACGCCACAGTGGCAACAGATGAGCAGGTATCCAAAGTATTTTTAGGAGGGTGTTTGTTTTCTTCATGGTCGGACTGGAGCAACATCTTTCATTCTGACCTCTTTATTGCAGCTGCAACCCTGACCTCCGTCCCTCCCCTCCTCTGCCCATTCTTTCTCTCGTACCTCCCTGTCCTCTCAGCATTTCCTCCTTGCTGTATGCTCCATGTACTCCCATTCACCCCGGGTCAACCACTCCTTGCTCTCCAAACACAGAAACAGGGTTGGCTGGTTTGTGATATGTTCCGTAGATAGTAGCCAAATTTACAACAACCCGAAGCTTTTCACTTCGCGGTAATAGAGACAAAATGTTACAAGTTAATGTTATGAGGAAATACCTCAGCTCCAGGTGCTGGCTGAGGGTCAGGGGTGGGAGGTGATGGGTCACGCACCACCCCTCAGGGCTCCCTGAACCCCGACCTCATCAAGACTGATGAATAGTGTGCTAACGGGGACCAGCTCTCCCTTACTGTGTCTGCACTCTCTCTTCTTTTCTTTTCTTTGACGGCCTCTCGTTTTTTTCCCTCCCTCTCACTCTCATGGGGTCTGATCTGGCAGAGGCAAAGTAGTAATACTTATACCTGCTGAACCTTTTAAAGTACCTCGCCATCTGTCGTCTCCCTTGGATTTATAATTATCATCATATCACATTCAAACTAGGCCCTGTCACATTCTTACATAACCTATGCTCCGTCTACAAGCACATGCAATACTCAAGAATAGATTGAATAAATTATTGGGTGAGGTGTTAAATCTTGGCAGGCGATGGAAGTGCTCTCTTTCTGATGAGGCCTCCATGCCTCATCTCTGGGTTGTATCTGTGCACAAGGAGCGAGGAAAGCTAATAACAGGCGCGTGCACGAGTGTGGCTGCTGCATGCATGTGCGGACACACCCGACACATGCACACACCTGACCCCTACACACATGCACAAAGGGACACAGCATAGATACTGTATGTATGTTGGATGCACACACCAGCACCCACAGTCCATTTTCACAGTCATATCATGAAGCCAATTAAAGAGATGAGTCTTATTAGCAGAGGTGTACCAGCCCTCATTAATCATCAGGGTTTCCTGGCAGGGGCTGGTGACATGCAGAGCTCTCTGTCTTCTTTATGAGACTTGTCTCATCATGCCCTTATAAGACACTCATCCAAACTTTACCAAGACTCGTGATTTAGCAGAGCAAGCTTGGCCCAGAGAGACGTTCAGTCATGTGTGGGTCACCTTTGTATGAGCTTCAACGGATCTGAAATTTGAAACGTAGAAATGTAGGCCTTCATTGTGGCACAGTGTTGCCTCACCAGCGTGCGTGTTCAGAGATTTACCCTGCCTCCTCCTCTTCCTAATTGAAAACCCATAATCTTGTTTCCTCCTCCTGCAGGGAGAAACATTAATATGCTCGCTGCAGAGCGCGGGCCCACTGGGACGAGTGAAAGTGGTTGCACAACAATAAGTGCGAGGTGAGGAGAGAAGGTGTAGAGAATCAGATTCCAGGGAAACCCAGGGTAAACATCACCCTGCTCCCTGCTGAAATCTGGCCTTGTTTTCTCGCCTGCCCTGCCCAGACCTCTGGACCACCTGCAGTCCTGCTGATGACAGATTCCCTCCACACACTGGACCATCAGTGCCAAAGGGGGACTAATCCCCCTGCTTCTGTCCCCTTAGTACAATAGCGGTATCACTCGTCCACTCATTCAGCATACCTTCAGCTGATCTGCCTGTGAGTCAATACAAAGCAAACCAACAGGAGGCAGACAGTAAGTTCCCACAGAGCTCTATTCATAGTTTTCCACTGGAATCTCTGACCTGTTCTGGCCCGTCTTATGAAACCTGCTCCTCATAATGACAGGCATTGATGCTCTCGCTTCATTTACATTCACCTTGACATCTCTGTTATGGCCCATGGAGCAATTGAGGAGAGGTGCTTTCCTTTTATTTGGCTACCAGATATTTACAGCATGCATGGCCCATTGTTGTAACAATGAGGCTCAGAAATGTCAAGGATGGGGTGCACTGCAGCAACGAGCTCCAGAAGATGAGTCTGGACATGTGAGTGTCAATGGCCTGGAAGCCGCTCTGTGTGTGTGTGTGTGTGTGTGTGTGTGTGTCCCAGTGTCTAATCTAAAGCAGGTTGTGGTAAATGATTTCCTAGGGTCAGCTGCTTTTCTCTGCCCTTACAAGCTGAGGAGATTACAACCAATGCTCTCATTAATGATTTATCCATGACATTAAAATTCTGTGGGTTTATCTTGTTGCAGGACACTGGCCACATCTTGTCCTTCATGGACAAGAGCCCTTCAGAGAGTTCTACTTAATTCAATTAAAGGTGTGGTAGTGCAAACACGTATATTTTGAGATGCCATGAAAAACTTTTCAAAGACTGCTCGATGAGTCACCCACACAGTGAACTCTGCTCATGAGTCATGGTTCCCCGTCCTCCTTGACCCTCTCCGAGGTCTCAACATCAGCTTAACTGATAGAGCCTGTGGAGGCCTCTGGGTTATCAGAGGCAAATAGAGGCTGAAAGCACAACAGACACTGTGGCTCTGATTTTAAAGTCAGCAGTCCTGACCCAAACTTAACCCAAGTCAAACTAACCAGATTCACTGCTATGAGAACTAATTATAGCCAAAGAAAATAAGAGATAAAACATGTTCTGGCACAGAAGCATGAGCTGTGGACACAAAAGACTTGTCTCAACTTTCATAAAACTGGTTCAACAACAGCCCGGCACTGATCTAGAAGTCTTTCTGCAAAAACATCACTGACAGTTACAAAAAAGGGCTGACAGCTTTGAAGACAGTCGAGCAAGTCTGCCGAGGTAAGTGCTTTTTCTGCACATTACTGTGACAGCAGATGTGTGACGTGGCGATAGAGGAGCCTCTTCATGTTTCACAGGCTGGACATGAAGGTAAGTCTCTACCAGTCCTATTCGAATATGCTCGCATTGATGTGAGCCCCTCTTTATTAATCATGCACTTAACACTGAAGTCTCTGTTGCTTTCATCCTCGTCTCCGCTTCGTGTCCTCACTTTTATCGTTACACAAACTGTGAGCAAGACAGTACCTTTGCCACAATGAGCCCCTTTGATTGTGACCCGCAAACATACAAGCTGTTGCGTACAGGGGTAATGTGCGCGTTGGATATGTAGAGAGAATACATTTCCACAGCCCTTTTAGAGTGAAAAGGATTCATACTACATGTGAGGAGAGGTATCTGCCTGAGACTCTGCCGCCCCCTTGTGCTTAACGCTGGACACAATCTGGGTGAATACCACGAAAACTAAAATTGGATTTTTACCATTAATTGCATTGTGTGAAAAAGGAAAAGAAGAGACCAATAGACCATGCGAGACCTAAGAAACCCCATGTTAACCATAGTGAATTCAGTGTGGTCAGTAAAAAGTAACACCGATGAAATGTGTTGATTTTTATTCAAAAGTTACTGTCTTCAGACAAGTACAAATCAGAAAACAGAGTGACTGGAAGAGGATGGGATAATAGACAACAACTTAGAGTGTAGGCAAGAGTGCATGGAAAAAAGAAAAAAACAAACACTTAAAATGGCCAAAAGGAAGGAAAGAAATTAAATTTTGTATATATACACATGATCTAATAAGAATTTATACCAATGTAGTGGTAAGTAACAAACAATAAACAGTACTTTTTCCTTAAAAGAATTTTCTCTTTTACTTACATAAAATAATTAGGCAAAACACATATAGGCTGTTCATCTACTTTATCACATTACATCTGACCACCTCATGTTTCATGTTCTAAGAAGCCAATTATCCACCTTTAACATGACTGATCCTCGGACATGGAAGATTACTGTGAGAGAAGGTGACCTTCACAAGCATGTTTAAGGCTTAAGCATGGAATGACTACAAAATAAAAAACCTCAGTAGACAAAACATTTCATTAAAACTTGTGTGACAAATATATGTCAAAATCTAAGCTCTGTCTAGCTGCCACAACGCTGCTGAATTATTCTCATCTTCAGTATTGTCTGAATGACTACCATACACATTTGAAACCTTTAAGTATCATGTGACAGGACTTTTTTGTGTTGAGAAAACCTTAAAGCTGAATTTCACAAGTCTTTTCATTAGTTTTATCCAAACTAATTTACATGTAGGAAAAAAGGTAGAAACCCGAAGACATTATCAAGACAAAAAGGAGAGGGGAAGAAAAAAATAAACCAAAAAATAAAAATACAAATTTAAAAATCGTCCTTGATGCATGGCTTCACATGCTTTAATTTTTTTTATTTTACTTACACATTTCTCAAACTTTGTGACTGCAGGTTGAAAAGTTGAAAATAAGAAAAACCAAAAGCACATATATATATATAAAATCAGCACCGATTCATATATATCTTTTATTTAAAATGTAGAGTTACCCATGTCAACATTATGCTGCTGGATTTTAAGAGGAAAAAAAAAACGCGATTTTCTTTGACCGGGCTGCTTTCTTCCAGAGCCCACACAGTGGCGCTACTGGGATTAAACTCTGCTCATTGTTGGGGGAAACGTGTCCCCAGTAGGTGATTCAGTTTGAGGATAAGCTCTACTACTTACTGCTTAACAGCGAGGAGCATTGAATGGACTCTGGGAATCTTTACATGAAAAAGAAATCCTGACTGATTCTATGTGACAGTTCACCATCTTAACCACCAGTGGTTATCGGGACCTCAACTCGGGCCCAGCAACGGAGAAGAAACTTAAACAGAGGGAGGATAAAAGAAAGAGCACAGAAACATAAAGACCTCCATCCAATTGGCTAACACAGTACAAGCAAGCTACTACAGTCTGTTTATAAATTACTACTTCACACCTGGTAACTTACTACAGTTGTAAAAAGGGTTAGACATGAACAAAAAAATGTTTCTTAAGTTAAACACACCAATTCATCCCCGATGAAAAAAGAAAGGGGGCTTTAAAAAAAACAAACAAAAAAACAAAAAAAACAAAAAAAACAAAACTATATGGATTTTTCTTCAGACACGTCTCATTTCTAATAGGTTTGGAAGTGGCCTGTTACACTATTTCTGAACAGGAAGAGCTTACCCAAGATTATAAAAGTAAATATTTGAAACAAAGTCCTCTCTGAGCAAGCAACACTGAGTGTGGGGCTGTCATTGGTCCACGTGGAGTACAAGCCAGAAATTTTTTTTGTCTTGTTTTCGCTTTTTCTTAGAGAAAACGCTTCTGTGTTCGCATCTAAAATTCTCTTTAAATACAAAGCGCCTCTTCCATCATCCCAGCGTCGAAATCATCTGGATACTAGCTTAAAACATGGACACTCCAAGAACCTAGAGGAAACAAACAAAAACAAACGTTTTAATATGACAAATCAAGCCCATGCATAGACGTTAATTCATGTTTTCATCTCCTGTAGGATTGACTATTGCAATGCTCTGCTTCCTGGTCTTCAAAAGAAGAACATATATTATTTACAGCTACTACAGATCTAAGCAGTTCGTCTGCTGATTAAGACCAGGAAGCGAACACACATCACACCAATCCTGAAGTAGGTCCCTTTACTGGTTTTTAAAGCTCTTATTTAAAGCTCTTAATTTGCTTTTACACTATGAACCTTTGAGAAACTTCAGGTTTTCTGGTTCTGGTCCTTTAATTATCTCGAGAGTGAAAACTAAAACTTAGAGTGAAGCAACTTTTAGTTACTATGGCCCACATTTATAGAACAGTTTCCCTGAAGACCTGAGAGCAGCACAGACTTTATCATGTAAAGCAATTTCTATTTGAACCAATGAAGTCTCACTGATGCATACTGATACTGAAAAACCCTTGCACACGTATAGCATGAAAACATACATGAATGAAGAAGTTTGTGTAATGAAGAGCTAAGGATAAAGTGAGAAGATAACGAGGTGAACCTGTCAAGTTTATATGCGACTATAAAAATACAGGTTTGGTCTCCTAAAGGCAGGGTGTCACCTGAGTACGTGAATCATTACTGCAGTTGTTGCCAAAGTGTCATTGGGAGAAAGTCATCTAGTCATTAACTTCAATCTGCTCACTGTAACAATTACTGTCTGTTTCTAAAATCCTACTGTGTTGAGTGTGTTTGACTTTGTCTGTTTCTAAATTCTAAATTTCTGCAGCGACGTCAACAGCTGTGCAGCCAGGTGTGCTGCTTTGTAACGTAGCTTAGAGAAGGCTTTGATACATTTATGACAATTAAGTGATTTAAACCTGACAGAAAACACCCAAAGGCTTCTCTATATTGAGGTGGCGTCTTAAGATCCTTGCATTTCCAAGCACAGAATAAGAAGAAACCCCTAAGGCAAATCACTTGCTTTTATTAAAGCTGGGACATATTGAAGAATTTAAGGCTGGCGGTACACTCTGAAATAAATAACATTTGGCATGTTTATGCAGACAAAAATGGCAGCTTTGCAACCACTATGAAATGTAGCATTTGGCTGCTGCGCATTCAGCCTGGTCTGCTGAAGTTGTCTCAATGTTTTACTGTCTCATTCAGCGCCGCAAATACAACATGCTTGCAAGTGATCCATGTAAGGCTGATTGCAAGCCACCTATCTTCCATTTAACCTCATAGACGTATCGCTAATTTTAGTTTGAGGAGACTACATGTCATGATTACTCTCCCTGTTCCACTCAACCATCTGCAGCTGGCCATCACGCAAACACACCTGGAATCTGCAACCGTGTTTTGGAATTTGTTTGTTGCACTCCATTGGATTGTTTGAGTACACGAGATTAGAAAAGGCTAAATAGTCAAGAAGCTCCTCACCGATTCATCCATGATAGAAGCAGGGTCAAAGAAGTCTGGCTTGAGCTCAGATCTCTCACGACGATTCTTGGAGGGTGGCTGGAGGAAAAAGAGGAAGTGTTTAGAGCAGATACTCCATTAACCTTTTTTGCCAACACAGCCGCTTGAGCAGACGACCAATTAATGTTTCCATTTCTGCTTACACTAAAAATGGGTTTGAACCATATCAAAAGGCAGACAACACAGACACAGACTTTTGCATTATGTATTACCATAATAAAGAAAGGATTACTCATTTTAGCAGATATTTGTAACATTGAACCCTCGTGGCTCAATTTTGAAAGAATTTATCACCCACGCAGCGAACAGAGTGGATTCAAAAGGAACTAGGGCAGTTGTTCAATTTTCTGGTTGATTCAACATGACATTTAGAGCCTTTCTCAGAGTACAGCACAAGTGTAAGCATCCAAAACAGACATTTGTCTTGGATAAAATTGAGTTCTGGCTTCCCACATCATACATGGTTCTGTGGTGTTGGCGTGAACGCTCAAATAAGAATCACGTTGCCACGTGTTGTATCAACAGTGTCAAGGCGCTGTCAACAGAGCACATCAGTGTTTCTCACAGAATTAGATTTTATCTGTGGCAGCAGGGGATGGCAGAAGGTGGAGTTCAGGCTGAGGGGATTGATTATTGTAATTGCCCAGTGAACATGCACGCACTTGACTCTCATGCACATCCAAAATGACAGGGAGTTCAAGTATTATGCTGTGGTCTGCCTGCCCATTGTGGGAATATGCACAGCTAAAGTTGAATCTACCAATGCAATACTGAGCTATGTCTGTCTGCTGAAGAGAGTAAGAACTTCAGGGGGGTTTTCTGACAGTGTTGTTTGCTCCTGTGCTGCCATGTATTTGTTGTGCCTACGCAGCATTTCAAGGTTGTTTTAAATGCACTATATGAATAAAGTTGACAATGACAAGTCCAACTATGAAGAGTAGGTGCATGTACGATACATATTGTGATACAGGGGCAGCGGTACAACGTATTACAGTATATTGGGATATATTGCAAAAACTTCACTGAAAAACTAATACATAAAAAATATGCAGTTTTCTTTGATTTTTAATATAGTAAATGTCATTCATTTTATACATTTTTTTTTATTCCGGAATATCTGTTTTCTGATTATGCCATTTTTTATAAAACATATTATTCTATATTTTCTTCATCCTGGTCGCTATATGTTCCGAAGTGCTATTATTTACTTTCATACCAAACCTGAGCCAGGAGGAATAATCATTTACGTTCAGCTGTGACAGGTCAAAGTGAGGTTTAATTATAAGCGCACCGTTTACAGGAATCCAGTATCTGCTATTGCAGCCGTGACAGGATGAGCAACAGCGTGTTTAAAAATGCTGATAAATTGCTGTATTGATTTTTTTTCTTGCACCCCTAATGAGAGGACAATGGGTTTTTGTGTGTTTGACCGGCGAGGAGAGATTAGATTAGGTTGGGTCATTGGCCGTAAAAAATAAGACAAACAAGAGTTTCTTACTCGAGACACTGAAAAATAAACTGACCTGCCGTCAATGATATTTACAAATTATTAACATATCATTCGATTTAGTGGGACCTCAATTTCATTGTCTAATGCCTGATCTCCACCACTTTACAGACACAAACATGAGCTACCTTTGATACTAAAGAATGATATGGCGGATACTAAGAGCGGAGAAAAAGACAGCAGAAGAATGAAAGAAAAAAAACACACCAAGATTTACTGATATTCATATAAAAACAGAACGTCAGCCTTCAGAGAAAGGACTTGAAAAAACAAAACATGTTGGTTTAATTAGTTACATGTATATCTCACCAGATCAATGTCCATGGTGTCAAAGTCCATGCCTTCATTGAGGTCATCCATGCGACCCTCAGATGACATCATGACGTCTTCCACTATTGGCTCTTCATCTTCCTCCATAAGCCCTGTGCCGCGACGACTACAAAGAAAGAAAGAAAACCGTTAGTGATCACAGAGTAATCATATCTTTTCAGTTACATGATTTAAGTGCAGAGGGTGTTTGTGTCTTACATGGCGTGCTGCAGGTTGTTTCTGAGCTTGGCGTAGTTCATGGCTCGTTCCTGCTGCTGGCGTGCCTCTTCCTGTCTCTGAGCCAGCATCCACGTGACCTGGGAACTAAAAGCACATGAGTAATTAGACGTTTGTTTATCCATGCGCTTGGTGACCTAACTAGAGAAACCATAAAGATGTGAGCAGATAACCCACTGGCCTCACACAGATGAGAGTCAGGTTGGACAAATAAACTCGTCAGTTTCAGTCCCAGTTGAGCCAACACTTGGCAGACTGGAAAGGGCAAGTATTTTGCTACCATTTAAATTAATTGCACACAAAAAGGAAACTCCTGTGAACCCTGTTCTAATGTATCATGGCTCATATTCCAGTCCTCTGATTCCATTCTTTGAGAATAAGTGATACAGCAATCTGAATGTTGGACCTCAATCTAGGTCTGGTCAAATGTATAAAGTTTTGTGGCAGGAAGTATTAGAATGCAAAGGAATAACAGATGTTTTAGTAAATGGCCATCAAAGAGTTTTGGAAATGATGATGGACTAACCAGCAAATGAGAAGAAAATTTAATACAGGACTGTAAAATTAGGGAAGTAATTTGTGTGTGTTCTGGCACAATATTCAGTGCTTTAGAAGTTTAATGGTGTGAACAAGAGAGCTGGACTAATAACGCCAAAGTAAACATGACTTTATATAAATAAATACATCAGACAAGTATACATTTTTTCTAAAGATGTTACAGCTTTGTTTTTTGAGGCTTAGGGAACTAAGTTGAAGTTTAATTTTTAATAGTATTTGGTTTCATTATTTCATTTTGCACTAAAAATGAAAAGAGTAATGAAACCTAAGCCCAGACTGACATGTTGCTGTTGTTCACTACCACAGCTGCAGCACACCAGACCATAAAGAATTGCAGTGGATAGTCTGAACACCTCAAACCTGAGACACATTCAACAGTAACCTTTAACAAAAATGCACTTCCGACTGACACATGCACGCACGCGCACACACACCAGACAGTTTTTGCAATTTTACTAATGTCACCAAGAAAAAAAAGGACACAGATTGGACTAGCTGTCAATCACACTAAACTACACATGTGCCAAGTGTTTTTGTCTATTGTCCTCTAAATGGGAACATAATTTACAAAACTGACATTTTTATGCACTTACTATGTCCATTTCCATATACACTATATATATATATATATATATATATACACATATATATATATACACATATATATACATATATATACACATACATACACACATACACATACATACACATATATACACATATATATATATATAAATATATTTATATATATATACATACATATATACACATATACATATATATATACATACATACATACATACATATATATACATACATATATACATACATATATATATACATATATATATACATATATATATACACATATATACACATATATACACATATATATATACACACACACATATATATATATATATACATATATATATATACACACATACACGCACTATATGACAGGGATGGGAATCAGTATCGCTTCAAAATCACTGAATCGATAAAATCCAAAAATCCTATACATCTTATGCTTCACTGTGCAGACTGTAAAATACAAATACAATCAGCAAAAGCATTTTAGCCGAGTCATGTTTGAGCTGTTTGTTTCTTCTTTTTGGGAGAACAATATTTGTTACACTTGGAGAATTATGTCTTTGAAATGACTCAGTGCAGTGGACACAGTGGACACATTGTCCCATCCCTACTAAGACCATATTTTGTTGTATTTTAAAGGCAATGACAATTGTGGTAAATTCTGGATGTTAAGTCGGGGACTTAATTAAAACTAGATTGAATTAATTTTGTATAAAATACCTTGTGTGTATTGAGCAGTTACAACAGTAACTGAAATTCATCTTACTTGTAATCCATGGGTGTCTGGTGATGCTGAGGCGTCTGTTGATGGTGTTGTGTGTGTTGGTGGGGCTGCTGCTGGTCGTGAGGGAGGGGATAGACTCCCATGAAGCTGTCATCACGGCCCCTCTTAGGGTCTCGCATGGCAGTAGAGGTGAGGTGGGGCGATGGCATCATGACCGGGGTCTGCATGCTCTGCTGCCACACTTCACTGCTGCTGCTGCTCTCCTCTGAAAGGGAAAAGTGTCAAGACAAACAACTTGTGAGGGAAATCTGTGATAAGCATCTGCACATGTGTTGTAAATTTAAGTTTGAACTATGTTGAGGTTCAAAATATGACTGTGATCAAATGTAGGACTGTAACTTGGTACTCTAACAAAACCACCAAATGCTTCTTTACACTGGAGGCTGGGTTTCACTTTTGGTTTTCTGAAGAATTCTAAAATGAGGTTGGAATATGGGAGTAGTATTTCCAAACTCAAATTAAATGTTTTCTCAAAGGATGTGGAATACTGTTCATGTAGGAGTAGCATCCAATCATTGTATCCAGAGATTTGCTCTTTTACAGCTGAAACATTTGCAATTCATAGTGCAAAAGTGCGTGCCAGAAATAATCCTGACTGTGAAATCTGAACCTTAGATATTAACAAAAAGGTGTCACAACTACTAACACTTAAAGGAACCATTTCATTTCGACTGCACTTCAGTGACAGGCTGGCTCATTACTACTTCTACACCAAGAACGGCATTTTGTCACACTATAGTTACACTTCGTCATTAAAAAGGTCTTCAGCAAATACACACACACACTTCACTGTGCCTGTATACTTGTGACTGTGTATAGTGAGGATTGGTTGGTCTCCATCATACCATCTGCTGTTTAATCTCCTCACCCATCAGCTCTGCTGGCTGAGCCAGGCTGCTAGAAACACATCTGGGTTAATCTGGGCTCCGACACCACTTTTGTAATATCATGACTTGACTAGGCTATAGAATATATGTTTCACATGAAGACACGATGGTTTATTTTTACTTACAGTATTAAAACACACTCAAACAATTTAAAAAAAAAACAAAAAACAGCCTGATTTAACGCTCATTTTAGATTTGTGCATAAATACATCTGAATGGCAATAAACAAAATTTGACTTCAGGGGGGTGGAGAGGTTGGCAAATGAATAAAAAAGGTAGACACAAATAAGTGTAATGGAAACTTTAGCAAATAAAAGAGGATGTTTGTGTGGACTGAGAAGGAAACACAACATTCCTAAACTTTGGACAAACAACAAATATTATTACAATAATGAACAGAAGCAACAACAAACAGCTATTGAAGGTCTTTATCAAGTCGTCAGTTGACAATCATCCAGTGGTGACGTGTACTTTGGCGCCACCTACTGCCTAACTCGGTGAACTTACTCCCAATATTCAGTTGACAGCAGTTGATGGATACACACGTTATTTCTTAAATTATGGCCAAAACACGTTTCGTAAGGTTGTGGTGACCTTTGGTTTCGACCCAGTATGTCACTGAGGCCGAGTGTATGTTCGTGCCAGATTTAATGAAAGACCCCCTGGCATTCCTGAAATACTAGGTTAGACTTGGCGCAAATCCAATGTCATGCTGACATTGCATATTGACCACCAAAATCTATCTTAATTAGTTGCCGAGTCAAGCGAATGAAAACAGAATTAATCCATGAAATATGGAAGGTTAACTAAAAATGTCTGCAGCCCCAAAAAATTACATCAAATTTCTTTTACAAGGAAATGGAAAAGCTTAATATATATTAAACAATGAAATATTAAATTGTTGATTTCCAAGTGCTGTACCTTCAGGGAGCTTCCTCTTGGCTGCTGACGTTCCAGCTGTTACAGAAGGAGGCTTGCTCTTCTTGGAGCGAATGGAGGAGCCTCTGCTGGAATAGCCACTCATCACCGACATGGTATCGTCATCACCACCAGCCTGCAGGGAATTCCTGTAGGAGATGAGGGGGAGCCAACAGTCCTCTCGCTGCAGTGCCATCTGGAACGTCATGAAGCGCTCCAGGTACATGTGGCTGGGAGAGGAGGGAGGTCACACACAGAAAATATGAATAAACTCATGCATCCATGCATTTAAAGAACAAATGTTACAAATATAACCAGGTGCAAATTCCAACAGGTGGTTAAAAAGCCTCATGGCAACAACTTGCACATCAGAAACACCAGTTGCACCAGTTGTCACCAGCACCTGTTGCACTGAAACCTGCCAACCACGGAAGCAAGAAAACACTTACACAGTCCTCTTGTCTTGTCTCATAAGTTTGGAGGAGAACTCGCTGAGGATATCTAAGAAAGCCAAATTGAGGGGAGGACCTCCTTCCCCCTGGGGACTGGGGTCCTTAAACGCAAACTCAATACCATCTCTGGGGGGAGAGAGAGTGAGAGAGTGAGAGAGGGAGAGAGAGAGAGAAAGAGGGAGAATTAATAAGAGAGAATTAATAAGCACATAGTGAGCTGTGAAATAAAATTGTTTCACTGCCATAAAAACTAAAGTAGGTGCTATAAACCACGATAGTCTTAAGAGACCACTTTTATAAGAGGATTTTGGATAACATATATTGCTATGTTATGCTCAGCAAGGAATAGTTGAGTTTACAACACAATCTTGAATAAATTGGACGTAATTTATGTGACAACACACCAGCTATAATGTAAACTGTGAAACAGTCACAAATTACACACCATCATTTTTATATTCAACATCAAGACCTGGTATTTTTCTACTGTCCTGTTTTAAAACTTGTGATGCTGCCGGTTAACTCTAACTTGAAAGAGAGGTTATTAACTCACTTGTTTAACAATAAAAATATTACAACCTCGATGGAAAGAAGGCAGAATTACCCAAAAGACTGCTGCTCAAATGGCATATTGCAATGCAAACTTCATACAGGCTGTGAGCATACTGGGAAAACCCCAGGAAAAAGCCATGCAAACATTGTAAATGTGCACACACCTGACTGAGATAATAATTTAATAACTCAAAATCAAATGTGTATCACCCACAAAAGGTCAAGACAGTAGATCTTCCATTGCCACTGGGAAAACTCAATAGTGCAACAACAGAATTACGAATGCTGGTGTTGCACGCACTTGTTTCATGTGTGTGTTTCTTACGTGGTGTATAACAGACCCATATCTTTGGTTTATAGCTCTTTTTAAAGCTCTTGATGAGCGTAAAAAAAGTCTGATGTTACATGTGACATATTTTTCTAAAATCATGTGCACACTAAATCAAACACAGTATTCAAGAGTGTCTTTCTGGCATGACAGCTTCCAAACACAAGTACCGAAATCTAAGAAGACCAACGCAAGATAACCATAACAGAATGAAACCTTACTTGTGTAGCATAGCAATGGCATCTCTGGTTTTGACTTGGTCCAGACCAAACGTTAGAGAAAAACGACGGGCCAACTCTTTAATTCCACAGAATGAAGAGGCGGAACGATCGAACCCATGACCCAGTTCAGACAGCATTTCATTAAACAGCTGAAAGAGACAGACAGAAAAGGGAAACACTAGATGAACTATCTCTTACAAATAGGATGTGACTATGATGTGAGAGAAAGTGTGTATGCACTGACCTGCTGCAGACTGAGAATGAGTGTCTTGGCACACTGAATCTTGTCTATTTGCCGAGTCTTACTCATTGTCTCTTTGATGATGTCACCATAATCATTGTAATACTGCAAATAAAGTAAATAAATAACTGAGCCATTGAAAAAAAACTGTAATGCATGTCTCTGTATACATGAGCAGATTTACATGTACACTCATCTTACCCGCATGTACTGTTTAAAGATATCAGCCCCCGTTTTCATCTCGACCACACAGTAGATGATCAGTTTACAGTAGGCAGCCAGGAGGTTTCTTCTCTTGTGCAGAGCTTCAATCTTGACGGCCTCATCGTCCTGTTGCCCATCTGAAGAGTGAAATTGGAGTTAGGAAACTGTCCTCTACTTGTTCACCTTGTGCATTGGAGAGAGCAGAAGCTAAATGAGCTTCTTGACCGGCACATTTGCATTTGTACCTGTGCTATTTGTGTCATCGTCCTGGTCTATGAAGACATGATTCAGGATGAAGGAGAGTAGCTCGGACTGCAGTGAGTCCTCGGGGGAATAGACAAGAGGCTCCAGGTGTTCTCTGCCTCCGGACACCATCTGGTGGCTGAAGATGAGCAGGAGATCACACAGGATGGTGAAGGCCTGTGGGAGGACAGAAAAAAGACAGAAAGCAACGCTCAGTAAGCACAAGTACAACAAGGGATTTGGTGGATTTGTTAAAGTCTGACATCATTTGGGAGGTGCAGATAGCTTTATCGTTACACACCATCATGAACTTTTTATTCATTCATGAACCGAGCAGGTAGACTGTATGCAGTGAAGTCAATTTCTGATGTGAAAACATCCCTTTTACCGAGTTCCAAGGTTTTAACATATTTAACATATTGTCCAATTGTTATTCATCTCCAATTTATATTCTATGCTCTTGCTTTTAAGCAGCTACTACTGCTACACATAGACCGTCATATCTCTTACCTGTTCTTTCACAGAAGTGTTGACATTGGTGAGGTAGCGCTGACACATCATACAGAATGCCCTCATCTGCTTCCTCAGAGTCACCATGTCATCCTGATTCAAGAGAGCGTTAGAATTTAATTAAACATCATATATTTGAGTCGTCAAAACAGTAAGACTGTGAACTAAGTCAATAACGATGAATGGATTAATGTCTTAATAGCAATTGTTTTGACTGATGATTTATCAATACATACAAATGGCAAGTTTTCTGATTCCAGCTTCATAATTGTTATCATTTTCCTCCCCAACAACTCAAAATAAACCACAATGGTTGGACAATGTGAATATACATCAGTGGTTACAGTTCAATAATATTTCATTAAGAAGAAACGATGGTCATTGATGGACATTTTCAACGTTTTACAAATCAAACAGAGTAAATATTTGGGGATAAAAAAACGACTGTGCATTAAAATAATCATTAGTACAGTAAACAGTAGTACAGTTAACCGTACAGTAAACATGGCTCACCTTCCTGGAGCTGCCCTCAGATATCTTGGCCAGATGCCATAAGATCACATAGTGGGTACACTGCAGCGAGTGGATGACTATCTGCTCACAAGAGAAAGACGTAAACACAGGTCAATATTTGGTTGCACCTCCAAAAGTCTGATGTTGAATCATAGAACTACAAGTTGAAGAGGTTCATATATCGACCTGCTCTGGCATATCTCCGTTCTCTATGCCTGTGTTGAGGAGCTTGAAGTTACTTGTAAAAAGATCCCACCCAGACAGATCATGAGCACTGCAACAGATAAAAACAAGAAAAAATAAATCACGGTTAGATCTGCAAACACAAGCAATTAGTTTTTTAAGTGGACATGTCAGTTAATACACATTTCAAAAGAAACGTCTTACTTGTGAAATGCTGTGATCCTCTTTAGAGTTGACAAAACCTGATATGCATCATCTTCATCAGCATCTTCCCCCTGAAAAGAGAAATTATACAACTCAAATTTCATTTGACAAATGTATTAACTGTCTAGGAGACCATGAGAAGGAACACAATTGAAATCCTATAGCCATTTTGCATTTTATAATGCAATATCAGGCTAAAAGCAAGAAAACTGAAGGAGGTCCATTATGTTTATTCCATATAAACCGCGGATAGCCAATTGTGATCAGAAGAAACAAGTTAATCAATGTCATAAACATATTTATGGCCAGCAAACACACACACATCACTCCCACCTCTTGTAGAAAATCCTCCAGTAGCCTGCTGAACTTGTCAACCAGCTCATCTAGCAGCTGGGAGCGGGCAATGTCCACCCGATTAAAGATAGTGAACTCCTCGTTACAAAGGGCATGGTAAGTCTTAGAGCAAGCCTCCAAAACCTCAGTGTCTGTGTGCTTCTCCACAATTTCCTTGATCTGACGCAGCAGGGACTCTAGGTGCTGGGTTTGAGGGAAAGAATTACACAAAAACAAAGAATTTAGATTTCAGGTTCGGGTAAATCTTTTTTGTCTTTTAAATATTGTCGCCCGGTGACCGCTATACCTTCTCCAGACGCCCCGTTGTAAAAATTTCCAGGTCGAAAAACTGAGGCAGCTGCAACAAGTTGGTCACCTTCTCAGAATCCACAGCGTACTGCACAACAAACAATTCAATTGAATCAGATTCTGATTGTGAAAAAACAAAACAAAAAGTGAATTTTTTAAAAAGGACTGACTGAGTGGATTTAACAAACCTTGGCCAGTAGAGGGGGCAATGCCACAGCAAACAGCTCCGTCATTCTTGTTCTGTCATCCAACTGAGTCTTCTTCTCTTTCGCTGTCATCACCTGATCAAAAAGCAACAAATCGTATGCTTATCCTTACTACAAGGTTGCTTTTAAACAAAAAATACAATGCTGGACTGCTTTTTCTTTTATTAAGTTTAATTTTTGCCCTGACCATGACTCAATGTATTTTATTTCCATGTTTATCTTAGTTTTTTATTATTATTGTTACATATTATTATTATTATTAGATAACATAAATGATCCAGAACAATTTGTTTTTAATTGAACAGAAGGAACAGACTCCATAACAACCATTTTAAAACAGAGCCAAAGCAAAATCCATCAAGTAAAACTAATGATAAATAAATAACAGCTCAACTTATATCAAGACTGCAATAACTAATAGCTTGTGAAGCCCTCAAAATGTCAGCTATAGAAAATGCAATAGTTCATTCTGAAAATCCCT
This sequence comes from Solea senegalensis, assembly GCF_019176455.1. Lineage (NCBI taxonomy): Eukaryota > Metazoa > Chordata > Actinopteri > Pleuronectiformes > Soleidae > Solea > Solea senegalensis. The sequence goes on from NC_058032.1 coordinate 16,799,282, forward strand.
GTTAATAAACCGTCTGCATATTATGACTAAAATGCACTATTTGTGCAGTTTAGTCATGTATCAGTCAGTTCCAGAAAACAAGTGGATGGGATGATAAAAAGCAAAGGGATGAGCTTAAACCAAGTCAGCTATAAAGTTACTCATCATGTGATCAATGTTCAACAAACATATAGGGAAAAAGATTATACTAGTTGCTTTTACCCTCTTCCCTGTGCCTCTTCCAACAGGTGGGTGGCATTCAGCAGCTTGGCGTACAGTGCACAGCATGATTTCAATCAACGCTGTCTCTTGTCTGTCTGTAAGAGCTACAAAAACAAACAAACACTTTAATAACAATCGAGGTAAACATCCCTGAAATCAGTTGAAACTAACAAAACCATTAGGTTGACAATATCCAAATTTATATTTATTCCAGCAGATACTTGTTTTTTTTACTCTATTGCAAGAGGTAACAACACTGCAAATGAATATGATCTGGACAAAAATAGTATGTTAGACTAATATGTTGTAGCACACATTTTAGGTCATAGAGTCATTAGCTGTCATGGAGACATTTTTTCATCATACCTTCCTCTCCTGGTAAAGGTTCATCTAGCAGTAAGCTGATCATACACTCCCAGTCCTTCAGTAGCTCTGCACCACATTCCCAGAGGGAATCCACTAGGTAGGCTGCATGCTCATGGAGCTAACAAGAGAGAATGAAGGACAGATCACTCGGTCAGCTTACATACCCACAAAGAAAGACAGAAATGTCCCCTTTTGTCTGGGGAGAGAAGAAACTATGATGATGTACCTCACTCTCCAGGAAGAAGAAGACAGTGGTCTTAATGAGGTTGGCATTGGGGCTTTGTCTGCCTCTTCTCTTGGGGGCACCATCCTCCTCCGGTTCCCGATGGCTGAACAATCTTCAAGAGTATTAATCATTAGTTTGGTAGCAAGCAAAGGCAACTCTTGCATAATCTACCAGCCACAAAGCAGTAGAAAGTCACAAAAAACAAAACCAACATACTCATATTGTAGGTGAGCAGTAAACAATTATTGTTAGGCTTAAACTGAGAAACAAAATAGTGTCACTACAATGTTGACTTTATACACAGAGGTATTGAGTGTGTCTTACTTCTTGTAAATGAACCTGCCTCTATATCAATATGTCTGAAAACAGTTTGGTGTCGAACTCTAGCTACTATTCACTGATAAATTCATGCCAGGCATACTTCTTAAAGAGGAATTCTCCTGCTGCAATAGCGACTGGCCTGTGTGCAGAGTAGACCAAGTGATAGACACTCTCACAGTCTTCAGAGGTCAACACTTCCTCTGTACTGCTGCAGAGACAAAAAACAAATGGTCAGTCAACATTTACAGTAGAATTATAACATCCCATGTTCTGATGTGTCCTCATGGATCCAAGACTTACTTCAGGACAAGTGTGAGTAGCTTAATTGCCTGAACAGCAACATCATACTCTTTGTCAAGAGTCATGGAGACGATACGATCCTGAGTGAGAGAGAAGAGATTTATTTAGTCCATGGGCTAAAATGAGTAATCTGAATACAGGGTAAAATGTAGCTATAAGTCGATTAAGTTATTCAGTTTGTTGCAGTGACAGAGTGAGAAACAATTAAGTTTGTGTTGTCGTGTCTAAGTTGCCCAGCAGGTGGTGCTGACCTTGAATCGACTGGTGAAAAGTTCCAATCTTGCATTGAGCTCTCTGTTGTGGTAGAGACCCTGCAGAGCTGTCAGACACTTGAGACGGACCTCACCTTGCTGAAAAAGAGAAGTGGAGAGCACTTTGTCACCAAGTAAACAAGAGTAAACAGAACAAAAGTGTGGATACAAAATCCTGTTTTTTAAATTATTTCTGAGCAAATTAGTCATTGGTTGAAACAGTGACCGTTCCTGTAGCTGGACCATGATGGAGAGACAGCAAAAGGTGGGTGTGGAGGTTGCTCTGTTTCTGTATAGCGGATATGGAACATTAGATTTGTTTCATTTTTCCATATATGTTAGCTAGTGTCGGTGTCACATTTGTGTGTCCACAACTATTAAAACAAACCACCTGGCTGCCAGTCCAGTTTCGTGTTACTGCAATGGTTGAGCTGGCTGAGTCTGTGCATGCCCGGGGTGCCGAGAAGGGGTCAAATCATGAAAACAATGTAAAAACTCTTATGATGGGTGATGGGTGCATTAATGTCCTCTAACTCACCTTATCATGCATTGTCCATCCCACATATTTCAGGTAGCTGTCATTGAGAAAGGCATCGCTATAGAGTTTCATCCACACGCCAATCTCTTCTATACAGATTGCCCTGATTTCTGCTATTGAGTCACTGTTGAAACAATAAAACAGTAGACAATTATGAGAGTTTTCAATAGCAGAAGTATGAAATATGTATCAAAACTCAACACTTTTGATGGATTATGTAGTCATACCGATATCTGTGAACAAACACTCCTTTGAAGATTGCATTCATCATGTTTTCAATCTCATCTTGATTTTCTTGGAGCTGAAATTAAGAACAGAAAAAAAACATGAGCATAAATCTGACCTGGCTAGAATGCTATAGAGGTAACCAGGAGGCATTAACTTTACTAGAAGTGTGTGACAAGGAACACTGCCACCATGCTGCGGTGTGGCTGCATGATTAAATAACAGATGGATGCCCTGTGGGACTCTGTTATGTAACCTAGTGGACAATGCAACCTGAATAACATACAACACAACACTAACAGTCCAGCATGGAGAGAGGTGATTCATTTATAAAATGAACGGCACAGACTTAAGCAGAAGTAGTTTTTAACTCGACAGTGCAGACTTTAATTGGCTTGACTGGGTAACACGGTAGATGGAATTTTTGCTGATTCTTGCAGTAATTCTTATAAAACTGGAGCTGCCAAAATGGCATTTGTGATGAACTATCATTAAATTATATGTTTATTCAATCACCTCTTGAACAAACCTGGTGAAACTGACCTTATTCATGGCAGTTATTTTTGATATGATATTGTAGGATAAACACTGTTTTTACCAGCAACATTAGTCTGGGTCCCACTGCAGTTTTTCAGTTTTAAGAGAGCTAGGATCATGAAATTGCTCAAGTATAAGGGTAGGTCACACTAAATACTTATTTATTATAAACTGCATATATGTTTCCTGTATTTTCTGAATGTGTTCCAATAAAGTGACTGAGAAAGTACAGTGCTGTATAAATAATAAAAGACATCGGCAAAACTACAAAAACAGATTAGAACTGCTGGTATTCAAGCCTGACTGCAAAAATAAGTTTTACAGCCACTTTTTTTACTTTTGTAAAAAAAAGGGCTGCAGATATAAACTGGATTTTAAGTTTTACAGACACTTTTTTACTTTTGCAAAAAAAGGGCTGCAGATATGTTTGAGGTTGCCTTCCTCGCTGTTAACATATGATTATAAATTTAATCAGTAATTACATAAGAACACTGCTAAAGAATGAAACAAAAATGTTTTTAACCAACATCACTGATTCATTATTTTGTTCTCATCTGATGTCACTACTGCTATCTTGAGCACTAAAAACCAGCTTCTCAGCTACAACAATATCAGTGAAACCAATTCCTTCCCCCCTGTACTATAGCAAGGCTTTTGCAGTGACAAGGGCAGAACTATATTCTCCATCAACCAGAGTTTGATGAGTTTAGGAAATCTTATGTTGGTTGTTTGGTCTGTGTGCAAAGATGTTGGGGGTTCCATCTACTAACATTGTCTTCGGGCATACAAAATACTGCACTATTGTCTTGTCCAGCAACTGAGGCTATAAAAAGCAAAACTCATAAACTGAAGGAGTCTAAGAAAGAGTTTAGAACTATGTTTTCACAGTTGTGAACTCTTTCTTAGACTCCTTCAGTTTATGAGTTTTGCACAAAAAGTTGTGATGCAGATCATATGTGTTATTTTTGCTTTCTGTATCACAACTTTTTGCAAAAGAAAACAAGAGTTGACAACTTAAAACATTGACTGATGAACCCAATATATAAACACACCACTGCTCAAATATTCTAAAATTCAGTTACAATTTGATTCATTTAATATGCATGCTGTCTAAAATGAAAACAAGAATATTTTCAAACAAAGGCAGCCATGTGGTTACTCTTACCTCTTTGCGTTTCTGCAGGAGCAGCTCTAGCCTATCATTGGCCCTTTTGGGCACAGCTTTATTCCTCTCTGCCTCATACTGGCGCTGGGTGTTGTCCATGTTGATGCTCAGATTTAGAGCTACATTCACCAGGGCTGTCATCAGCTTCATGGCTGTCAAAAGAACACGCAACATATAGAAAAAAAAAAACACAGAAAACACCAACTGATTAATGTGATAAAACTGGTATGGTGTGTGAATTTATATGACAAGGCACATAAATAGGACACATGGTTGTCAACACAAAGTGTATCTTTACTGCATGATGAAAAAGGTCACATTTAATATATTTCATATTAAGAATAACCTGTTTTTGACAAACGGACCATGGCTATATCAGAATTCATTTGAGTCACCAAATGCCATATACTTAGTGTATTTCAATTTCAGTTAACCTCGATTGTTGCATTTACGTACACTTAAACGTGCGGTTAGAATCATTACTCAAGAGATTACCAGCTGTCTCAAATGGCTTTGCGTGATCTGACAAAACTGGTTGCCTTGAACGGCAGTGACCAACACATAGGCACAACAAAAACATATCTCCCATAATCATGGACAGGTAAAGATGACATAAGTGGTTTCAGGCACAGACAGCAATGCACATGTGTTCTTGTAGTTACTCCTCCCACCTGTACTATTAATGACTGTTGTAAAACATATGATGCTACTGCTGTGTAGTCTGCATGCTTCTTGTTATTACACAGAACACGATGTGCCAACAGTTTAATGGGTAAATCTACCTACACTATATTACAAACCATGACACCCATGTGCACATCAAGCATGTGCTATAAAAACACAAAGGGTCAATTAGACAAACTCAAAATCTTGCTCTACTTGTGTATATATATTAATTTGGTCTTTGAATCATTCAAAATTACGTTAACAAATTAAAACATTACAGTGAAAAAACAAAAAGAAAGACAAAATAAAGTACTAAAAAAAGTTGTGAAATAGCCATAGTTTCACTGTTCAATTAAAACCTACCCAATTATCCTCCCTCCACCCTTTAAGAAAAGAGCTCTTGAAATGTGTAAAAGTGCCAATATTAAGATCATAATCAGCCTTGGTACTTTTCCCACCATGCTAATTTAACTCTTCACTCTTAAGATCACATTGATTATCGTAAAGGCTACATCCATGCTACTACATTTTCACTTAAAACTTGTGTTTCAGGCCAAAACATGATCTACATCCAGAGCAAGCATTTTAGCTCCATTTCAGAATGCATCTGCTTCTATGCTAACAAATTTCATGTGTATCATATGACCACTTTTTTTTTTTATTACACAGCCAATTAAAACGGCATGGACAAAAAAAAACTTACACCAATATTTGGTGCTAAACACTTTTGCATTCACTGCTGTCAGGTGACTTCTACACAGCTGGGAGTTCTAATCACTATTAACAATCTTGTTTCAGCAAAGGTCGTGTGTGATCACATGACCTTACAGGTACAGTGGGCATGTGCATGCTGGTAACAGGAAGTTGATTCTTTCATCTGCAGTTGTTTGCTTAGTTTCAGAGTGTTACTAAAGAGAAATGACAATAGTAAAACGTTGAACAATTTTTTTTTTTATTATTCGAGCAATGATGAAGTGAGCGCAAGTGTAAACAGAGCTTTTCATGAATGCAGGTAACTGCATCATTGTTTCCAAAGGTCTCTGTTTTACCCATCTATTCTACAATGCAGCTTCGGAGCTTTCAGATATCAACAAATATTTATGAATTCCCGTTTTTGGGGCTCCAAACAGCATGGTAATATGGAAAGCTTATGTAAAATGTATGCCTTTTTATAAGAAAACAGAGTTGTATGGATGTGGCCTGAGTCAACCCTAACATTTAAATGTATCACTTACCCACACTCGCACACCTAAACACAGAGATAGTTCATCTTACCTGCCAGTGTTGAGGTGTGTCGGAAGGCTCGAACTTGGGAGTCCGATAGTCCGGTGAGAAGAGAGATGACTGTGTCCATCATGTACTCATCATAGATGATACTGTACTGACACTGGCGCACAAGCACGGCAATGAATTCACAAAAGCTTGATTTAAACTTCTTCCATTGGGGCCCAGCTATGGTTAGAGGATAATCACCGCTGTCCTAGAGTCCACAGAGGGAAAACCATCAGTAAATTAAATTATGATATGCTACTTAAATGTGATACCATAACCAAGTCTGTAACATGTTGGCAAGTTTTACTGTTCTTAACAGCTAAAATTATATTATTATATATAATCTTAAATGACACTATGGGGTTTACACTGAATACGTTAATGACGGCACAGGATAAAGAAAAATTACCTCATCAAATTCCTCTGTCATTCGTCGGATGATCTCGGAGTTCTGCATGTTGCGGAACATTTCTCCACTGACCACACCTGGTAAGCACAGAGTGATTAGGCAGAAGGTAATTTACTCAGTGGTTAAGGAGACAAACTCTGGGAGTAAAGAGTACCAAACCAATTACAAGGTAAGGAGACTCAAACACCATTATGGTACACACCTTTACACCCTGAGCACTGGATGAAGAAATTGATGAGATCGAGAAGCGCAACATCTCTGTCATGTTTGTAAGACTCAATCCAGTCATCAACGACAGACTGCAGGGAGAATGAAATAGATGCATTTTGAATTATACATTAAACAATCATTTATTTACTTTAAATGGGGTGGGGGGAAAAAACATGCAAAGCACTGTAATATTATACATCTCCATTCATACCTGCATTGCACTCCTGCCCAGCTTCACCACCTCAAACAGCATCATATTTTCCATGCCATTCTCCTGGTGGTGGCCATTTAACCGACCTGCTCCCTTCCCCCCTTTGCCTCTCTCCCCTGCTGCCTTCTTCCCCTTCTTTCCACCCTGAAACAAAGGAGATACTGAATAAGAATAATCAGAGATAACAAAAAACTACTTTAGTTATTTGATACACATCATAAATAACTGCAAAAGAGGCCTCAATATTAAATTGTGTACACAGGATGCCACAGGCCATACCAGGTCATTGTAGCCATTTGTGCTTTTTCATACCTTTCCTTTAGTTGTGTGTGCACCCCTTCCATCAGGATCCTCTGAGAAGTCTGTGTCTGATGAGAATCGAGTATCTGTATCCCTGATTGACACAAGACCAAATTAGTATAAAAATGCATATCAGCCTGGAGTTCAACAGTCAATAACAAGGGTGGGCATAAACTTACTGAGTAAAGGAGAACTCTGTTGGTATTTCTGGTGCTGCTATCATTTCTGTAACATCTTCTGGATAACTTCAACTTATGACTGGATTGAGATTCTCAGGAAATTCACGATAGGGGAAGTTGCATGTGACCTAGCATACGAAAAAAGGGCAAATTAGAAGACTACACATGCAGACACATTGCACATTTCAAGCAAATTTTAACAGAATCAATAAATGATAAAACTGTAGCAAACACAGCCTGTTCCTTCTTCCTCTACAGTGAGCAAACGTTCAAATCAAATGTGCTTTTCCCCACAGGAAAGTGCTACCGTGGATGCAGAACACAGCAATACATAAACAGCACGAACGAGAACATAATGCATATAAAATAAATAACTGAATAAAAAACAAAATATAAAGATAATATTGCACCAACTTAAAAACTAGTAGTCCAGGTAAAAAAGAATCCAAAACAAACAAGATACCACTTTGCAAAATGTACATGAGTAAAGTGACGGTGCTTAAGAACATGACAGAAATTAACCCATGTTCTTGTTGAGCAGAGTGACAGAATAAAGGAGAGCTTAAAACAGTTGGTTTTTCTTATGCGCACTCTCTAACATCTGCCCGAAGCTAACAGAATATGTTCAGAAAAAAAGGAGTGACAGGTAATTTAAATTATTTTGCCAGTTTGATTATAGAACCTTCATAGAACCCCCAATCGCTTTCATTGCCACTCTTACCAATGTCTCAATTTTATTCTAATGCTGGACTGTTAGTTTGATGCCATTCATAGGGGGAAAAAATGGCTTCACATGGTAACGGGGGCGGATACGAATGTTTATGTCACACGCCCGTGTCTAGCCATTGGTTCCCTCTCTTTCTCTGTTTCCCTTGGTTTACAGGCAACGTCATGCAACACAGATTAGAGTGTCTTCCTCAACGACCAAATATGGCATTGCCCTATACGCCCCACTCGCATTTCAACCAATGAAAAAACAGTATCAACATCAACAAGATACCGCAGGCCACAGAGAAACTATTCCATGGTTGTGATGTGTAAATTAAAAGCATCAACATCAAAGGGGAGTGTAACCATTCCATTTTCCTTCCGATTCTTACTTTGTCCACAATTCATAACACAGGTAAATGCCTCCTCAACGGCCACACATGTCATTATAAATGCCAGGAACAACTGTTCTTAACTGAAAGGGCTAACATTAACTCCCTCTTATTCATTCGGGGTACAGTAGCTGCACATTTTAATCCCAGCACGCGTAGTTATTGCATAAATATGTATTCATAGGTTTTCAATTACAACAGGATTTTAATGTAACTATATTCAGTCTGTAAGTCTTGGAATCCTATCCTTGACGATGCTCTGGCAAATGGTGACCCACATGTGCCATATTGGCATCTTTTACAGACAAGTCTATGGTAAAATAGATAAAATTCCGAACATGAGCAAACATCCCACTGACGTAGACACGTACGATATACTCTGTATTAATTGAATGTGGTATTGAGTTTAATCTTAAATTTGGTATTTATAAGCTAAACTAAATGTGTCAGACCCGAAACCTTAATAGTGATTGTGCGACAAGACGACGGGAATCTATGGGTGTAGACAGAAAAGTGGCGCCAAATCGAGCCGTGTATCTCATAAACTTGTGACTGTGAGGCAAGACCATACGATTTTAAATATGACAAAATTGTCAAGCCTAACTTTGAGCATTCCTGCAACTAAACGATGCCAAAAAGTACCGGCTCAGCTTCCTCCAACAACGCCGACATAACCATACTCTGTGGCGGCTCCTGTCAAAATTGACACCGGTGCGCTGCTGGTGCTAGCGCCACAAGCTAAGCAACCGAGGATTTAGCGTCGTTCGTCGGCGTCAGCTAAACGAAATTTGTTAAAGTGAGCGTGCACTTATAAGACTCAAACAAAGAGCAAATTACAGAACACGCAAGACGACACACTTGTACAGTACGTTTTCATCAAATATCAGGCACCAGATGAAGAAAGTGTTAGCATTTACTCACGCTATCATAGTTGGTACATAATAACAAAACAACGCAAGCAGTACTGTACCATCGCAAGCTAACGTTAGCACCACACAATAACGCTCGGCACTGCTATTTCCAAACACAGGGACGATCTTCCGTCTGCAAAAGAGGGGCAGGCTGTGCTCACATAGCAGGAGAAGCAAGTAGCCACATTGGATATGCTGAAATCAAATGGCTGAGAATAACTCCCAATGGTTAGCAATGCTAACTGCTACTGCTAACGTACCTAAAAAAAACAGCACGTCCTTGCGTCCTCCATCTTGCCTCGGGAGTTCCAGCACCGTATTGCATAAGCAACTAACACTTTGTTTACAAATATGCAAAGTGTAAATAAGTGGTTTCAAACTATTAAGCCTTTCTTTCAGTTGAGAAGGAAATATTTTGCAGTCGTATGCCAAAATTCCTGGTCGTTAGCGCGCTAACAACCGAACTAGCCATGTACCGCGAGCTAACCAAGCGACTTGGTTCAGGCAGACATCCGCGCTCAGGGCTCATCCAGAGCTAGCCAGGCTAGCGAGATGGCTAGCAAAATACAAATCAACTAACTTCCAGATAGCTCTCCGCCATTTTATAGCTAACTTACCTTGTTGTAAAATGTAATCCCGGTAGAATCGTAACTTTCAACTATTATTATACAGCCTCCGTCTGAATCCCACAACAATTCAGTAAAAAAGAGTTTAAAAGTCGCGGTCAGAGGCGGTTTCGGACGTTCTCTCACCCCGCTTGCTCCGTAGTTCGGTTTGTTGTTTCGACGACCTGGGAGGAGGAAATCCTGGTGCAGAGCTACCACCTAGCGGCCACAATGCCCATTTTAGATTCACAGTTGATGACCTGACATCTAGTGGTCAAAGTCGCATACTACATTCACACGTAGCTTCTTGATTTACTTTGTCTAAGTTACAGGCGGAAAACAATTAAACCAGAACATCCTGAATTATTTCGAACAAGCTACCGGAACAAGCCCAGCAATGTCAATTATTTCTCACTCCCATTATTTTTTAAAACAGATCATAAGCACCATTGTAGTTCAGGTCCCAAACTAATTTTGTAACATGCATTACCACAAAAGTGGGTGGAAACGCTGGGCACGCTTGTCTGTATTCAAATCTGATAACTTTTGCTACAGTGATGAAAATGCCCTGAACAAGTTGAAGGTTTTCATGTATAAATTGTTGAATTTAATTCATTGAAAATGTAGGAGATAGTAGTCACAATGGGTGATATAATATTACAAATACACATGTCAGACCTGTAAGTCAGTGCTTTGCTTTAAAACTTGCTGCACTGCTGACTAGTAGCAACTAGCAACAGAAATTCCAATAAAAATACCCCTCAAACAATTCCCATTTTAATAAAACCAGTTCCCACTTGCAGTGAAAAAATGTTCAAGCTGAAAGAAAACGATAACGAGTTTTATCTGCCTTGTCTGTCATTGACACACCCTTTCAATTCATTCCCCATGGAAGAAAAACCGGGGAAAAAGTTAAATATTTCCAAACAAAATATAACAACCAGAAAGTCTCAAACAAGCTTAAAGTTTTGAACAGTGGGTCTTCACATTTTATACAGCAATTTTGAGTTAAAGGTAAAAGGGTGTAGTCAAAAAATACGAAATGTAAAAGCAATTAGTGGAAAAACAAATTCCAAGCACAATCATTCATTTTTATTTACTCTCATGGTACAACATAATTGAAAATTGAATGGTTATTTACACCATTTACATGCTAATTGAATCTCAGGTCCACAAATAAAGTTGACTTTAATGATAAGTCTTGTTAATATTGAAAACAATTAAATTAGATGTTTAACAGCAACAAATGTTAAGAAAACCAATCAATCAAATACACCAGACAACAAACAGGAGCAGGACACATAATTGTATGAAATTTAAATTAAACTGATACTTTATCTTATGTTCAGTTCAACTGTGCTAAATGTCCAAAGTAAAAACAACAAAAGGAGACACTACAAAATAAACCTTGAGAAAGGCACCCCTGGCAAAGTAAAATGCTAATGATGTTTTAGTGTGTTTCAACAGCTGTCAGTATGCAATATTATATATCAACATTAACTATATATAATCTCATCTACCAATGCTTTGATTGTCAAAATAAAATATTATTTCTGGAGACATTTACATGTTCTTTCATTGGCATACACACAGACAATATGGTCTTTAAATATATTACAAGCTATCTACATTTTCTATTAAAATAAACACAATTATAAAGATAGTGAGAAAGCAGCATTAAAATTTAGCAAGAGTGTTATTGCCTTAAGAGATATATGTCTTGAGCTTCTGTGATATTGCTCCACAGCAGATTGGACATTTGATGAGTGATCTTGAACAGAGCTCACAAGTGACCAGATGTGCACACGGGATGAAGACAATACTAATATCTCTGTCCATACATATTTTACACTGTTTTTCCCTCTGCAGCTTCCTTAGTTTTTCCAGTGGGTCCTCATCTGAAAGGAGAAAGAAAAAGACCAAAACATGTTGATTTTACTTAAAAGCACTGCTGATCAAGCTTTATTTTATGCAGTCAACTGTTGTTAATGTGATAAATACGGCTCTGGACAGAGAGGGTACAGTACCTTGCCTCTCTGTCAGGGCAGGATCACTCTGTGGTGTGTTGTTAAGGGTATCCTCCACAAGTTCTTCCAGGCTGGAGTAGTCTGAACCTGTCCGACTGATTTTCTCCAAGATGGTCTTTTCCACCACAAAGGGCTTCATGCCTATCTCTATGGCCTTCCGAGCGATGGCAGACTGCAGCACGTCTGAGCACAAAAATTGGTGTACACACCGATACATGTTATTTTTGTTTGTTACACACTTACAGTATACTTGTAAATTTACAGTACAGGGCATCAGTACTGGGCCATCAAAATAAAATATGCAAGTATGTACCATTTGTATTTCCAGAAAATCCATTCTGATGACTTGAAGTCTAAACAAAAAAACAGAACACAAGGTGATACAGTTATTTTCAGTATAATTTAAGTACATCAAAACACCAGGAGTGACATCACTAGAAACAACAAAACTGCAGGTATCGCAAATAATACATGACAAGCAGTGCCATCACTCATTGTTTTTAGCTGTAAAATATGGCAAATGACAATTTATCTGTGTCACAGGAATGTGTGCATCACTACAATATAATCAATAGCAGATATGAATTTGATTGATTGTGTTTATATGCACAAAGGCAGGCCTAACAGAGAGAACTCAGATTAATGTTGAAAAATCGGAGAATGTGTTTACATGCACTGCTATAACCCGCCTGATTGAAAAGCTAGAGTTACATTTAGGTAGGGGTGAACAGATTCTTTAACAGTTACAGAGGTAAGCTGTGTAAACTGCCACACTCAGTAATACTTTTGGTGTCACTATGTCCTTATTTTTATCATTAGTTTATTAAATCACTTGTTCAGATTAATCTTCATATTATGTACTTTTGTTTGTTTACATCATGGTTTAGATTACTTGGCAAAGTCCTGAACAATGTAGGTATTTATGTACAAGCAAAAGCACTGAAAGCTTACAGCTGCATTTCTTCGTGGGTCTTGAAGCTGGATGCTGTTGACAAATTCTGGACCCTTTTCTGCTAACAGGAAGCTGCATCTGATTAAAAGAAAATATAATTATATGAAAACAAAAGCAAATGCCACAGTAAGGATTGCTTTTACAGTGGGAACCAAAAGAATAATGCTGGAGTGGCAAAAGGTTGTGTTTATTTCTTACCCAGGGTAATGTTTGGCATGTTCTTCCCAAGGGTCTTCCTCGGGCTGCCAGCCTTTCAAACCTCCACCACAGCAGAAACACATCACCCTGTCTCCCGTCCCTGTAAGCACAGACACAATGCGCTATATAAATATATAAAACAAGAAAAATATTTTTAAAAATTACTTTCTCTAGTCCCAATGTGTTCACCATTGGTCAGGCGTCTATGCTCTACCTGTGCTGTACAAGCCGGCTCTGGCAAGTCTTTCACAGTCAACAGGGTGCTGGATACCTGCAAAACTATCAAGCCTCTCCTCAAAACTGCCCATAGAGACGCGAGTGTTTCCTTGCTGTCTACTGCTGCTCTCCTCCTCCTCTATACTCCCCAGGAATGGGATGTTGCCTACATCGTGCCCAAGGATGAAGAAGCAGTTGTGAAAATGTTTGGCATGTTCTCCCCATGGAGTGTCCCCCGTCTCCCAGCCAGCCAGCATGCCACCACAACAGAAACACTGCACCCGATCGCTTTCTCCCAAGTAGTAGAGGCCGGCTTGGGCCAGATCCCGGGGTCTCACAGGTGCATTAGATGGCCAAGAAGAGAAGGTCTGAAGCCGGGCCTCTTCATTCTTCATGTGAGGTACCACTGGGTAGGTGGACTCATCGACCACCTCTCCTGTTCTCAAACGATATTGCAGGTCTTCTGCTTCTTCATTGTAGATGGAACCATTTGTGAGTGTGGTATCAAAACTTGGGTGAAAGCCAATTGTGCACCTGAGAAATGTGCATGATGGGGAAACCTGTGACAGAGAAATTGCTTCATTCAGTGATTTAGAACAGAATAAAAAAATGAAATAGAATCACATTGTTGTTCATCCTTAGTATTATCACCTGTTTATGTCTCTCTACAGGTGTGTCTTCCCTGTGCCAGTTTTCCACAGTCTTCTGACAGCTGAAACAGCAGACACGATCACCAGGGCCAGTGAAGTAGAAGCCAGCCCGGGCCAGCCTCTCTGCTGGCACCTGCTGAGCCAGACTAGAACCACGGAACGAGTCCAGCCGACTGTTCATACTGGAAAAATTAGATGTGAAATCTGTCTCCAAGTTGCTGTCTTGTCCAAAATCGCACATGTTAGAGCCTGCTGAGTGGGATGACTTGTTGGATGGAATTTCTGTAGATAAAACAGAAAGACAAAAACAATGAGTGTGCCAAAATTGTTTTTTTACTCATTATGTGACATTCTTAAGGTTAAAGGGAAACAAAGTACTTCATTAACATTTATTTAGATACGCTTTAAGAGTGTTACTGTGCCTTTAAGAGAAACTGCCACACATAATCACATGGTGGCATTGAATATTCCATGTGAGGGTTGGGCACAGGAGAGGCAGGGTTGAGGGTGTATACCTTAGCATTCCAACAAATAAAGGAAACCAAACAACACTAAAAGGATATGAGACGATAAGAATACGAATAATCAAACAGTACTAATATTTAGGATGTAAAATAGTAAGGACAGGATAGGACAGAATAAAAAAAGTTAGCATTATGAAGACAAAACAACAACAATTCACACAAGAAATGCCCCCCAAAAAACTATTTGCTGCCTTAAATCTGTCCTTTCAATTCAATTTCTATGACAAGAATTTAACAAAAACCTTTTTTAAAAGTATAACACAAATATCTTGTCAACCAATAACATGGGAGGAGTAACATAGGCATGGTCAAATCAAACTGCTGAAACCAAGCTTCAGAATGAGGAAGGAAGGCGATTAAAGAGAATTTGAAAAAGAAATAATTGTTGGTGCCAGAGAGGTTGGTCTTGAGATTTCAAAAACTGCAGATCAACATGGATTTTCACACACAACCATCTCTAGGGTTTACAGAGAACTGATGCAGTACCCTCATCTTGGCTTCAGCTGACTCAGCATCAGGGCACATAGCATTGCATATCCTCTTTCTGTCTTAATCAAGCAGGTGCACTCATTTAGTGAGATATGTGTTGCATTTCTACTGATATCAGCACTGCCAAGTTTGATATCACTCAAGTGAACATAGTTGCACAAGATGGAAGCTCTTGTAAAGTTGCCTAAAGTAAAAACATTTTTTTTAAAAGTTTAAGGCTATGAAAAGCAAATGATTTTCGATTTAAAGCGATTATTCACCCATACAAACATACTTGGTAGTTTGTTTGTTCTCTTTCTTTATTTTCCTCTTCTTGTTCTTCACACCAATCACAATGTTTTATGGCAGAGGGAATGTAAAGTTTCACAAAGTCATCAAAGGCCACCTGTCATCCTTTGATGCCTTTGATGCAGAAAAAGCGAACCTGACAGATGGACATACAGACGTTCCTTTGAATTAAAAGAGTTGGTATGAAACAGCCTGCCTTTAAATCATAGAAGAAAAGAAAATATCCAGTGCCTTTGTTGTGCATATGATTTGTAATAAGCATTTTCAGTATATCTTCCTTAAAATATGTACTACAGCATAAATGGACACCTTTTTATACTATTTTAAAATATTATGTATAATTTAACGAGGTTTTCTGCATGTATGCATTTTTTATTACTGGAATGGGACCTAGAAAACATAAAAACGATTAAATTGCAGCCTCTGAGATTTTCTAGTTGCATTGTTTCAAATGGCGATTTGGATTTGAAAGCGATTGGTGGTCAGATGAAATTGACCACTACTGTAATAATATTGTATTAGTCAAGGTAAGCAGAGGACATCTCTGTCTTGAGAGCCTTGAAACAGATGGGCTACAGCAGCAGAACAATCACAACAGGCGTCACCGCTGTCACTTTTCAGGGGTCCTGTCCACCTGATAGAGTAACCGACGAGTGTATACAAACAGTTTGAAATGACCACACAGTCAGACCTGCGTTTAAAAGGTTAAAAACAGCGACGTTACGGCCTGGTAGACCGTGGCAGGTAAACGTCGATGGGAGCAAAGTTTATGTTTGCGTTTAACAGCTGACAATTTGCCAACCACACACACAGCACAGCCCAGTGGCGTAGTTTCAGGTCAATATGTGAAGCTAAAACTACGCCACTGGGTAAACTACGCCGACAAAGAAAACACCGATGTTTAAGGGCAGCTCATATGGACTTTGACCAGTGCTCTGAATTGCAGCAATAATATTCAGTATACGGTATTGGGAAGATATCATCTAACGATAGCAACAAACGTCTGCTAGCTTCGTTAGCTCGACTGCTGTACATGACAGTAGGTCAGAAAGTTATTTATTCGGGTGTAGTTACAAAACAGAAAAAACTAACGTTTTGATACCTTATGTGGTCTCTTCTGTCAGCCAGTCTTTGCCGTGGACACCGCCTACAGGTTAGGCCAATGACTCAAGAGAGCAGTTTACTTTTTGTGACCTCGCTATGAGGAAGTGGAAGTAACGGGGTTGAGAACGCTGGAAAATGCGCAACTGCTCATGCGCAGCCCAGCTGACCACTGACGTAACAAAGGCAGGGCCTTTCACAGTGTGGGTGGGGGTGCCCCGAGTAAACCCACGCCTGTCTATCAATCCTCCCCGTTTCGGTTTATTCATAATTAACCCATGCTGGACAAATATGAATATCCCCTGAATCACACAATAAACAGAAAAAAGCTTAGAAAAAAACCCCTCAAAACAAGCAATTATCTAGGGTGAGGACATGTATATCTTTGTATTAAGTTGAGAGGAATGTGTATTTAACAGCATTATAACGTTGGGTTTTCACACAGCATTTTGAACCATCATCATTTACAGAAGTTATGACGGCACCTACAATGTGTGTAGATACACGTGCAGAAAAAAACATACCCCAAACATAATTTGTTAAGAAGCTGAACATAGATTTTTAATAAGCGCCTTTTTGGGGTTTTTTTAACAATTCAAACGTCATAAAAAAAAAAAACAGGCTGCAGTGCCAGGTGGCTTAGAGCAGGAGTGTTTTCAATCAGACCTCTCATGTCTACACAGGCTATTATCCCACGCACAAGTACTAGACACTCTTCCGTCCAACATTTTTCCTTGATGCTCTCTCATTTTTCACCTGTCACACATCTCAAAGTGTCACACCAGCCTGCCCAAAAGGGATTTACTGGGATGAGATTTTTCATTAGGTATCTTAGCAATAGTAGGGAATCCAAATGGACCAAGACTAGTAGGTCAGTAAAAGGTGTCATCCCTCCACGATCCGACGAAGTATGTTGGCCAGACCACCCTTGGCTAACTGGAGGGGGGTTTTCTCCTCCTTGTTCTCTATGTAGATACTGGCTCCATGTTCCACTAGTACCTTGGCTGCTTCCACGCGTTCCTCATCGCAAGCCAGGTGGCTGGTGAAAAAAACATGTAAAAATTTAATTTTTTAACTAAAAAAAAACCACCTCTCCTATGACAGGCTAAAGATGAAAATCTCAAATTAAAAAACAAAAACACTACTACACATCAGCATAGCTGGATACCAATAACAGTGAAAACATGTTTCGAAACTATGGCCAGCAGCCACAATGTGGTATTGGACAAATGCTTATTCACACATACAGTGGCGTGTTGCCTTGCGAGTCCTGGATGTTAGTTGAGGCACTTTCTTTGAGGAGCAGCTGGATGAGGCGGTAGTTTCCCTTAGCAGCGGCTCTGTGAAGGGGAGTTGACTCCAACTTGTCAGTGGCATTAGGGTCTGCTCCATTTTCCAGTAACAGCAAAGCAATCTACAAAGACAGAAAACTGTGTCACTTACAAGTCATGGACAAGTATCCTACTTTAAAGAATTAGATGATTTTCCATTTGAAGGTCCACTGTGAAAGAATTTTTGCCATCTAGTGGTGAGACTCCTTGACTCACCCCTCCTTTCTCAATCAGGTAAGTCAGGTAACATATGTATTTATTATTTGTTTATGGAGAAAACTTCCACTTTAAAATACACACTTTAACTGGTTTGGGAAGGTGTTGAACATGGTGGCACACGATCCATAAAGCCCACATTGCATATAAAAGCACTGTTTTATTAATATTATAAAAATACAAACCCGTTTTATTTTTGAAGCAATGATACACTTATACAAACATACTTATGGATAGTATATTCAATTTTATCTGATAAAATCCTCAATATTACACACTGGATATTTAATCTTTCAGTGAAAGAATATTGCTTGTGGGTTAGCCACCCTGTTTTGTTTTCCCTGAGGACACCCCAACCTCTGGTTAGCTGTTGCTATGGCAAGTTGAGCTACAAAGCTCCTCCTTGTTATTCTCCACCATCCAGTTACACCGTAACATCACAATATGTTCTGCAATTTAGTATCAATGAGAATAAACGATGTGACAAACATCAATTCAACTCTCTCTGAAAAAACACTGCCTATAGTAACCGATACCTTTTAGCCACACATTACCACATGGTCAATGCGTGGAAACAGGGACATTTTGACTTCTCGTGTGGGGAGCATCACTTCCATTTTTCAGATCATAGTTATTCTCTAATAGTAAGAGGGGAAATCCCAGAAGTTAGCTATTATCAGCTAGGTCAGCCCTTTAGTTGTCTCACTTTTACATCTGTGGTATCATTGTGATTGTTTAGTTGCACATACATGGAAGGGAAAACCAGTGGGCATTTCCTATTACAACAGTAGTTTCTGGATAGTTATGATACTTACAGTAGCTACTAAGAATAATACAAATCATTTTGCCACTGTGCTGTCCTTAAATATGAGCAATGAAAAACACCTACTGTAATATGGAAACTGACTTCAATGTTAAATGCTGATGCATCGACAATTAGTTTCACAATCAAATAAACTGCTGACTCTCTAGTTATCATTTATAACACGTTCCTTGAAGACTAGATGATCTCACCCTAGCCTCTTGTATTCTCAGCATCCATCTGTCCATCCATAATCTACCACTTTATCCTCCACCAAAGGTCACGGGGGGTGCTGTGCCAATCTAAGCTGACATAGGGCTATCCAGTCAACATAAAATAGAAAATCATATAGGACAGAAATCTAGCCGAACAGTGCCGAATTGTAGATAAGTTAAAACTACTCAACAACCCTATGTGGGTTAATCTCCAACAACTACAGGAGCCTGGTGTAAAGTCACTAGTCACTCGTGTGTGTGTGTGTGTGTGTTGTGTATAAAACAAAGTCACCGGAGTTTCACTCAGCCATGCAGTGATGACTCCACCCACGTTAAGTAGGTATTTTTTTGTAGTGGAGAAGCAACCAATCGCGCCGTGTCGTGCCATGCCGAGGCGAGGCGAGTAGACCCGGTGGAAATACGCCATTAGTCTCCTCTTGAGCAGGTAAAACGCGTGCTCTATAGGGTTTAAGTGTGGAGATTGACTTGGCCAGTCTAAAACCTTCCACTTCTTGCCCCTGATGAACTCCTCTGTGTGTTTGGGGTTGTTATCTTGCTGCATGTTTGCATTTTTCTTTAAATTGGTAGAGAAAATGTTTCTGTAGACTTCTGAGTTAATTTTGCTGTGGCCATAGTGTGTTACATCATCAATGAGGATTAATGAGGCCATCCCAGATGGAACCATGCAAGACCAAACCATGACATTATCTCCACCATGTTTGACAGATGAGCTTGCATGTTTGGGATCATGAGCAGATAATTTCTTTCTCCAAACTTAGCCTTTCCATCGCTTTGGTAAAAGTTCATTTTTGTCTCACCAGTCCATAAAACTTTTTCCCAGAATTTTTGAGGCTTGTCTCTGTACTTTTTAACAAATATCACCTTGGCCCTCCTATCGTTCTTGCTATTGAGTGGTTTGCATCTTCAGGTGTAGCCTATGTACGTTTGTTCATGAAGTCTTCTGTGAACAGTAGATTGTGATACCTTCACTCCTGCCCTCTGGAGGTTGTTGCTGATGTCACTAACAGTTTTAGGCTCTTTCTTTACAACTCTCACAATGTTTCTGTCATCAACTGCTGATGTTTTCCTTGGTCTACCTGTTGGACATTGGTTGCTTAGTACACCAGTGGTTTCTTTCTTCTTCTCTTCAGGACATTCCAAATGGTTGTACTGGCTATGGGCATTGTTTGTGCAATGGCTCTGATCGATTTCCCATCTTCTCTCAAAATTGCTTGCTTTTCACCCATAGACAGCTGGTTTTCATGTTGATTCCACTTCTAAATGCTGTCTGCACATGCAAAACCTATCCTATCCAATCTGAAACTGAGCGTAGACATTCAGTGCTATTTATTGTTTGATTAAACAATGTAATGGGACACACCTGGCAACACAACACACCTGTCAGTCACATGTTCCTACTTTTGATCACATGGTATTTTCTATGTTGTGTATCAGATCATGATGTAAATGCCTGGAATTGAAAGCTGAAATGTTCATATTCATCTTTTGATGTCAAACCCAAATGCTCCTATAGTACTCTGTTCCAGTACTATAGGAGGGCACTGTGTATAAATACATAAAAATACATGTAGAAACCAATAGATCTCTGACATAAAATGTAATACTTAATATAATAACAATCATAAGAGCTACTCTAATTGAAATATGCTACAGAGACAGAATACATAAGATTACATGCACAAAGTACAGACATGCACCTTCATGAGGCAGAATAAGCAAGCTAGAAACCTCACCTCATATCTGTCTTTGGAGGCAGCATAGTGCAGAGGGGTGCATCCATTCTGATTAACCGAATTCAGCTGAGCTCCTTTGGATATCAGAGATCTCACTATGTCTTCTCTGCCTGCTGATGCTGCAATGTGAAGAGGGCTCCACGAAGCCTGGAAAGAAAAAACATCACATTTATTAGTCAATACAAATTTAATTGAATGAACTACTCAAAGTACTCAATATAATCCTAATTCTAACCCTTGACCGTCAAAAGCATGTCCTCACAACCATATAAATACATGCACATACAGACCCCCATATTAAATTTTATTTTATTTCTGTGTACATTAAATTAAAATGAAACAAACCCCCCTTAATCGACATTTAAAAACACAGTGACAAAGTGAAAAATATGTAGATTTTTCAGCAGAATAAATATATCTCTACAAAACACTTACATTTAAGCAGTTTATTGCATTCAGGACTTGTTGGGAAGAATGGAATAAACTGCTTAAACGTAGCAGTTTGTAGAGATTTATTCTGCTGAAGAGGCATCTACATATACACACATATATATATATATATACATACACACACACATATATATTAAAAAAATACATATATATATATATATATTTATTATTTATTTATTTCCTCTCTCTGTGTTTCTCAGTATTGCAGTGTTTAGATCTCATATCTCCTGGGAGAACATTCCTACAGTGCACACAAGAAATGATTAGTACCATTGCAAAAGTAAAATAAGACAGGTGCAAATAGATTACAGTAGGAAAAACAAAACACAAAGAGGTGCTTCCAGAAATAAATTTAGAAATTCATTCTTCTCTTTCTCACAGCTTCTCTTCCTCCGAGCTTTCCTTGCCCATAGCCCATTTTTAGATGAAGACGTACTGTAGGGCTGAACAATTTTGAATAAATATCTAATTGCGATTATTTTGACAGGAATTGCAGTATGATTTGTGGTATCAGAGAGAATGATGATTTTTACATCATTATTATCATTTTAACTAAATTCAATAATTGTTCTCTTCAGTCTGTAGAATACGATTTGCATAGATGAAGACATTAATCAAAAATGATAATTTGACACACTTTGGCTTTAAAAAAAAAATATCGTGCCCCTTGTGATTTGAAAATTGCAGTAGGCCATATCGCGATTTAGATAAAATTTTGATTAATTGTTCAGCCCTAAGACGCAGCATAACAAGGCCAAACAGGCAGAGACACAGCAAAAATTTCCTAAAGTTACGCACTGTGGTTTTAAGTCTAGGATTTAGTCAGACAGCTGAAGAGAAGTGCATTTTTTTGATGAGTCAAATCATTATCATGCTAAGAGGTGAACCACCAGCCTCACATTGAGTCATCTACACATACATGAGTGTGTTTTCTTCAAGCTGCACTTTGCATTAATCTGCATTCATCCTCCCTTCATTGACCAGCCTCTGTTCTTTCTACTACTTTCTAACATGATGCGTCTACCAACATTCATCAGTGCAATAGCTGAGTGACAAGCAGTGTGTCCTGTTAGCTAGACACAGACCATGGAGTTCATCCCCATAAGTTCATTTTGTGACTGAGAGCACAACATATTTCTTTCATTCTGCAAGAGACCCAGTAATTCACTTTGACAACACCCAAAGGTTCAGAATAGATGTTATGCTTTTACCTTGATCTATGCCTCACCAAGGTTTTGTTAAAGACGTAAAATGAAAGCTCCTTGAACAGAATGGTTTTAGTTTTGTCCTGACATGGCATGACAATTTCACAATTTTGGGATGAAATGACTCTTGCCTTTGCAGCAAGAAGACACAGGTCAATAAGATGTGAATATTGACATGTTTTTACATACCAATTTTGACCTGGCTTGTTGTGATAGTGATTATATTGTGAAGTGCACCTGTCTAGTTTTATGGATTTTACCTCTACCTCTTTGTAGTACAAAAACACAGCATCACACTTTTTTAACACACAAAAGAATGGTAAATATTTAACAGAAATGAATGTACGTCATCTTGCAGATTCACTTCAACTCCCAGGTCAAGCAGAAACTCCACAATGTTGGTGTGTCCAGCAGAACAGGCCCAGTGAAGAGCGGTTCTCCGGTCCTGAAATAACAGAGAGTACAGGACAATCACGTGGGAGGCTTCACTTGGCATGCGCCTTTGTTTCGATAGTCTGAGGAAAGAAAAGCAAATATCGCGAGGTTTAAAGTTTGCTGGGTCATTCGTTCTTACCTGGTCCGTTTTCCAGGCAAGCGTTTTATCTGACAGAATACACTCCCTTAATTTCTCAAACTGTCCCGTATAAGCAAAATTACACACTTCCACATTTGACACGGAACCCTCCATTATTAATACAAAAACTGTCGTTGTCAGACAGAACACACTGACAGTACATTCAGGACTTGAATCGTTTCAGATTTGAATCAGTAAAGAAATGACCCCGGAAATTATGAACTCCACTTCCGCATGGCTCGATTTTTTTCTTTTCAAATTAAAATACCACAACGACGATGACAACATGACGAGGGCGAATTGCTGTTACTTTCGCCGGAAATAAGAAGTTGTAAATAACAATGTACGTATAAAAACAGGAAATGTTCACACAGTGCAACAAAGCCAAAGAACACAGCAACAAAGACAAACTACAGACACCTACAAATTGCGCCTATTTAGTTTGAATGAGGGTGGCTAGAAATTGTGAAAACAAATGTCTGACGTTGAACCCGACGATCTGAAAGTAAGATGCAAATCTTTTATTTTGTAGAGTATCGTTGGTGACCGGAGGAAGTAATATTACCAACAAAATGGCGGCAGATAGTGCATCATGAACAAGAGAACTACACAACTTGAAGCTGTAAAAGATTCACAATTATCCAATTGATTATTGTCCTCAACGTTGTTCCCGTTTTCGTTATGGCGAGCACATTGGTAAGTCTGAAACTTTCCATACTCTTATAGACCGAAATAGACAACTGACTTGAGTTTAGCTATTCTGCTAATGTCTAACTCGATGCATTTGTGGTTGTCACAACAGGATTTCAGGACCCATGTGGACCAGTCATGTCGTTATTCAGAAGAATTTGTCAACATTTACTACGACTGTATGGACAAGAAAAGGAGGGTGGGTAATGATCCTGTCTTCTCTGTTTCACATAAAATACACAAGTATCCTTTGGCCGAGTGTATTATCGGGTGTATCAGTGTTATGTGTACTTTAGGGCGACAAGGATTAATTTATTATTAATTGATTTCTCAACTATTTTGATAATAATCGATTTTATCTGTTTTAATTTATTTTTTTTAATAATTAAACCTAGCTCTCTGAGTTTTCAGCTTCTTTTAAAAGCTTAAATATTAACTTGTTTTCTTTCCTTTTGGGGAACATTATCTGATTATCTTTTGTGGACCAATCAAGTATTCCCTTAACTGAGAAAATAATTGACATAAATAATTTAAATTAGGGCTGAACAATTAATCAAATTCTATCAAAATTGCAATGTGGCCTACTAGTTTTCAAACTGCAGGAGGTGCAATATTTCTTAAAGCTAAAATGTGTGTCAAATTACCATTTTAGATCAAATACTGTCTTGACCTATACACATCATAACCTATAGCAGTGGTTCCCAAACTTTTTCTGTTGGGCCCTCCTTTGGAAACAGGAAGAAATTTCCCGCGGGCCCCCGGGACATTTTTGCTTTAGCGATACAAATAACCTCAATATTGCTTTGTGAGAAAGCAATTTTCAAATAAAAATATGAAATGTGTCATTTTTTAAACAATAAATACATTTGGATGACAAAGAATACTTTACAAATATCAATCATTTGCTGTTTTTTGTTTTAACAATACAAATGCTGTCCCCTGCCAATGTTTTGAGACACAACACACAGAGAGGTCTTTGGTTGTTCCGTTCGGCTGACGTTGGCTTATTGTTAGTTGCACAGTTTTCTTTTTGCTCCTCAGAAACTTCTCTATTATTCAAACCTTGTCACCAGTGGAGGTTTTGTTGTGGTAAGTCACTTAAATGAGTCCAGCTTACAGCGAGACCAAAAGTTCTGCCTGCTAAACTTTAGACAGAACATGTGCCCCCCCCCCAGAGAGTCTCCACGCCCCCCCAGGGGGGCCTGCCCCACAGTTTGAAAAAGGCTGACCTATAGACTGAAGAAAACATCTGTTTCTCACAGATCTACACACATATTTCAGAGCAATAATTTAGAATGTGTTCTTCAAAGGAAAATTAGAATAATTATATGTAAAAAAAAACCCATTCCCTCTGATATCACGAATCATGGCACATTTTAGTCAAAATAATTGCAATTTTGCAATTGATCACTGATGATCACTGGGATTAAGATTCTTGATTCATGGCATTCCACTTCACAAGACTGCAATGCTGTTTATTATCACATGCTTTGTAGATGCAGGTTTTGTTTTCTTTGGAGAGGAAGCCATGACCTGTGACTGATAACAGAGCAGTGGGCAGCAAGTTAATCTCCAGAACATGGAAACAAAAACATCTGGTTTCATTGACCCTTCACAGAACAACAACTGAGCGTCCTCCATGTTTTACAGTTGCGATGTCTCTTCACATGAAAAAACAATACATGTGTTGACACTGGCAAAAGCACTTTTTTGGAGGACATGGAGAAAGGTCACAGTAGGCAACGCACAGGTGTCAATAACCAAATTAATACTCACTGGTTTTAATTTACATGCTAGCTGACTCATATGGAATTGAAATGGAATGGAATTGTTAGTGTTGTCAGTAACACCTGTTACCTTTTCATTTTTCTGTGTGAGGTCTAATGAACCTTAATCTTCCAACTAATTAGGGCTTTTATCACAAAAGACAGACATAACACAGCAGGCAAAGCAGAGGTGATGATAATGAAATTTAAAACCTGGACTCAGCAAACAGCCAACAGGAACACCTGGGTCTCTCCTAGGCAATATGTCTCCAAGGAAAAGAAATATTAGCATCTGTGGTCACAGGGGGTTTCTCTTCTTTTGTCCGTGTGGTGCACATGATGATAATACTGTAATACTTGTAGTAGTATTTCACTAAGATAATATTTCAATTGTCAACAGTGTGTTTGATTTACACCAATCGACTTATTTTTATTATTGTTATCATTTATTTTTAAGTTAAAAAATTGGCCAAGCCATTTTCAAATATCGTGCTCTTTTTATGGGTATGCAGAGCGTTTAATTTCAACACTAGTATTTCACTAAGGTGCAAGAATGTTTAAAAAATGAAAACTATGCCTGGATTTTTTCTGGATTCTTGTCAAGAATGTATCTATTATCTGATGTTTTTCTTAAAGTATTTATCTCTGATGTACAGCACTTTGTTTTTTTAAAGTGCTTTATAAATAAGATTGGATTGGATCTCAATAGCGATATTGCTCCTACAAGTCAGTGTTGGTCAGGCTGTACAGCAGAGCATAACACTATGTTCTGCTTTTAAATGATGTTGTTATTCTCCCTTTTTACTGTCTGTATTTACAGAATTTGACCCGACTCTATCTGGACAAAGCGACACTGGTGTGGAATGGCAATGCTATATCAGGACAGGACGCGTTGGCTGAGTTTTTTGAGTCGCTGCCGTCCAGTGAGTTCCAAGTGCACACGCTGGATTGTCAGCCAGTTCATGGTAAGTGGGAGCAATTTGTGGCGCATTTCCACCGGCTCTACTCGCCTCGCCACGCCTCGCCACGCCTCGCCTCGCCACAAAAATAGTACCTGTTACCAGGTACTACTGCTCAGGCGAGGTTCCAGAAGCGTGCTGAGTAGGTACTATGCGATGATTGGTCAGACTGCCGGCCACTGACTGACCAGAGTGCCGTCACAGGAAGAGACGTCCCACACACAAATCAAGCCCAACAGCGTGCATGCTTCTGTCTGTCTGTCGGTGTCTGTGTGTGTGTGGCATATAAAACGAAGTCACTGCAGTTTCACTCAGCTGTGCAGTGATGACTCCGCCCACTTTAAGTAGGTACTTTTTTGTAGTGGAGAAGCAACCAAATCGTGCTGTGTTGTGTCGTGCCATGCAGAGGCGAGGTGAGTAGAGCCGGTGGAAATACGCCAATAGTTTATTCATTTAAAAGTAAAAACTAAAGCCACATAAAGTCAAAATTTAGAGGTAGAAATAAACTATACATTTAAAAGCCTATATAAAATGTGTAGAAAATATAGAGAATACAAACCAATTTGTATGTGCTGTACACAAGTGTGTTTCCTGGAGTGTGTCACATATTTAAGGATGAAAATATCCATGTCTCTGCACACCAGTCATCCCTTTTCTTGATTCACAGAACAAGCAACCCAAGGCCAGACCACACTGCTTGTGGTCACTGGTGGGACCGTCAAGTTTGAAGGAAACAAACAGCGTTTCTTCAACCAGAACTTTCTCCTGACCGCTCAGGCTTCACCCAACAATGACCAGCCTGTTTGGAAAATCGCAAGTGACTGTTTCCGATTTCAGGACTGGAACAGCTGAGGCTGACTTCATCAGTGGACTCAGTTTTAAAAATGATCTCATATTTCCTTTGTAATAAAATACCAATGCCACACATCTCAGTTTACAAAAAAGGATGTTTATTTTTCGTTGTGTTGATCAAGGCGTGTGATCAAAATGGCATAATAAATACAAGAAGGATCACTGTACAACTAGCTGTAACACGACTGTCAATGTCTGCACCCTCAGGGGTTTTATTAAAGGAAATCCATCAGCACAGTTATTTGAAAAATACATCAAAAACACTCATTAATATGAACAGACTTCAAATAACCTTATGATGCCAATTTGTACACAAACCTGTTAACTGAGGTAAATTACGCACTGTATTACTGTATGCCAGATGTGACTTCAGTTAATGTGTAGAAGCATTTTTAGTAGTTAAGCAAACTTGCACTGAAAATAAATAAGGTCCCCACAACAGTAGAACAAATTTTCCTATACAAGAAACCCACTTTTTCCAAATTTCATATATTAAATTTTTTTCTTCCTGAGTCATTCATGTGTACACATTTTGGTCTTTCTGAATATATTGACACATTAACTGAATAAATAAAACACGGAGTGGGTTAGCAGACATGATCATAAACCATGTCAGTGTATTTCTGGATGGGGGGGATATTTCCTAAAGCCCCAAGTAAACATTAATGTGGCCCTATTGCCATTTTCTTTGTAACAAACAGACTACTATTTTTTTTAATAGATCCCACTTCTGCTCGACTACACAAGTAATGTGGACTGAAGGCACAGTAACAAAAGCACTCCAACTTTACAAGAGCTTTAGAAGCCTGATGAATACAGTTGGTAATATTCTCAATGTAACAAGTGCATTGCTTCAAATAGAAAGCCGACAGATTTAAATGGATGGCAGCCGAGTGCGAAGCCACTACAGTCCGTATCTTCGACAATCAAAAACTTCATCACATGAATATAAAGCAGCACATAGGAAACAACTATTAATATCTACAGCATTTAGCTTTTCAAGACACTTTCATGTGGATGTCTGTGGTTCACAAACTGCTTTAAGGAAATATTTATGGATCACAAAACAGTGGTTATTACATGTCATTTAGCAGACGCTTTTATCCAAAGCGACTTACAATGGAATTGTGTACAATCCGCCAGGGGTGGAGTCCAACTTGCGACCATTGCGATCATGACGTCTTTCGCACACAGGGTACTGGTCTTAACCTCTGCGCCACTCCACCCCGTTATGGTGACATCTTGGACTCTTGGGTGAAACTGTACAAGCTATTTTCCTCCATACATTCTCTCTATGTGGTGGAGATAGTGGTTCTTCAACTCTTTCCTCTTCAGCTTGAATGCATCCGTAACAAGACCCGTCTCTGGGGTCCACGGCTCAGGACTCAGATGGACCTTCATGGGAATTTCGAATCGCTGGAGTTTAACTAAATTAAAGGAAAAGCGGACATCAGTTATGCCAAGTCATGTTTATCATAATACAGAGGAATGTATACTTTTCTACCACACAATATAGTAGAAAACATGGATATGGACAGGAGTAAAAAGTATGCATGAGCGCAAGGATAAGAAAAGGACATGGTCGGCTCTTACTGCTGGCAGCGGCGACTTTGATCGCTTCCAGAACTTCTCTTTCCATTTCAGGGTGAACGCAGATCTCCTCCCATGTTCCATCTATGCCTCTCTGTTTGGCCAGTTCCATCAACTTCTTCTGGTTAGGAACCACAAAGCTGATCACGTAGTTCTGCTCACTGCAAGGATGAGTATTATAAGAGGATGAGGGTCAGTAAAGTTGTATTTCCGGTCAGTCAGTATCTCTGGACTTCATTGCATTTCTGAAAGAAGCTCGACAGCATTTTCAAGTCACTAACATGAAATACTCATGACTGAGATGATGGAAATTTATCCTGATGAACTTATTGCGAGAGCTTTTGCTCGTGACGCACGGTAAAATCGTGAACCTTCCCATCCTCAGTTTGAATAATTAACAGCTGACATTGTAGTAATGCAGTTGCTGAAGGTTCAAGCACTGAAAGGAGGTGTAAAGTCACTGGTAGAACATTCAGGTGAAGTGCATATTTAATTAATTTATTGAAACATAAACTCAAAAATTTCATTAAATTGTCTATGTATAAGTATAAGCACATAGCCATGATTATGAGCAGACAAACTGCAAAGAGTGAAAGGAGGAAAAGTGTCTTACTAAACTACTAAACCTTGAGCTGTGTAAATTCAGCACAATCACAGAAATAGAATGTTTATCTGCCTTTAATGTGCATTTGATAAAGCACCAAAATATATTTGTCCAGAATCACTGCAGTTTGAGGCAAAGTGCCTGAAAAAGAAACGTCCATTTCGTGAATTAAAAAAAATAAATAAATAAAAATCTTTGGAATAAAACAAACTGGGCACAATGGCATCTCCCCACTTATTATCAAGATACATTACCCACCTGTTTGCGTAAGCACAGATGTTGTCAATGATAACGCAGTTTTTCAGCGCAGATTCCACTTTACCAAGAGACACATACTCTCCAGCCTGCAGTTTGACCAAGTCTTTCTTGCGGTCTAAATGAGAACATATAAAAAGAAAAAAATAATAATTAAGTGATCATACTGCACTGTTTGCACTCGATACCAGACAAACAGTTTTTTCCCATCATAAGTTACAACCACATTGACTGCAAATTAGGTCTATGAAATTGAGTATGAAAGGAGCATCTTTTAAAAACACCATCAGATGACAGCCATGGGCTTCATTTGAGAAAATTGTTAATGCAGGAAATAACAAGATAAAGAAAGTGAAAATAATCTGCCACAGAACTAGTTTAACAAAGATTAACAGTGAAAATGAGAGGAGATGGAGGCAGAGGGTTTGGTATTACAGTAGTGTGAGGGGACTGTACAAGAATAAAGGTGTGTATGTATATGACTATGCTCGGGGGGAGGCGGTGTTGTCAGGCGCGCGAGGCATCATGGACGTGAAAATGAGCCTCTCTTTTCAGACTGATATTATTGTCATACAGGATTGTGCAGGATATTCAGAAACCAGTAAATATCAGTGTGGTCCTGTTCAGGATCAAGGGTGTGGGCATTTTTGCAGAAGCTATTTTAACATTTAATCATGTATGACATGTACCTTCATTATTTTATAAAAAAAGGTATTTGTATTGGTGAACATGTTCACTAGTGTGCAAGAAATGTAATTACTTAATTACAACCACTCAACCTTAACCATTGTAACTTTAACAATTATATTAAGATATGTTAAACTCCTATAACTATTTAATGAAACATTATACAAGCCAGAATTGGACAATACATGTCTCTCATGACAAAATGAAAGAACACTATACAAAAGAAGGACTGTATATTATAGGAATATTCAAATTGGGAAATGTTATGCTAATTTGGCTGACATATGCAAAACATGATATGCAAATTGGGGCAACCGAGCCAAACTGGTTTGTTGATGTGTTGGACAAATTAGAAATTACAACCGTGGATGGCTGAAATGAGAAGTCATTTTACCTAATCCAACATGTGGGAATTCAATTGCTAACATTATTAAGGGATATATTAAAAACATCTGCTATCAATAAATATCTGTAATCTGATATCTGTAAACCAAAATTTGAATAGTCCAAAAGTGTTGAATCAACATCAAATTGTTGTGATCTATAAAATTTGATTTCCTCGAGTGAAGTGAAGCATATAGTATTTCTTTTGAGGAAGAATTCTGATTAAATGTTTAATGTAATTAGCCTGACCAGCTCGTGCTATGGCTCACACGTCTTGTCAAACTGACAGTCAATGTCAACAAGCTTGCTACAAGTGTGTGTCCATTTTATCTAAAGTCTTATTTATGCCCATTTAAGTACAGTAATAACTGTCTGGAGGGCAGCCATTTTTTCTGAGGACACCACATGACTGTTCCTTCTTCAAGGTTAAGAGTCAGACCATGGGAATGCTCTTACATGGTTTTTACAACAGAGAATTTAATGTGCCTAAAGCCAATATAAACATATTTAAAAAATACACAATCAAAATGTAATAGTCATCGCATCATAAATAACCTGAGAAATTGTGTTATCCACAAACATTATTATCTTTCTGTCAGGCCTGTCATCTTCTTTGGTCTTTTGTTGGAAATCTTATACCTGAATTTTTCTGCAAGCCATAAATTCCTTCCAGAAAGCAGAGTCTATTACGACTTCCTCTGGCGTCATTAAATACTAGCGGTTTGAAATTTGAATAACTGGTTTGACAATATACATACCGACTATTTGTAGACAGCCATCTGGGTAAACCTCTCCTACATCTCCAGTGCAGAACCATCTCTCCCCTTTATCGTCCACAAAAAAGTCCTGATCATTGCCTTCATGCCTGTAGTAACCCATGGTTACATTAGGACCACCAATCAGGACCTCCCCTCTTGGGTTTGGCTGGTCTTTGCTGGTGTAGCCACCTGTCGTAAAACAAACATTATTACTCTACAGTTAATAAAAAAACTTAAATAATAGAGTATGTGCCCACACAAATATTCAGCTGTACCTTCAGCCCAGTCCCGGAGTCTGATCTCACAGCAAATAAGAGGAGCTCCAACACGACCGGTGCTGATGTCCGCAACTGTATCATTAAGAATAGAATATTTTATAATGACATTCTTACCGCTTCCCATTTTTAATATCTCCTCTTACCCTACAATTTAAATCCTGTCTTACCCTCTGTGATGGTGCCTGCTCCACAGGTTTCAGTGAGGCCGTAGCCCTGGCCCACTGGACAACAGAAGCACACATTCATGAATCTTTGAGTGGCGGAGGAAAGGGGTGCCCCTCCTGACAGCATCATCCTCACCCGTCCTCCCAGCAGTTTCTTGACTTTCCGGAATAACACGCTGCAAAGACACAACATTTGCTGTGCGTTTAATTTGAGGTTTAACAACAGAATTCTATTTGTAGAAGCCCTGAGGGCAATGCAATGGTTTCTTACGCATTGCAGAGTGGTGCATCATAGCCCCTCTTGATCTGCTCCAGTTTATATTTGTAGCCCAGTGTAAACAGCGTCTTCTGGATGAAACTCATTTCCTGCACTTTGCTCATTACATTCTTGTTGATCCGATCCATTATTTCCTTTTTAGGAGAGACCACAGGATGAATTTATACATTTGATGATAACAACAATGTGTGTTAGGGGGAAAACCAGAGAGATACAGGGCAGAAGCTTTTGAGTAAAGGACAGGAGGGGAGAAAAGCAGGTTTCTTACTGGCACAGCTGCCATCAGGGTGGGTTTGAGCACAGAGCAGTCTCCTTTACTTCCTTTCTTTATTTTGGTGGACTAAATGGAAGAAAAAAAACCAGCTGAATGCACCATTCACACAAGACAACAGCACTAATTTGGCTACTTCAAAAATGTGACCACACCCAGGTCTCCATGGTGATAAAAATATGAAGAACACAGAGGGCGAGACCTGACATTGGAGCTGACTGAGTATTACCTGGTCTGACAAAGTCTGTGGGGAAGAGTAGCCAATCCGACAACCATATGTAACACAGGAGATCTCAGCTGTCATTTCCAGAACATGAGCCAGGGGCAGGTAGGCTATGTACGTGTCACTGGGCCTGTATCAACAGAGAGAGAAAGACAGAGTAAATGGTTATAGGCATGAGCCATAATCCTTTTGTTTGTTCTTTCCTCATTTCACAATGAGCATCTTTGATCACAGTTCTCTCTGGTTATTCTGTTACGTCTTTAAAAGAGTTGTGTGACAAAATTCTACCATTATCAACTTTAAACCAATGTTTTACTTGGAATATACAAAGGGCAATGGAGAAATGCATTTCTCAATAAAAGATGAAGAAATAGTCCTGTGCTCACGCCTACAGAATCAATTCATACTGACAAAATACTAAAACTTACCCTAGTTCAGGGATGCGCTCACACTGTCCTGTCATTCCTGCAATCAGGTTTCTGTGGACAATCATCACTCCCTTGGGTCGTCCAGTGGAGCCACTGGTATACATCACCACAGCTAGATCAGAGGGCTGTGGCTTCACTATAGCCCTCCCCACTGCAGGACAAATAAAGATTCATTCTTTTACACTGTATGTGCCAGACATCTCAGACAGGAACTGAACAAAAATGATAAAGCAAATAGCACAATCAAGTTTGGGCAGAGAACTACGCACTATTTTCAGGCAGTGCGCCCATCTCTAACACAGCCTGCATGCTGTGGATGGAGATTCCTGCTGGGTAGCCTTCTGTGCTCACTTTCTTCTGGTCCACGTAAATCACATGCTTCAGTTTTGGGCACAGTGGAAGCACTTTCTGCACAAAAAGAGAGGACAACAATGGTATCAAAACAGGATTTTATAAATGGGAAGTTTTTTTTTGTTCCATATTCATTTATGTTACCTTTACAGTGAGCATGACTTGCTAACAAAAAAAAAAGGTCCACTGCAATACATTTTGTGACCATGGCAGTGATAACTGATTCAGATTCACCTATGGTAAAAGGTCCACAAGACAATAATTCATGACCAACTACAGCACAAAAATAAATAAACAAGTGTCCAAAGTGTCTCTCTTTGTGTTCATATAAACTGTATATACAGTACATCCTCTTCATGGGACAGGATATCAGTTCTGACAACCTGCTGTAAGCAGTTCTTAACAAAACAGGCTCTTGCAAAGATTCATGGCTTAAGATACATCTGGAAAGCCAACGTCAGCAACATCATTATCATCACTCACTACTGTCTGATGTGTTGCCAGTAACCTTACAGTCATTACATTAGAAGTATGTGTTCAATAAATGGCTTATAAAGGTTGTTACAAAGATTGAAAAGGTCAAATCCATTAATACAGCTCATGTAAAGCACACTTTGTCACAACTGGCTAAGGGCCAAAGGTTTGAACGACTGTCAGATTGAAAATACAAGAGTACTATATGCTACGCAGGGTGTTCTTTCAATAATTTATGTCTCGCATTTAATTCAAAGAGCCAACAAACAACTTTCAAGTTCCCACTTCCTGTTTGGCTACTTTTGTTGTGTTGTCATAAACACACACTTGCTGTCAGTGAGTGCAGTGTTTTCAGATATGGGTAAAATGTCCTTTCCTGCACTGTGCAATCAGTTTTAACATGTCAAAGCTAAGTCTATATCAGGATTCAGTACATCTTAACAGATACTGTGTCCATGAATTTGGCTACATGGTCCGGGAAGCTTTCTGGAAGTTAAAATAATTTACATGCCAAGATTTTGAGCAAATAATTTTTTTGGACCCAAGTAATGATCTTTTTTGAATATTATGGCTACTTCAATAGACAGACATTATGTTGAGAAATTAGAACAGAAACAGTACAGAAACAGATAAACCCACTTTCAGTTTAGTCTCGAGCAGTTCTGCGCTGGTGACTAGATGTGAAACACCAGTCTCATTCAGTCCAAAGGCAATTGCATCCTCTCCGAGTGTGGCATAGAATGTCACCACTGTTGTGAATACAAAACACTCATTGAGTAAAAAAAAAAAACACACACACAAGTTCCACTATTTACATTTTAGTACATTTACTATGCTTACATGGGAAATTGCGCCTAAAGCATGCCTGAGCAGTGACCATCCATTCCGCTCTGGTTTCACAGAAAATTGCAATAGTGCTTTTGGGCTGCTGTCCCAAAGCTGCAAATCCACTTCCAAACTGACTCACAAGAGAGTCAATTTCCTTGTAGGACAGCCATCTGTACTCCCCCAGGATCAGCTGGAGGAGAGAGGAGAAAAGACTTAGACATTTGTGTCTAAGTTTTGTGAATCCTTCACAAAACACAGAATATATCATGACGAGCATCCTTACCTTTTTAAAAACTTTACCACTGGGCTGAATCTCATTTTCTTCACTCAGAATCTCCCTGGTGCCGAGACAATGTGATTCTCCAAAGCGTTGCACAGCATACTCAAAGAGCTTGTCCAGTGTGTCCTTGCCTGGGAAGTCCTCCTTAGCTAGGGAGTCAAACTGGTCCACAGAGCGGTAAGGTCCCTCAGGGCAGCCGGAGGTGGAACGGGCTTTTACCCGGTTAGATATAGTTTTTCTTTTGCCAGCACCGGTGATGTAGTACCAGGGCAGGAAGGTCAGGACGGAGTACAGCCATATCAGGAAGTGGATTGGAACGAGGAGGATAGACTGGAGTGTCGAGTCTACCTGGAGTCCCATGCCGCTTTCTAGGAGAACTGTACCAGATGGAAGGCTTCAGAAATAGGAATCCGCCAAACAGGACAGCTGTGAGAATCACACAACTGTAATATATAAAATTGGTCCACTGTCACTCTGACAATACTCCTAAAATTTGGGGAGAAAAAAAACAGAAACAGTATACCATAAAAAATAATGTATTTATCAAGCATGTATGAAATAAAACATTCCAAAAAAAGAAAAGTCCCCCCAGAAAATATCACTTAAAAAATAAAGTCAATGAACCTTGAATGGTTTGTCAATCACCAGCTCAAAGTGAAGTTTACATACCATCTTTATCTCAAAGTCACTTTAACCAGTCCCATTAAAATCGCCTCTCACACTCGGAATAACTTAGTAATGCTGATAGTAAACTACACTCAGACACTCACCTCTTTCCTGCTCAAACAGCCTCTGTCTCTACTTTATATGTCTGACAAGCTTTCAAAGCTCACACATTTATGAGACTTCCCAAAGGGGTGTGTTCCAGTAGTTCTAAGGACCCTCCCTTGCACTGGCCAAACACCTGTTGGCCCCAATAAAGTTATTTAGTGGTTATGGGGGGGAAGTGACACAGTGCTGAGTCCAGTCAGTTACACTGGCCAATGACAACAGCCTGGTTGGTTATGCTGAAGAGCTGTGGACGACCAATGACAATTCTCTTGAGGCTCACCCCACTCTGTATGGAGGGCACTCTAGGTCAAACTCAGCTCAGTGATGATCTCACAGTACAGTGTGGGTGAAGGAGTTAAAACTGAACTCACAGTGTTGCACTCTGAACTGTAAATGAAATCCACAGCTGAAGAAAACATAAATATAGTATAGCCATCAGCCGTCATGTGGGGCCACCTTTCACCAAGTAACAAGTTCAGAACATGATTATTATTATTATTATTACCAAGTTTATTAATATAATTTCTCTTTTCTTATTTTTCTACAATAGTTACCATAGTTTGAGTTTGATTCATGGAAAAAACTATCCACACAAATATTCATCCACACACTCACCACACCTACATTTCTTTCTTGTATGTTTATTGTTCCCACCCTTAAACATCAAACATCACACCATGTACTTTGTTGGTAAGGGCATATATATACATGCATATATCTCGACCCTATCTTACAACTAACAACATAATAATAATAAAAAAAAATTCTGATTATGATTCCCTGTACATTCAATAAAAAAAACCAGCTTCTTTTGCATCTGTCTCAACTCAGTTACAATCAGGCCGATGCATACGCAAGATTTGATATTTTTAAGTCAAGCATCAGCATTTCCAAATGAGACAGCATCAAAGTGGGAACTACTTTGTATTCTACGCCAGCAAGGATGACAACTGATATACGGTGTCAAATTTAGCTAAATGTTTTGATGATATATGTAACCTTTCAACTGTGTTGGAGAACCTATGTATGCAGACTATGTCAATGGGAATCTAACAAAGACGGAATATTACGTCAACCGCTCAAAAAGAGTCGCTAATGAGGTCAATCAATTCCTGATGACCACTGCCTTCATACAGTGTGTGAACGATCATACACTGACATGGATGTAAGGATTGGGGGAGCATGGCAAGCTGCTGTTATATTTAAAAGGGGGGCTGAGGTGCCCCTGAGCAAGGCACCCAATCAGATAAGCAGATAAGTTCTGCACACGTGTGTGTGTTAACTACTGCTGTGTAATAAGGATGGGTTAAATGCAGAGGTGAAATTCACTATCACTAATTGGTGTGTGTGCAAAAATAACTCAACTTAATTATTCCCAGTCATGTGTATCTTTAAATCAATTGTAGATCTTTACAATGTGATGTATATGACTAATATTCATAATTCCAGTTTGAGAGATCTGCAAATATGATTAGTCAAAATTAAATTGCAGATAATTACCATTTAGGATTATCGCTAGTCCCAATTCCACACTGCGTAGATCTACAATGGAGTAAAATATGTGTGACCGTGAACTGGAAAAGTGATATAATCTGTACTAGGAAGAATGAAGCTGTGGAAATGTTGACTGGGAAAGCTCAGCCTCTGGGAACACTGTTTGATATATGACGTGTATAACGAACAGCAAAAAAGTAAGGCCTGAATTAAGTGTGCTTCCCCCTCCTGAGGGCATCGTTATCCCAGTGAATCATTATAAAACATTCCAGTCAATCACAGCTTTAACCCACGTCACACTAAAGCGCCCGCGTGTCTCACACCGTGTGTGTGTGTGTGTGTGTGTGTGAATGACTGCACCGCGGGCGCTAAATAAAGCAGACGTTTAACCCACAGAAACATATAATGGGGGAATAATAACCTCACGTTCAGCAGGGAAAATAACATTTAAACGCAGTGAAGCCTTAACGGGCTACACGGGGAAATTTGGATTTGATAGCCTCGAAATGTGGTATTAAATACGATAAGACATAATGTTTTTTAACACCTGTTTTATTACGGCGGCGGAGCGGGACGACAACAAAGCCGTCGCCGACAAACGCTGCCGTTACAGCTATCGTTGAGCAACCGCCGGAAAGTTGATTACGTTAGCTACCAAGGCTGAATTAAATTAAAGAAAAAAACAGGCATTTTCAGGGAATGCCAACACAAATTAACACCAACGTAAAGGGATAAAGGCGGTAATGAGATTACATCGCTAAGCTGGTGTGTGATAGCCGGTGTAATAAGTAAGACCCAAAAGCCGGCGTGATCGTGTCCTTACCTTCCGTCGTGTCTCTCAGCCTGTCTCGTATGACCGACAGTTACCTCTCGCTGTGGACATAGAAACCCGGAACTACTACGTCATCTGATTCCATATTTCTGAACCAATCAGCAGCCGGAGCGGTCTGCCCTCGTTTTTCTTCCCTTCACCCCTCAAATAACATCATAATCAACACATAATTCATCCTCCCAGGTGCACTGTTTGTTGCACTTTGTTCTTTTATGTAATTTTACTTTAATCTTAGAATCTATCCCATCTTCCATACTAATGTAATAAAGTGCTATGAACAAACAAAGCAAAAGCAGGCTTGTCTTTGAGAAGCATTGATGAAGAAGCATTACACATCTGTGTACAGCCAGCTGGAAACAGCTATAAAATTGCTATTTTTTAAGAAGAAGAAACATTTACAGATTTCAAATGATTGGATTAACAGTAATGTTTTGTGTGTACCAGCTCATGTAGGGGTTAAAGTGCTGATAAGCGACCTAAGGAATCTTCAAAGCAAAACAACACTGACATAACAGTAACATAATAGTAAAAGAGAAGTCCACAGTAGAAGTAAGAACAGAATGAACGATAAAACATGTTATGGTTACGTGTAAGAAATATGAGACAGAAAGGATTGAGATGATTAAAAGACGTAGGGAAATAAAGGTACAGTTTGACTGGCAGAGCATGTCTTTGTATCACAAATCCCTAACAAAGAACTGCACTGTTTTCAGTCATGTTCGAACTTAAAATATAAAATATTCATCTGTGTACTTTGCATTGAAAGGGTTCTTCTGACAGTGTCGAGTGCATGCACATTTCAGAGATGCAGGGGATAAAGTAAAGGATAAAGTAAGAGCAACCCCATTAATTACTAATTAATTAATATTGAAATCAAGGAAAATTATTTGGGCTTTATTACATACATGTAACGGATTTTATGGGCCACATAAAAAAAAGAAAAAAAGGGGACTATACCTGGTCACAGTGCAAAGGGGCAGGTGCTTGAGCACCATCTAGTGTCTATCTGTGCACATCTATGCTGTGCATACTGTATTGTAAAAACAACAACAAATGTTTATTTTATTATTATTATTATTATTATTACAACAATTATTATTATTAATAATAACAATAATAATTATTATTATTTTTATTGTTATTATATTATATTATATTATATTATATTATATTATATTATATTATATTATATTATATTATATTATATTATATTATATTATGCAGCGTTTTGCAGGCCCTCACAGCCACTGTCCTGCCAGCAGACCAGGTAAGACCTGTCTGTATGGCAAAGTTAGGGGTCACTTCATGTTTCGGGTGAACTACTTCCTGTGTGCAGGTCATAGCTTGCAGACCTGTTCAAGACAAGTTTTGAGCAGATCGGGCAAAGTTAACTGTCTTGGACGCCACGTCTGTTTGGCCACGGCAGCCATCAGAATTTTGGCACATTTCATCGATTTGCCACAAAACATCTTATACAAAACATCAGCTATCTTTGCCATATATTGACTGATCGGCACTAAACTTTATACGTGACATGAAAGACCGACCCTGAACACTTCTAGAACCACAAACTTGATCCAAACATGTCGGCCATTTTTAAATACAGCGCCAATTCACCACTAAACAGGAAGTGCCCTGTAACTCGCCCATATATCGACAGATTGGCTTAGAACTTGCTATGTGAGACGAAGGGCCCGCCCTGAACACATCTGAAAACTATGACCTGCACACAGGTAGGTTGCCCGAAACAGGAGGTGCCCTGTAACACATTGACCAATCGGCACAAAACTTATATGTACTGTGATGTATAGATTAAAGCTTTATATTAATCCAG
Organism: Solea senegalensis; assembly: GCF_019176455.1. Lineage (NCBI taxonomy): Eukaryota > Metazoa > Chordata > Actinopteri > Pleuronectiformes > Soleidae > Solea > Solea senegalensis. The sequence continues at coordinate 16,839,317 of NC_058032.1, forward strand.
TGCTATCAAGGATCTTATTCAGACATATTTCAGGATTTGAAATATGGCTATTATTAGATAGTTTTTTTTGTTTTTTTAAACAGAATTAAATAAAAATTAAAGTTAGCTGAAAGTACTTGCCCTATTAATCTCTCATACTCTTTTTCATGTGAAAACAAATGTAAAATTTCACTGAAATTTCACTTCACTGAAAGTCAAATTTCTGTTGCCACAATAGAAGTGATGTCACAGAATGATGCACTAAAAATGCTAATTTAACATGAGCACAGCAAAATGAAAACATGAGCACAAACAACCATGAAAATAAAGCAGAAATAATTTTTTCTATGGTTGTGAGATCTGGGGCCCAAATCAATTTGGAACAAACGCCAAATGGAGACTGTACATGCTGAGTTATGCAAATCCATTCTTCACGTCCAACAGAAAACACCAAACAATGCAGAACCTAAAACTAAACCTAAAACTATTAAACCTAATAGATTACAGCACATGTCCATACCTGCTAGATGAAGTACAACAATGTGCAAGATTTGTGAACTGCTGTGACAGGAAAAGTACTTCTTATGCATTACAACCACCTTGAACCATACCAATGAAGCCCTTTTGAAATTTAATTGAGAGAGATGATACAGTATAATAGTCCAGTGCATATTGATTGTATTCCTTCTTAAAAAAACTGTTAAAATGCTCTGTTTTTCGTTATTATGGAAATATTTATCATGTAAATGTTTACTTTTTAAGAATTTTGAGTGAGTGACGTGCTTTTCCTGGATATCCTCTATGAGGTGCTGTTTGTGCTAAAAGGTGGTTTGCTGATCCTCATCAATGTTAAATGTTAAAAACCACTGTGAGGCGCCAGTAGGGGGCAGTGCTGTCAAGCATGAGGTGGAGGTGCGCTTGTTTTGTGAACTAGTGCATCACGGAACCTTTTCAATCCACATGTTGACACTTGACACCAGCTGAGTCGTTTGATTAAGTGACCATACATTTTTGACCAGAGGCGTTTTCGAATATTCAGTCTGAGGGTGAGAATGACGGTGGTGGTGGGACTGACATATCTGTATTTCGTCTACATAGGGCAAAGAAGCAAGATGTTATGCCAGAAAAACCTACAAATCTGGATAAATCTGGATAAATGTGTAGTAGTAATATTCTGTTTTATAGCTCCAAATAACACTTTTTGATGACTGAGATATGATTTTCACTTACCTAACAGTGTCTCCTTCTCATCGTGAGATTTTTTAATGTTTCTGTATTTCAGAAATGACATAAAACTGACTTTATATCTATTTATAAACCATAGGACATTAGAAAAATGCACCAAAGGTTCTGTTGGATTAACATTTTCTTCACTCATTTACAGAATTGGTGATGAAATTGTACGATGTTACATATGGTTGCATAGGCACATCATTAACAGTAGTGCAAAACCTCCATCACAATGTTTTGATTTTAAATCTGTTTATTAAGAACGGGGAATAATGTATTCATGCATGTAATAAAACTAAATTGTAGTATATTAATTACTTAAGAGGGTACAAAAAATTAACATATCACTGAAAACAAAGGAAATATGTAGGTCTCTTTAGTAAGATATCCCTATGTATGAGATATATAGTATAATTTGGCATGCTATCTTATTTATGTTGACGACACTTTTTTGATTTATGTAAATAAATGATTGGTGTGCGTTTGGTTGACTTAATTCAAAACAGTTGGTTGTGGCATGAAAGCTACATATATACTGTGTTCTTCTTTTCCTTGTCACATCGCCACCCCGACGGGCTGTCTTGTAGGAGAAAACACTCGCACCGCAGACTTTGGAACACGTGTCCTGTCTCTGGAGCACAAAAACATCACGAGTGTGGCTGCTGCAGCTGTGCTACAAATACAGCACATGGTCGCTGCTTGGAACCACGCGTAGATAGACAACCACCACCACCGCTGCTGCTGCTGGGCCTCAGCTACACTCTCGAGTTTTTCTCTGAAAAAAACCCAAGAAAGAATATTCTCAGCTTTTTCTACTCAGAGCTGCAACGGCTTCTCTTTTGGAACCGTTAAATGTAAAACTCAGTCGCCATTTGTCTTTGTACGAAACTGCGAGCGAGCTTTAAATTGTGAGTTTGTGGACTTAAAAGGAAAACAGTAGTTGTCCCCGCACTCCTCCTTCAGCAGCTACACAGAAGCTAACATGTCGACCGGCACGAAGCAAGTGAAAAGCTGCCCCATCCCCACCAGAGTGCTCACCCTGAAGGACTGGTCCCAGCTACCCGACTGTTACAGTCAGACACCCGGGGGAACTCTGTTCTCCACCACGCCAGGAGGTAAGAACCGTTTGCATATGTGTTTTGATTTTATGTACAGTTGATGTACTATTCATGCCTAGTGTACGTTTTTGTTGTCAGGTGTGTTCACATGACGGAAAGCGTGCTAGGACAAGTCATTTAATTAACTCGATGATGACACTTTGGGGGCTCTTGCATACGTGCCAACATGCACAGCTCAGCTATAAGATCTCGCGATAAAAATAAACCTTTTCCTTAAGTGCCAACGATCGGCTTGACTCGGGTTATAACATAATATTTTTCAACTATGTTAACATTATGTGAACTTTTTTTTGTGTAAATAATTGCACTCTACTTGTTGTTTTTCTTAGTTTTATATTTTATTCTTATTTGCTCTTGCTTTGCACCAACGACCATAACCAAGTCCCTCTTCATTTGTAAACTATACCTGGGTATAAACCCGATTCTGTTTTTGATATAAATAGGAGGATAAAGTTGATGTTGGGTTTTGCTGGGTGCAGCTCCTTGATGTAAACAACTCTGTTCCTCCCATTTGTTGATCGGACTGTGTGTGTATATGACGCAACCATCTCGAGCTACCTTCTTTATATCGTAAGCAGTCATTTTAAATAGAAACTACATTTATTTTGCACAATAACATTTTACATTGGTGGCATGATATACAAAATTATTGGCACATACTTTACACTTAACATCATTTTTGAATACATTGAGGTCTCATTCATGCAGTCACTTGAAGCCACAGTAGCTGCCTGACATGTGACTTGTTTATGAAGAGAGAGTTCATACACAGCTCGGGATTGGCCTCTGCAGTGGTGGAGCTGAAGGCCGTCCTATCCCTGCCTCTCTTTGCTTTGCATTTCAGGAACAGTTGAGAACGTTCTGTACAAGTTGAGAGGAGGAGGGACAGAAAATGTCTAATGCATGGGCTGGAGGAGCAATATCTAAATATTTTTGTCCTTGTGTGCACCAAAAACTAATTGCAGCTTCTTAGGGAGTTGAGACATACAGGTTCCACTTTATGTACCAAGCACTGAACTGCATTGGGGTCTTGCCAGTGTTGCTCAGGCTTTCCTTTCTGTTACATAAACGTTCCTCTCAGCAATACTGCTCTACGGTGCATTGGTTGTGCTATAGTACAATACAATCCAGCCCCCTTTTTTCGCCCCACTTCTTACACTCCCCTTCTCCTCTTTACTTCTCTTTGTCCAGGATGACCTGCTCACCACTCAGCTGTTACATAACTTGTTTTTCTTGTTGGAGGGGTGAAGTTATGATGTACAGTACAGATCAAAGTCCTGTAAAGAATAATATGAGCACCAGACCACTCCTTGGCTCACCCATGTACTGGTCAAACTTGTCTGTACATGCTATTCTTAATGCAGTCCCAGTGGTGACAAACATGACACGTGTCAAATAGGCCTGAGATGCAGTGTTTTGTGGAGCTTTAACATACATGTTTTCCTGTGGTTTTAACCCCAAATAATATGGTAGCTGCAGGAAAGTCATCCCTGGATACGAATCCAAACATGATATGGTTACTGTCAATGTTAAAGTTTCAGCCCAGTCAGGGAAATATGGCAGGGCGTCTTGCTTCAAAGATGGAATGTTTTTGTTCTCTGATTTCCTAGAAGTCATTGTGGTGGAAATCCTCATTACTCCCAGAAGCCACCTTTTTCCACTCAAATCCTCTCCACTACAGAATAACACTGAACTCACCAGATGTGCTCCTTTCTGTGGTGTACAGAGGTGCACCACTAACAACTGGGCTAATCATTTACGTCTGTAAAGCTCGAGTATTTGGCTTGTTTGAAACATTTAATCTACTTTTATTTCATGTTTGTTTTTGATGTGGGGGTCAACTCTTCTTATTCATTCATTCATTCATTCTTAAACACAGGTACCCGCATCATCTATGACAGGAAGTTTCTGTTGGATTGTCGAAACTCCCCTATTGCCCGAACCCCCCCATGCTGTCTGCCCCAAATCCCGGGGGTAACAGTACCTGCGTCACACCCCATGGGGAAATTGCAGGATCTCAAAGAGGAGGTTGAGGAGGAAGAAAAAGACATTGCAGGTAAGCACACAGCTTTGTAAATATTGTCCTCAAAACTTGTTTAGATTAAAGGTTTGGATATATTTTCTGCATCCATGGATACATGTGGTAGCATGGGAATCTATGTCTGGTGTGCCATGTATGCACATTTCCTGACCCATGTTTGTTTACTGTTTAACTGCTAATAAAGCTGCAAAATAAGACATGTATGTAAAGTTAAAAAAGGAAACCTGGCAAAAACTCTGCTCCTTTTTTAACTGGTGTTCCTGTACCGAATGTGGCAAATATAAAAGTGGACACACCAAAGTCCTCATAGACCAGTCTCGTCACTTGGTATTCATTCTGGTGATGGTCCCAACCAGATATTATTGGCATTAAAACCCAGGCCCCTGTTCACATATTGGTCCATGTGGACACTTGTTTGCAATTTAGGCAGTAACTTTTTTTTTTTTAGCTTTAATGTGATGCTGTGAACTTGCAATACTGTTGTCCCCACCACGCTTTTCTTTTTCTTTTGTCATGAGTTGACCGCATGTGTTAACATGGCAGATGTGTGCTGCATGTCTTCTCACTGTGCTCTGTCTACGTTTCTGCAACACAGCAGTTAAATCTGTGTTATGGGCTGCGACTGAAGTTTGTGTGATCTTTGGCTGTTATGGCAGTTGGCCTCTGCAAATTTGCTTGACTGATACCTACTTCCTGCTCAGATAGTAGGGTCCCGTAGGTCAATAAAGTCAAAAAGCATTAGAAATAATTTTGGCACTGACCCTTGTGTGTGGGTTGTCGTGGCAGTGTGACAAGTTCTTCGTTCATGTGCAAGTTGAGACAGCTATTTATTATCTAGTGAAATAAATCCAACCATCAATCATTCCCTCTCCATTCCTCCTGCCCTAACTTAAGACCGTGGGGATTAGAACTGACCTGTTTTTTTTTCTTCTCGGTTTTCTTATCTTGTTCAGTGAACACACAGGACATGTCAGGCAGATTGGATTTGTGAGCTACGCCCTCCAAGTCGAAATGTTCTGTTTTTTGTTTTTCTTTTCTTGCCAGTTATGAATATGTTGATAAGGGCAGTAGTTTGTCCCCCTCTGTAGTTCTGTAAGGTGTGGTTGTGCTTGGGGTACTAACAGAAATGTTGAATGTCAACTGATTGTCACATATTTTATTCATTTTTTTTATCAACTTCCATTCTGTTTCTTTTCAACAGATGACAACCAGTTTGAGATGGACATCTGAGCTGCAGTATTACCTCCTGTGGAGAGTTATTGGTTAAAACACCACCAAGGTCATTGAAGACCGTAATGCATTATACACATTAAGCTTTTTTTTCCCACCCTTTTTTTTTTTTAATAAAAGCTTGAGGGGAACCAAAGAGAAAGTAAGTTAGATTGCAGTAGGGTGTTTTGACCCTACATGAAATGAGTTGATTGGTTGCTCACTCACTTTGGAGCTGTGGCAGGATTGAAAAAATCCATTTTGATTTAACTTTTTTTATCTTTTGTAAATAAGCAAATTAACTATGTAGCCTATTTTTTAAGTTGGGGACAGTAAGATGATTACATTAAGACATGTAAAGTGGGGTTTTTCACTGCAGGCATCAGTTTTGTTATATTTCCCTCCCAATAACGAAGGTCAACTGACTTTGTGATGGGCAAACAATTGTCTCCTAATACTGGGAGTTTTTGGCCCATGGAAAAAAAGATCAGCTTTTGTATGGAGGGAGGAATGAAATGTGAATAATTTCAAATTTAATAAAAACATTTCAGTCATGAATGATGTGTTTTTTATTTTATTGTCATCACTGTGAAAAGAATGTGTTTTGCATAATGCCGAATGGTATTATCCACTTCTATGATGTAATGAGTAATACAATGAAGCGGTGTAATATTTTCTTCCCTGTACTTATAGCTCAGTGCTAAAACATTGAGAGTTTTAAAATAACATGTTGAGTGTTTTGTCGCGTTTGTCAATTTTACAACCTAAATGATTATTTTTCTGCTCAGTAATGTTCTTTAATGTGTTATGTCTCAGCTCCATGCGTAATAGGAATGTATGTTGCCACAGTGTGTTGACTTGTGTAACCATTTCACATAAGGAATGGTATGTGTTTGTGCACTGAGGTAAACCCACTCCTACATATGCCTAGAAAGGTGACCTGTTTGAATTGATTAAGCAATTCAGCCATTTTCCAATACTGGGATTTTTTTAATTGTATTTTAATTTTGCATAATTAATGCATGAGTATCTCATACAACCTAATACACTAAAAGGGAAATCACTTCAAACAACACAACACTAAATGGTATGAATGAAATCAAAGAACACCTCAAGAACATTACAGAAACGCTGAAGGCTAACCGGAGACGTGCACTGTGTGTTCAGCCTCACACACTGAGAGCAGGGTCAGTGAAAAAAAAGGGGGGGGCTAACTAAGCAGGCCTGGCCTTAAGGAATGATGGCAGCTGCAGCCCCAATGCGAGACCTTTTGAAACCAGTTATGTCTGCAACGTGGGGGTTGGGTGCGACACCCTCTGGTGTTTGACCTGGCAGGTATCTCAGATATGAAAATTGTATTTAATGAGAATGAATTGTATTTAGGAGGTACAATTATTTCAGGATTTGGACTTTTAAGCTACTGCGGGTGTCCTTAGTGCTGCATAGTGAGAACTAATAAGCAGGTCCCTATGACTTTTTTGTAGGTTGTGATGTGGGTCAGTCTGCTCAACTGTTCTAGATGTGACGTTATTGGCAACCACATTAAGTTGTGTTAAGGCTTTAAGTGACACAACCAGGAGGATGTGATTTATATAAAACGTCTGAAAGCAAAAATGACCTTGCTATGTGCCACAATGTCACGGTTCCCTACCTTATTTTTTTGCCTAAAGTACTCAATCAGCCTACAGTTTGTTTGCCAATTCTGTAAAACGTGCCGGTTGACCTGCATGTACCGGCAACCAGTTTGAACAAGAGCACGTGAGAACATATCCGCTTGGCAGGTGTCTAAATATCTGAGCTTGTGTGCACACACAAGCACAAACTTCTTTAATCATCCGCTGACGTAATGGTCGAGGAGTTGAGACAGAAGAGAGAGAGGCCAGGGAGCAAAAGTGTATAAGTTGTATTAATTACTATCAGAGAAGTTGTGAAGATAGTTGTGAGGTGTTTATAGTATAATAGCATTATTCATGCATGGATTGTAGTAAAAATGACACTAATATCAATCCCACTAGTCTCACAACTGGATCTGAAGGGTCCTTCAAAATGACCTTCAAACTTCAAACCTTCAAAAAGGAAGGTCTAGTCTATATTAAGAAGAAATGTTTGCTGCAGTGATCACAGTGGTAGGTTTGTACCAGAACATATATCACTGGACATCTCAAGTGACAGTAGCAGTCCATAATTTTCCACATTTGACATTTGAATTATTCTATTGTTTTATTGGTTTGTGCATGATAAATATAATTACACGTTTTAGATATACAAATAATAAAAAAAATAAGACATTTTTCAGTCCAGTGGCATTTCACTGCACCTCACACATTTTCTATTTGGTATCCAAAGAACGATCATAAATGAGACCCAGTGGCCTCTTCTGGTCTAAACACGAAATGCCTGATTTAAAACCCTCAGTGGTTTCATTGCCATATACACTACAGTTCTTGTTTATGCCATGTCTATGTTTTGGAAAATATCTGCCTTGGGAACAACTTCACCTCACCCTGCCTTCCATCTGAGCTGAAACAAGCCCTAGTTTACTTGCTTCATTGCCCTTTTCCATAGACAAAATATTCTTCCTTTTCATCTGCTCACCCCGTCCATTACCCCCCTGATCCACTTCCAGATTCCCAGTAAGAGGGTTGTGTTGAGTTCAGTTGGCAATGATCTATTTTTGTCAGCTGCCCCTGTTGAGACCGATGGTCCGAGCTTGGGCTGAATTGCCCGGGCGACGATGTAAACAGACACTCAAACACATGAAGTGCTTGGTCACGTCCATCATGACAGGGAGGGGGACAGAGGCTCAGGCAGGCTGCATGGTTGTCTCAAACATGAACACATACGAAGGCCTTTTTCAGCGGGTGTCTCTAAACTGTGGAAACAGTTTGTTAATATTAAAAGCTGCCCAGACCCTCAGGGATTTCAGTCATTGCTTTAATTTATGCTGCAAGTATCCTTTTCCTTTTGCTATGTGGTATTTTTATTGTTTTACAACAACTATTGTTGTGGTGTGTGAATAAACTAACTTTTACACTGCATGGATTTAAGCATCAGGTTTACCGCACGACTGTTGCTGGAAATAATATTCAGTTTCTACTCAGATTCAGTGTTGCACAAAGTAAACCTGAGAAAAGACAAGACGGTACGTTTTTGGATTACATTTGGTCCATTTGTTATTAATGATATGATGATAGTCATGTTCAGCAAAGCGAACAGTGAAGGCAATATATACTGTGTGCTGTTCTCTCTGTTGCACAATCTCTGAGAGGCCCCATAGGACACTATCATATCAGTAGTGAAGCTGCTGCCAATCTATTTCTTAATGCACCATCAGTGGTAGTACCTGTCTTCATGTTCTGCATGCATAACATTACACCAGCTGTAAACATAGCTCACTGAGTCTGTCAAAGGTCAGGTTCTTGTATCTCAAGGGCACTGGACTGCAACTCCGTTTAATATACCAGTTGTACATGTTCAGTGTGTAAGCCTCATCACATTATTGTTGCATAGCTTGGCCTCGTCTGGCAGAACAGAGTCGATTTCCTTTGGAGTTCCACTGAGAACAGCAGCTGTCACACGGACCAGTCGCTGGTATGCTACTATATTCATACTGTACTCATGTAATGCCATGTCTACTGGAGGAGCTGAGATGATGTTTCCCAACCATGTCTCCCAGCCCCCGTGTGTGTGTGTGGAGTACATAGATGCATTTATTTGACAGCTTTATTTATAAGCTAGAGATTAACAATAAATATCCAAACTGCATCTTCAGTTTATAAAATATGACACTTTGTCAGAGACGATCAACTGAACAATCTAAAAATACTCAGTTTCAACTAGTGTCAACATTAAACATACTTCAGAACATGTTATTGCAGCCGAAACTACCACATGGTATTAAATAATACTGTAACATTTGTAGATATTCGGCTGCTACTTCAACATCGTGGATTTGACATTGTGAATCCACGATGTTTGCTTTGAGGTACTGCCATATCAGTTGCTTTAATGTGTTGTGTATTTACACTGATCAGACTTAACTGTATACTGTAACACACAAGATAAATGCAAACTTATTTACACTCACAATGATAACATGCATGTGTTTGCAAGTGTGTGCACGCTGGCTGTGCTCTGTTTGTGAACTGTGCACTCACTGACCACCGAAAAAGAAAACAGACACTGACACTCTGGGTTAAAAGTGTGACACGTGCAGTGTAGCACATGAGCCACAGCACTCTCATGTGCATGGCGGAAACAGGATACTCACTCAGAAATCACTTCTCCAAACCAGTTTATCAAAACAAGCACTTTGTTTACACGCGCTTACATTCAAATGATGTCAGTATCTTGTAAAAGAGAGTAAACAAACCTAGCCTTCTGCTACAGTCAAATATTTCAAATGTTGACTATATCATTTTTCTGCACCCCAATTCTTATGTTTTCATGCATGCTTGAGTTACTGGCCTGGTTTCCAAGTCTTAGGTATGACTTTTTGGCCACAATCCATGAAGTATGGTGTGTCCTTCATCTGCCACACTGCATTTACAGACTTTAACATAGCCAGTTTCTCTGTGCCTCTTCAAAAGAGCTTGAACAGCACATCTTAAAACCTCAGTCTGATGTAGTATATTGTATGTAGTATGTCTTGTTGCTGTACTCAGTCTTGCCATGGTGTATCACCTGTGACATGAAACTGTCTTCCACAACCTCACCTGAGTTTGGCTTTTTAAAGCCTCATACACAGCTGCTTCTCTTTCAGTTAATGATTGTGTTTCAACCTACATATGAAAATGATGATCATTAGCACCTGTTTGGTATAATTGGTTAATCATACTTCTGACTATTATCCTACAAACTCCTTGATATGTGCAAGTGCACCAAGAAGAAATAATTCTGGTTGGAAGGCAGAGGGTGGTCCCACTGAATATCAGTTTGATTTAGATTTTTCTTCTGTTAGTTCACTTTGCATTTTTTTTTTAAATGGATGAAAGTGCTTAAATGTAAATGTAAACAATTTTAGATATATTTGCATTCTTACTTTGCAGCATTTCTTCTACACCTGTCTGAAACTTTTGCACAGTACTGTATTTCTCATAATTACAACTGCCTAAATAAACCAAATAAATAAACAAATGAATGAATGAATGATTGAAAAAATAGTCGGTGGTTAGTATTTTTCACAACAGAGCAGTTTTACAGCTTCCAGTGCTACAAACTACTTCTAACGTGTCACAGATGAAAACATGCTGGGAAGAGTCTGACCTCTGCTGGCCAAAACTCGGTAATGCACCTTGACCATCTTAACAGGCCCACTGCTGGAAACAAAAGTGCGCCACTTGTTGGTTACTCCTATTATTTTATATTTTGTTGAAATTCTGTAAAATCTGTTTGAGTGTGTCGTTTGAGTTAAATTCGTAGATAGATAGATAGATAGACTTGACCAGTTCACTCATTAATGATTAACAGTAATTAGTCTCGTCTCGGCTACTGTGGCTCATTATACTCACACGGTGATGTATGCACTTTTAATAATTAATTTGGTCAGATGATCCTGGTCAGGAGTCATCCTTTTCTTCTGACGTACTGCGGCTTCTCGTGATTGGTCGCCGTGAGTAGCGGGCAGTCGCCACAGCCAATCACGTCTTTTCGTTGCACTGCTCCCAGCTCCCCTTGCCTGAAATGACGTCACGTACAGCGAACACCACACGCACTGGTTGTGAGGCCGGGAAGACGGAGGGTCGCACTTTGCGGAAAAATATAACAACATAAATAAAAGTACACTTGGTGCCAAGAGGAGTCACTGTCTCAACAGACGCCGCTGCTACACACGACACGACAGGACTAGTTTCTTGTAAGGTACGTGGTGCTCTCGTGTCCGTGACTCTTTGTCTCTGTGAGTGTGTATGTGGTTGAGAGTGGGGGCCTCGTCATGATGAAGCTGGTGCTACAGTGGGCTGCTGCGGCCTGCAGGTGCATCGTCTTTCCCACATATATTTCTTATTCTTCGTAGTAATTACCCAATGTAACTTTGAAACGAGCACATGACACATGGAAACTAACAAACCTAATGTCATTATACTTAATAGCTAATTTTATTTAAATATTTAGCATTTTCCCCCGTATAGCATACTGCATCCTTACATTTTTTTTTATATGGGGAACCCATTTATTATATAATAAAATACATATACACCCTAGAAAAAACAAATTAACTTAGAACTCCAACTAACGATTATTTTGTTCGATTAATAAAGTAATTGTTTGGTCCATAAAATGTCAAATGTTGCAAACTGTTGATCTGTGTTTTTCAAACCCGGAAATCATTATGTTCTCAAATGTCTTGTTTTGTCCTCAAACTAAAACGAAACCTAAACATATTCACATATATTTAAACAGCACCTGAGAACTCAGAGAACTTCTTTCAGTAACGAAAAAAACAACAACCCTGAAACCTATTCATCGATTGTCAGAATAGTTGATGATTTATTTAATAATTGATAGAGTACTTGTTTCAGCCCTGAATTAAATATTTAAGTAAATACAGACAGTATAAATAAATTGCATATACATAAACTGACATAAACTTTAAAGCAGCTGAGGTTTTCACGACTCTACTGTAGATTAGTTATTTATTGTTGCCTAACTTAGACTTTTGTGGGGGTTTTTAAGTTATTAATCTAAATTTGCACCATTTTGTTCTCATGAGTGCTGATCATGCACTATAATTTTATCTCTTTTTATGCAAACGTTTATTGACAAAGTTTAGTTTTTTGATGAACTGTTTCATTCACCATTTGTTTTTATTTAAATTACAGTGTTCTCCAGTGCAGACAGACCATAACAGGTGTAAATGTGTGTGTTACAAATGTGTTACATTTTTATGTTATGTGTTTTGTGTACCAGATAATATATTGGCTGTCCTGGATGGCAGAAAAACAGAAAAACCCACATCGGTTAACCACTAGTGCTATAAGCTAAACATGTTCTAAATTGTGTATTTTATGTTGCCTTGTTTGGACTTAAGTGTTTTGTGTAGACACACAAGACAAGACAAACAGTCCAAGTGTGCCTCCGATTCATCCTAATTAGGTCTCTTAGTTATTGTGCTGTCTCCAGAAGAAAGTAAACAGTGGCTGCCAGGCTACAGAGCTGTCCTGAGCCATGGATGCTACATAGACAACTTCTTTGAACTCAACACAATATTGAACATTGAACCAAACAACTCTGAACATAACTTTAGGGATAATAACACCAATAATTTATTCATGTCTAATCATTTTATAACCACTGGTATTTGCTTGAGCTTAATAGCAGCTGCTATTAGAGCTTAATTTCGACATACTACGTATACTTAATTTTGTCCCTCCCCCATTGCTTTTTTTTTTAAATAGGTTAATATTTTCCTTTATTTTATTTTCTGAAACGCAGTCATGTAATGACACATTTGTTAATGTACACCTGTCCATCCTTATACAATAGTATTAAGTTCAGAGTTATGTAATGGATTGATGGACGTCTCAGGTGCAATGTCCATGTGTGTGTATGTATGTGATATAATCACCTTGTTGTTGTGGAAATACTTGTGGAGTGAGCTCAGTCGCCTAATTTGGCAATGGAACAGGGGAAAAGAAATAAACAAATGACCCAAATGCAAATGAGTAAGCACTTCTAGTGCAAACATGCGCTCAAACCGAGTGAACCTTTAGAGCTGTAAAACATTTCATGACCTGATATCGAAGACTATTGGAGCTTTTCAAGGCCACAATAAAGGTATTATACACGTTGAGCTCAGTAGAGATCCTGGTCGGTGTCAGATTACTGTTTATTTGTACCTGTAACACTTTGTAATCGCAGATGACTAAAGAGCAGGAACAATGGACTGTCACCAAAGAAGTGTCCATTTTAACAGGGAGAACGATAAATCTGATCATTTTGTTATTTTGTTATTTCACCCTGCCTTAAGGTCCAAGACAAACAAGTCACTGGGGATCGTTCTGTTCCTCCTGGAGCAACGTAACCATAGTAACAAAGGACCTGCCATCTGTCTGTAGCTTCAAGAACACATTAAGGTGGTGAAATGTCCAGTTCCAGAGGTTTACCGAAGAAATAAAGCATAACTAAGTAATCATGTTTTACTGCAACATCAGCAGTTGTATTGATTCTAATTCCCTTATGGCTATCATAAATACATAATTGTTTTTCCAAAAACAGATAATGGCAGTAACAACCAACCACTAGTACATCTAGTACTGTAAGAAATGCTTCTTGACCTAGTTTGGCTTACAACTGTACCCACTGCATTGTTTTATTACACACAGTCCAGTTGATGTGGATAGCTACAGCAGCTAAGCTGAGGGGAGTTGGAGGACTCTAATGATGTTTATGGTGTACACATAACGTGACACAGGAACTCTGGGAGGCCTTACAGACTTGTTGTCCTTCATTTGGCCTGCTTTCCATTGTTGCCGCTGTTCTGCATGAGCAAATCCAGAAGTGAAAGGTTGGACAAGGTTTGTGTTGGTCCAGGATTTGCCTTAACAGAAGTCATTAGTGGTTGAGCTGGAAGTGAACTTCCTTCTCATGTAGAAACAAATAACCTCCATCCACAGAGCCGATCACACGTTTAATTTACTTCCAAAACGGCTTAAGTGGATAATCAGGATTTTTGAAGTGGACTTGTGGGAGGTGCTTTGTCTACTTTGGTACATTGTCAGTGTATAATGTATAGATGACTCTGCTCTATACACTATCTGTGCTGTGGTGTGAGTAAGCTTCTTGAAACATAAATGCAACCAGGGCCAATGGAAAAAACAGGATTGGCCACTGAACAAAAGGCTTACTTAATAAAATTTACCTTATCTTAAGTGATTAAGTGTATCTTATCTCACTACTCCACCTTGCTACAGTCGAATCTGAAATGAAACTGACAACAACTTGTTTGGCTCTGTGAAACACTCACGTCCCCTGCGTCAGAGTTCACTGACAAAAACAGTGCTTTGCCTCACAGAATGCAGAAGTTGTTGGTCCTCTGCTTCCTCCATTTTAAATTTCAGTTATTTTGTGACTTCAGTGTTTACATTTTTAGATTCACATTTACAATTAAGGCAGCAGTAGAATAATATGTCCTGAGAGGTAAATAGCTGTCATTAGATCTGGTGCTCAGAGTGAGTGGTTTACAAAACAACAAAGCAAAAAGTCTAAGGCAAAATGAATTCTCATTTGATTTATAATGTTAGTAAACATTTTGCTGAGGAGTTGCTGGACTCAGTCACTAGTTTCAGCTCTTCTTCAATGGCACTGGATGTCAAGTATGTAGCAAAAACAGCACAAATGAGTGGACACCAGTGTGGATGACAGTTGGTATTGTCCAACAGGTGCCTGGTTGGAGGGTAAAGCTCACCAGCAATTGTTCTTCAATTACGATTACATTTTGCAATTATTTCTCTGTTATTATATTAACATCATAATGACAAATTTAAGCCCAATGTTCTCTGTATCATCTCTAAATATTTAAACAGCACCTGGATGTTTTTTTAATCACCTTATTTTCACACATACCAGATAAATACAACAAGGACATGTGAGCTTGCCAATAGGACAATGTCACATTTGTGTGTTTTAAGTTAAGAGTGTGAAAATGCGACCAGTGCAGGCCTGTATGGCCACTGTAATCTTATTCCGCCCTTATTTCTCATGGTTCATTTGATTCACCTCTACACACAAAGCCTCCATTTGTGAATTCTGTGTGTGAACAGTGTTAAGATAATGGTGTTGACCTCTGGTTGGGCTCATGTGGGTTGAGACTGACTATTGACTCATAAGAAAAGAAACTGCTTGTCTTTCCTGTAGGGCGAGGGAGACTATATTCCTAAATCTGTAAAAGCATGAAACCGTAGATGTTTTTTTGTGCTCTGTACTTCTCTGTTCTGGGAAAAAGTTGCATCATTTTTATGCCTGTCTGAAAATGTTTTGCTTTTGTATCAGGACTCTGGAGAGTTTGTTGCTTAATGTGTCTCAAGAGGCTAAGTTACACACACGTGGGGAGACACACTCAACACAATTCACTACAGTACCACACATTGATCTTATCTCACATCTAATGAAAAAGTACCTTTAAGTACCTTTTTTGTCTTCTGTACCCATATAAATAATAATAATCCCTAATTGTGTAGGTGAACGTGATCATAACATGTGGTATATGACACACAGTACCTGCAGTATGTAGTATTCACCCCAGTTAGTTCTTGTTTATACTATTATATTGTTCAGTGCAAAGGGCTAAATAAGACTGCAGTCATTTCACCAGGCTGAATTTGACCTAGTTATATCTGATTTCTTTCTGTTGATGTGATTCAGATTTTTTTCATGGCTGTGTGGATATATTTTTAATTCTGAATCCATGAGTTCCATGTTTGTGCTGAACATTGTCTGCGTCAACCTGCACCAGCAGCACATCAAAGCCAAACAACAATGGTGGAAGGTGTTCACATAAAAGTCAGATAATAGACACTTGCAATTGCAATTGAACAATGTACTTGTAAAACCTAGTCGAAGACGACTTCATCAACATTTTCTTGTTTCTCAGGTGATTGTTCTAACCAAAGATGAACTTCGAGCAGCCACCACCATACCCGGGCAGCGGCCCCTCTGCTCCAGGCTACCCAGCACAGGGCCAACCTCCACAAGGTTACCCACCTCAGGGTTATCCTCAGCAGGGATACCCTGTGAACATGGAGCAGCCTAATTCAGCATACCCCAACTACCCTGCTGGACAAATGGGCCCTGGGGGTCCTTATCCTGGTCAAGGAATGCCTCCTTATCAGGGATACCCAGCGCAACAGCAGTTTGGCTGGCAGGGGGGACCCGCTCCTGGGCCTATGTATGGAGAAGCACCCAAAAACACAGGTGAGTGATAGCACACAAAGATTGATATAACTATGCTGAATGATGTGTAGATTTGGAGAAGGGCTACTTAAAGAGATTATTGATGTACTGCTATGACTTGCATAAATATGACCTGTATAAATAAATGGACACAGTCTTCCATTTTAAAAAGTCAAGCCCAGGAAGTAGGGCAGAAGTGGTTGCACAGTTTCTGGTCTTTTTTAACAGAACATTAAATCAGTTTTGCTGTTGCCATTTAGAGTAAATTACATGATAAATCACAATGTATATGAGTGATTGATCGTCTAATGGCAGACTAGTTGAAAACGGTCATGGCGCCAGTAAGAGAGGTTATATAGTTAACACTTTAGTGAAAGGGTACATGAATTATGAATGTATTCATTATTTACCTGATGAACTATCCGTAATTCACATGGTACTAATGGTATTTCATGCCTGACTTCGTGATGGCACATGACATTAATTAGTGCGTTAACTAAGGCATTGGAATCATCATGACCTATAAGTTATTAATGATGTTCTTGATGACCTTATAGGCGAATCTGTTGTCTAAAGGACATGAGAAGAAAAACGACTGCTCTGCTGTATCCCAAGTCTTGTAGTCATGATAAATTCTGCAGTACTTGGTCATCATGTTTGTGGCACCATTTGTCTTTATCACTTATAAAGAACATATGATCATTGGAGGTATGATCATGTAGTTCTTCAGGTGAAACTGTATTAACAACTGTTCTTTATTTAACCATCATTTATTATAAAATCCCATACGACAGTTGTGAATTATTTTGTCAGGAAATATACATACCATTACTCATCCCTGACATTTAAAGTGGGTTTGAAGTAAAATTGTCAAGTTTTATTGCAGTGACAAGTCAATGCAATTGTATATAACCTTCGTTAATGCATTAACATCATGTGCCATCATGAAGTCAGGCATGAAATACCATGTGAATTACTCATAGTAGTATCAGGTAATTCATGATTTTTCATGCATGGATTCATGATAATTCATTTACTCTTACTGTGAAGTGTTACACAATTATATACAGTGTATACGAGGACCACTTTTTTTTCCTGCAACTGACTCACCCATTAAGTTATGGAATGTAAGGGAAAATGTGGAATGGATCTTCATATGACGTTTTAAAAATCGAGTCAACTTGACATTTGCATGAAAATTGCAAGAAAATTCATAATGAAATAATGTTCTGTAATGGACAGACGCCTCTTAATTGCAACATCTGGTTATGGACCTGTGTCGTCCCTCTGTCTGTTCACAGATATAGGCCAAGGAGGAATTATTAATCATTCATTATTGGAGAGGCTTTAATTAAGGGGATGGATACATGATGTTTTTTTTATTTTTATTTTATTTAAACCTTGCGAGAAAGAGCTTTTCAACCAATGAGTTCATAATAAAAGAATCAGGTACATATAGATGGATAATACTGTATCTAATAATGATTGATAATGATCTATTTTTTAGTGTTGGTTTTAGTCCCTCTGTCTCAGTCCTTTCTTATCAGGTGTTTGTCATTGAATATATGTCCCAGTAGATGAACCACAGATGTAAACTAATAAAGGGACACTTGAATAGAAAAGAGCCATTGTTAGTGTGTTTGTGTAGTAACCTGTGCTTTTCCTTATTTGCCCAATCAAAATGTTTGCTGGAAGAAAAAAAGCTGGCTTATTGTATTCATGATAAATGAATTATTATTATTACATTTCAGTTTAGTTGGTTTTTAATTTGGTTTACAAATGTCAGATGATAATAAAGTGCTACTGTTAAAATCTATGTTCCCATTTCCCACGGCAACATCTTCTAATTGTTTTTAGTACAGCATACATCCCAAAACACAACACTATTTATTATAATGTAAAACAGGGACAATTGGGAAATCCTCACCTTGCAGCTGAAAAGCTAGAATCATGAAATACTTTGCATTTTTCCTTGAAACTCATTTAATTGATTCTCAAAATAATGATTTGTCTTCTAATTTTAGTGATAAGTTGTTTCAGAGCTGTGTTGGGCTGAAAATATGAAAAAATATATATAATATATAAGTGTATTTGGGTTCATAAGTGTGAAGTCAAGCCAGGTTTAAGATTAAAGCTGTGAAACGTCAGTAGCACCTGGTAGGATACACTGTTGTACAAGTTAAGAGTTGAAAAGCACACTATAAAATATTAAAAATAAGTATGCACACAAAGAGATGTAACCTGTGCACCTGTAACTCACTTAAGATAAGTCTCATGTGGCTTATTTGATACTTTGATACAGTGGTTCCTTATTTAATATTGGCTAAACATTAACCAGTCCCATGCTGTATTATTATCAGAGGTCAGAGTGATAAGTGGTCAAGTAGTTTTAGGATTAGGAGCAGGTTACCATAGCAACACATTCACCTGTGTGATGAGTCAATGGCTTGCGGTTAAGCTCCTCCTCCACATAAATGATTAATCATTCATCAAGGCCTGTTTGACTTGTTTTTTTGTGTTTGTTTTTGGTCTGAAGCAGATGTTTAACCACTAACAAGGGAAATCTAATACTTTCATATAACTAGAGTGTATTGGTGGAAGATGAAATAAAGTGGCTGCCTTACATTTGAAGTAAAGGAAAACACCTTGTTGGTGCACAGAGGTGTGTGATGGTGACAGCTCTCATTTCATTTGCCCAATGATTCCTCAAAGCGGCGCTAAAGTTACTCACTTGTAATGCTGTCTGATCACGGCTCTGGGCTGCTATGGTTATTACCATGGAGATGTGCCTCCCATGATGAATGTAATTAGAGGAAAATCACAGCAGCCACGGTTACACTTGATCTGACAATTGAAGAAGACATGATGAGGTCTTATGCACTTTTAGAAAAGAAATCACTGTTAATGTTCTCATCTTTTGTCCTCTCCTTCCCTCCTATCTGTCTGCCTGCCTGTCTGTCTCTGCAGTGTATGTGGTGGAGGACAGAAGACAAAACGACTCAGGAGACACATGCCTGACAGCTTGCTGGACAGCTCTGTGTTGTTGCTGTCTCTGGGACATGCTTACATAACGCTACTTGACCACCCACTCCACCTCCACCTCCACTTCCACCCCATTTCTGTGCCTTGAACCCTTTCGCCCTCCTTCCCATCTGCCTTAAACTTTGCACCCCCTTAAAATTTCCCTACACATCTTTTTATTTTTTGCTTGTCTATAAATAGTAGCCTTGATCCCATGTGGAAGTCTCTTCTTGCGGCCACTGTCTCCTCCTCAAATGTGAAATCCTCAGCTCAGATTGACTGACCGACGCTGTCCAGGGGCTACTCGATAGCAGCTTGTAACTGAGCTTCAAAACACGACCTGAATCTCAGGCACTTCACACATGCACACATAGAGAGTATACTTAGACCTCAGGCTCATTGAATGTGATGCTCTTAAGGCACTTTATAATGATTACCTCTGTAAGATACTACTCCTGCCTGACATTTCCAACAAATCCAACCTTCCCTAACCCCCACCCCCTCAGCTATGTTACTTCCTCTGCCCAAAAACCCCCCCATGTCCTTTGAAGCCACTAAGACCCTGTCCGTCAATGAGACTCTGGGCGCGTTAAAGAAGCCCGTGTTTGAAACATTTCCCTTGCATGTGCACACTTCTGTTCTTTTTTGCAAACGTATGTCTTCAGGTGGAATCACATGACAATAAATGGAGTACAGTTTTAAAGGGTACAGTGATTTATGTTTGATTAGTGTTCACATTCAATGTTGACAGCTTTTTTTTTGTTCATGATAACCTTGATATGAAAATGATTTCGATATTACTTTTATTACAACCATACCTTGGCAAACAAAAAGAAAATCTGAATAAGAAAGTTGTGATTGCGCAACAGAGGAATCAAATGACTTGTTGGATGCCTGTTTGCTTTAGATGATAATCTTGCATTAAAATTTAGTCCCATGAAATGTACGTCTGTGTTTTATGTTTATCAGTTTGATTGCACCATTGTACATGTGTGAGTGGTGCGTCAATGGTCCGAGAGTAAAGATTGTGCGACAGAGCCTAGTTTGATCTATTCTACTATTTATAACACATCTGCTCTTGCAGGATGTTGGTTGCAACATGGCTGCTTGCCTGGTGCATTCAGTATTGTTCACACAAGAGAGAATTTTACACAAAACTGGAAAGGGGATAAAGGACAGGACCAGTCATCGCTGTCTAATACTGTACATAGTGGTTGAAATTACATTTACTCAAGCGATGCATCGTTTTGATGTCGCTCTAGTTGAATTGAGTATTTTGTTTTATGCTGTCCTTACTGATAACTCAACTATAGGAAAACAATGTGCCTTTACTTGTCTACATTTATCTGCATGGTAGAGTACTACTTTTAAAAATAAATAAAAAATCAAGTACAAAATAAAGATCCACTTACCTGAACAATCTATTTTGTACAGATTTCACTTTGAAGAAGTCAATATTGACCCAATTTTAATCATGAATCCAAATATACTGCCTGTTTATAGCATATAGTGTGTCTGTGTGTGTGTAAGTGAGAGACACAGAACAGCAACATACAGTGCAAGAAAAGACTGATTGTGCACAAAAACTGTAAAAAGGTTCAAATGATGGACATGTAGTATGATATTTTTTTTAAGTCTGCAGGGGGAATATTTCTAAATTTATGAAACTGGTGACTGAGGATGGAGGACACATCATTGGCACAGATGGTGGTGTAATTCCCTTGTCACATGACATGGACCAAACAAAGTACATTTTAAGCCATGTGAGCTTGCATTTTCGGCAGGTGACAGTCGCAGTCATGTGCTGCTGTAACACAATTTAATTTAAGTGTGCAATGTCTGCATTTGATTTGAGATAATACTACTCTTGGGATTCATGTACTACACAATGAGTACAGTGTGTTACGCATGACTGTCTTGACTGTATAAGATTTAAGATGCTGAGGGCTTGGTTCCTTATTGTACCATTTTCCCACCAAGCAGTGTCCCTGTTAAGTCATAAAAGTAAGCCAGCTCACATAATGGCATGAACTTGGAACTAATGCTGACTTCAGATGGTGTCTGAAAGCCTTAAGTTCACGAGATCTGATGTATTTGATGACATTTCCAGATATGGTGAAGGTTAAATAAGTTCATTTTCGCTGGGCGATAAGTTAATGTACTATAATTATTGTCCTAATGTAATTCTTTCCATGCTGCTGTTGCTAAGCATCAGCGTTATCATGACCGTGTGCACCATGTGCACCACTACCCGTATCACAGTCACATGATATGAGTTCCATTTGAACTTACATAAATAGCATTTAAACTGATAGTTGGGTTTTACAGATCTGTTAATGAATGACACACTCCAGCCATAAAGATATGGAGAATAATAAGCCTTTAAAAAACTCCAGTTTAAAATCACATTCTTCATTTTCAGAGACTGAAATAACACAGATATCCACTGGTGAGTCACAACATTAAAGCATGTATTTTGTTAAAAGGGTCTATTTTATGGGTTCACTGACTCTTTTATATCATACATAGACACTTATTCCACTGTTCAAAAAAATAATAGCCTTAGACATGAAAACCTCTTCTATTACGGATTAAAGGAGATGAGGCTGCTAATATTCAGTGGAGACAATTTATCTCAGGAAAAGAAAGTTAATGCTCTTGAGGCCTCTGCATTAACATTAACAGGGGTTAGATAAATGGCCACTTAAAAGGACATTAAAATAGATGAAAAGTCAATGTCAAAAATATGGTCTACATCTACCATCTACGAGTGTTTATCACTGTGAGGACTAAGAAAACACTGGTAAAGAGTTGTTGCTATTGTTGACTTGCACGCAATTATGATATATGGTGTCATTTATAGATTTTTTTGTTGATGCATGAAACAGGATGAGGACTAGCCCATGACGGCCCAGTAGGCTGAACTAACGCCAGACTCAGAAAACCCGTATGAAGGCCCCAGGTTTGCTGTCTAAAATGTCATAATTTCATTTGTTTTGTTGTATAAATTAGTTTGTAGTTGTCCATTTACTGCTACCAACACGTAATCTATCCAGTCCAGCTTCTGTTCAACTGTTTTGCGTTTCAAAAATTTGACATGCACAACACTCATTCATTCATTCATTCATTCATTGTATACCCCTTGAGGCTGCTGGTGCCAATCCCAGCTGACATAAAGACGAACAGTCATTTACTCACACATTGGATTGGGATTGGGTAGGGACGGTAGGGACACATCCCTACCAATATCCAGCCACTGCTGTGTAACAGGCACGTGCGCACATAAGGACCAAGGGGTGCTTGAGCCGCTGCCCTTTTTTGCCTCGTATTGAAAAGTGCCCGTGTGTGTTTTTTCAATGAATAAATAAATTCCTGTTGTGCATAGGGATGTCAACAAAAGGCGTTATAAGAACTCCACCACGCAGGTACATGACAGTATAGTGACTTGAGCATGTGACAGACCTATAGATGCATTAACATAACTTTCTTGTGGGGGCCTTCCACTTATTCAACGTGCTTAAATATGAGTCATATTTCAGAAAAGTGCCCGTGTGTGCTTCACAGTAGTATTTTATTTTTGTATTTTTTCTCTATGTTTCACTGTTCAATGTTTCACCTGTTCAGTGTTCAATGTTAAAGTCTTTATATTCAACAATAAATAGCCTGATAGTAAACTAGTGTTTAATTGCTTTTTAGAATTGCAGCTGAATTGCATGTCTTCCAAGCCTCAGTATTATGATAATGTGAATAAACTCACGTTGACCATAATTTGTTGACAATAAAAGAAATGGCAATTACGTAACACTCACCGCCACGCAGGACACACAACTAAGTTTTGTGTTATTAGGGCGAAAGGCGGGGACACCCTGCACAGGTCACCAGTCCACTGCAGGGCCGCATGGAGACAAACAACCATCCCCTCACACACACCTATGGTCAATTTAGAGGGTCCAATTGACCTAACCCCCAAATCTGCATGTTTTTTTTTGGACTGTGAGAAAACCCCCACACACAGGGAGAACATGCAAAGATAAAAGTGAACTACACGGTGCTCAGGTGAAGTAAACAATTATCTTTTATTGTTAAGGTTCTCAGAAGAGTCTCGTTTCAGTGAATGTATAAGAATCATCCTTTGATAATACTGATTTGGTACATTATGACATCCAGCACGAGTCTCTTCACAGTGAGAGGCATCCATTACTGCTACTGCTGTTGGGATCTAGGACAGAAATATCTCTGCTTCCAAAACAAAAACAAACAGCCAAAAACAACAAACTGGGCATTGATATTGTAGATATGGAATATTAGAGTGTCACAAAACTCTAGAGTAGTAAGACCAGCTAAAGATTTTGCACATTACAAGCCACTTCCTCTTAGAAATATAAAACTTGATATTCTGAACAATATTCTACTGTGCTGCATAAAGGTAGGTCTATACACTGTACATCGAAATATATTTCGAAAAAACAGATTTCACAGTTTTAAAGACTTTATTTAAAGTATAAACCGTTTTTTTTTTTGTTTTTTGTTTTTTTAAAACACTTTGTTACATAAATTATTCTTTTTGAGAGTGACTATTATTTGCCCTGGCAGCAAACGGAAATTAATACAAAAACAAAATGAACATTTCATACATTTTTTTTTTTACAAAAGAAAATAAACTCGTCCATCAATGTTCATCTCAAATAGAACTGGTGACTCATTCATGATTGTCATATAGTACTAAGAATAAATAAATAAAAAAAGAATAAAATAAATACTAACTTAAGTATGTTTTCCAGACTCTGTGTATGTGTGTGTGTGTGTGGTGTGTTCTGTACAGAAGTGCCTTGGTGACAGTCTCACAATTCTACCGCGACTGAAACGTACAAAACTACGGCATCTACAGTATACGCAACATCCTGAAATTTAGTGTAGTCAGACACATATGTAGTAGTATGATTCTTGTCCTTGTTTCAAAATAAACAATGCTGTATGATACCACTGTCCACAAATATAGCCATCACTTTTTTTGACTTGTTTTTTTTTGTTGTTTTTTTTTAAGTTTATTTCCTAGTCCGTCAACAGCTTGGATTTGTTCAGCTATGTCGTTTGTTGGTTGGATGTGCGCTGCCTCAGCAGCAGAGGACTGGACCGTGGTGGACAATGGGAGGCCTGAGACAGGGAGACGACTCAAAGTATTGGACAAACATTTAACCTTTCCTTGTCTGCCGCTGTTTTACAATGTCCTCTCAGGTTGTGTAGTTGTAATGGCTGCCCTCTGGAGTGGCTTTGTCTCCACTTTGGTCCCTTTGCCTTCAGTGTCTATTAGAGACAGACAAGCCTTTACTGCAGATGCCAACACAGAACAACTCCACCGTGTGTTCAGGAGCCGTCATTGCCGCTCTCAGTGTGACCCAATAAATATGGGTGAAAATATCACTATCTTTTTTAAAAAGGGGAATCTTCTTATTCATTAAGCAACAGTTTTTAAAGTTCTTCAGTGCTTTTTCAGTTTAAAGTTTTCTCCAAAAAAAACCAAAACATTTGACTCGACTTTATTTTTTTTTGCCTATGGCAGTAAAATTAACAATAATGTGTTTTCGGATAAGTCATTCTTTTCAAAAGTCCCTGCAGCGTTCCGCGAGTAACCCCATTTGTTGGTTAATTCTCGATGGGTTTTGAGAGGAGAAGGCTGGGTAGGAAAAAGGAGCAGGAATTCGAGAAATGAAAATTAGTGGAGAGAGAGGGAACAGTCTTTCCTTCAAGTGAGTTCAGGTGGGCTGTTACCTCTTGCCCATCTCATTCTGTCTGAGGAACTGGATGTTGTTGCTGCTGTCAGCCAGTTCTGGATACTGCTCCACAGGCAGTACATAGTAGCCATCGTAGCCTTGTACTCTACCTGTTGTTAAGAGCTGCTGTCGCTCCCCCTCCGTCCAGAGGCGGCTTCCTCCCTTCCCATCCCTGGCTCTCTGCTGTTCCTTGGCCCAGGCCCCGGCCAAAGCTCTCTGCCTGGCCAGCTCCAACAGTCTTACCTTCTCTTCGTCCACCACGTCCACAGCCAGCCCATACCGAACACTAAGTATTAGCGATGGAACTGCAAACTCGACAGTCACTCCTCTCCTTGAGCGGCCACTCACGGTAACATTGATGCCGCTCTCCAGTGACTTACGCCCATTTGTAAGTCCCAGGGCCAAGAGGTCACTGTCAGCAGAGCCGACTTTCACAAAGTAATGACAGTCCTTCCTGTCCTGAGTGTAATGTGTGCCTTCGAGGTACTGAGCCCCATTGAGCACCAGAGCCACTTTGCGGCTGTCATCGCTGGCCAAAGCTGACACACCAGCAACTACTCGGCCCTCCTTCAATGCCAGCATTACACCACGGCCTATGATGGGCGTGCTGGTACCAAACCAGTGACCTGGCTTGTCCTTTCGTCTGCGTCGTTCCTTGTTGAGGAGACGACCCTCCAGAGCCATGAAAGCCTGGTTGTGACGCTCTGCTGCCTGTTGCACACCAGTGATGAGCTGAATGGAAAAGTCAGATATGTGTTACCACAAAAAAAAAAAAAAGTTAAACAAAAGCTCAATCACCTCTGTATTTGATCAAGATATTGGCCCCTTGTTTTTGTACCTGTCCGTTCTCACAGTGCTGGGTGGCCTGCAGCTCATACGGTGGCTCCACAAAGTAGAGCGTGTGTCGAGGGAAACCTGGGATTATGTTACTGAGCTGGAAGCCAAACATCACGAGCCAGCTCTTCACATCTGCAGCAGGAGAAAGTTAAACAATCTCAAAGTTAAACATTTTTTCAACCAATAAAAAAAGTCAATGTGTGTTGGGCTCCTGTGATTTAGGTGGTGTTTATGTAAAGCCTCCAGCCACTGGGTAACAGTTTGAGGTTTTATGCTGTGCTATTAGGAAATATGATAAAAATATGTATAGTTACATATTTTTTTTCATGTAAAAGCAATAAAATAAAATAAAATACAAATATTCATGGAAAACACAACACGCACTGAAAAAATAAAAAAAATAATTCCAACACAAAAAGTATGTGTTGCAATGTCACACATGGGTGACATGGCTATTTAAAATGTATATTAATATCAAAAGTAGTCACATAAAACATACTCAAATCCATTACAAAAAGCCCCTGTTAATCTATAATACAATTTTAGGTAGTGTGAAAATAAAATAAATGTAAAAGGATATAGATAGATATATTAGATTGAATGAAAATATAAATTCAACCTGAAACATTTTCAATAAATTTTTTATTTGGCTTTTACCTGTGACATAGTTCTTGACATCCAGCATGTCACTGAGGGGGTTGTTGTTCTTGAACATGTACAGATTAAATGGAGACGGATCCTTCCCTATCTTGGGCCAGATGCTATAGTCGGGTGAAGTCCAGCGTCCAGCCAAGACATCGTAGTCACGCTGGGTAAAATGGACCAGCTTGGTCAATGGGTCATAGAGACCACCGTGGAAACCCACTACCAGCTGAAACTCTGGGTTAGAGTCCAGGTACACTTCTCCGTAGGCTGTATATTGCAACTGGGTGACAAAAGTGAAAAAAGAATAAATAAAAAAAGTCTGCTTCTGAAGACTCTTAGTCCTTAAACTTTTTTTTTTTTTGCAAAACTATCAAATAAACAGATTCAAGGCTATTTTGTGTTGTACCTGTTTGATCATCTGTCCATTGCTGCTGAAGACAGCCAGTGGTGTTCCAGTGTTGTCAGATGCTATGTAGTATTCCTCCCCACTGCTCACCTCCATGGCAAACAAATGTCCCTGATGGTGACACAGTCAGAAATTCAATACATATCATGTTTCAGGACAGAGTTTTTGCTGATCTGTTGAAATATAAGGACAAGATATTGTGGATAAGGCGCATCTCAGACTTTGCGTGCTTACCTGCAGGTCATAGTAGAGGGACGAGATATCTGAGCTGGAGTGGTTGAAGATGTGCGTGACCCTCGTCGGGTGGTTAAGATCAGCGTAGAAGAACTGAAGGTGCTGTCCCAAGCTGTTCCTTGTAGACACCCTGCGACCCAGGCCGTCATAGTGATACACAACACTCCAACCACCGGGACCTCGATTGTAGGCCCGTAGTAGCTGACCTTTGGAATTATAGTCGAAGACGTCTGAACCACGTTGGCTGAGGAAGCCATCTTCATCCAGGCGATACTGGACATCGCCCATGCGTGTGATGCGGTCTCTCAGATCGTAGCGGAGTGGCAAGATTCGCGCACTGTTCCCAGGATTCAGCAGATGGAGGTTGCCGTTCAGGTCATAACTGTAGCGCCAGGTGGACCAGTCATTCACCTGGATAAAATGATGAGTTAAATAAATGGGATGTCACTATTTCTTTTTTTAGTATCTTAAAACCATAAATATGACCTAACAACAGCAAGGACAGTGTTATGACAGATTGTGTGAATGAAGTGGAATTGACAGGTTCCACACACGAGACAGCTGCTTTTCACTCCACTCAGAATATTCACCTTGACGCCACTGAGCTGTCCGTCCCCATCATAATCATAGCGGTACTGAGTGGTGTTGGCGTAGGGTCCAATTTTGAGCTCTCTCTTCACCACACGTCCCATGCTGTCATACTGCACTGTCATCCAGTACATGAGTGACCGGAAGATTTCATACTGGACCTCCTTGATGCGACCGTGGGTGTCAAAATGCTTACTCAGTGTCATCACAGCTGTGGTGATGATCTGATTGATGTCGTAGTAAATGACCCCGAACTTTCCAAAGTGCTCCACCTGTGGGAGTGAATAAAAGGTTATAGGAAGGAAAAAAAAGTTATAGGACTCCACAAAAACAGTAGATGAAAGCCAAATTTCTACTCTTTACCTTTCCAGAGATCTCGTCATATCTGTAGAGGTCCACGGGCAGTGGCGTCTCGCTGATGACTGGCTTCATGCTGGCGATGCGAAAGCTGTTGTCGTGGTAGGTGTAGTCAAACCTTGCATTCACCATCCCCTCCTCACTGAAGCGGTAGATCTGCTTGTCAATAAGCGGGCCCATTTTGCGGTAGCGAATGGTGCACGAGAAGCCCCCGCTCTGCAGATTGACCATCTTCAGCACACCAGCTGTCTCGTCGTACCCGAAGGTGACGGCAGTGCTGTCGTACACGATCTCTGACAGCTTCGCCAGCTTGCCGTACTTGTAGAGAACACGGCGGCCGGTGCCTAGATAATGTATGGCCTGGGGTCTGCCGTCCTCGCAGAAGTCATGGATTATGGAGGCGTTGCTTTCTGGGGGGTTGTAGGTGTTGCGGATATAGCCGACTGACACGTGTGTGAACATGGTGTGGCGGGCCACACTGGGCATGGTGACAGCGGACACTTGACCTGAGGCATCGAACTCAAAGACGTACTGTCTTTGGCTCTGCAAGAGCAGCACCATGGACTGGGAAAGACAGGGGGGCAGAATACAGATTAGTATAATCGCATTATCAATGGGTGACTTGCCTTGTGTGAAATAGCACCAGGGTTAGTTTTCTCTGAGCTGACAAATTTCAATCTTAATAAGTGTGAAAATGAAGTATTAGGATGATTCCACTTACTTCTGCAAACACAATGACTATGCTTTCTTGCTACTGCTTCTTAGAGGACAATGTTAAAGATAAAAAAATACTCACTTTGTCAAGGTAGCTGTAGCTCCACACCTTCCCGTCCACAAAAGAACGAGAAAGGATGCGTCCCTGGGGGTCAAATTCAGTCCTCTCGCTCATGCTGCCTCTCTGCAGCCCAACAAGCTGTCCAGTGGTGGAGTAAGACACATTGACCACTGCCAGACTGCTGCTGGGCAGCCACATCGCTGGACGGCCCTGAGCATCGTACATGATGCGCAGCGTGAACTTGCGGTGATCATCGTAAATCTTCTCAGTGCGAGTGTTGCGGTCAAAGTCAATGGAGAGGAGGTTGCGCCCATGAGCCTAAAGAAAAAAGAAAATATTTCTGAGTTGCATTTTATGCCAACATTAAAGATGATATATCTAAAAACATCCAGATCTTAGTTAAAATCACTCACCCGAAGCTTTCTGCCAAAAACAGTGACCTTGCCCTTGGTCTGCTCCTTGCGCAGACGCCACTCAATGGAGTTGAGGCCATTGTCTGTGGGCAGGGTGATGTTCCTCCGACCAATCGTGGGGCTAACAGAACCTGCCAGGATGTGGGGCTCTGTGTGGAAACTGATGCCCATTCCATTGGCGTACATCACTCTCAGGGTTCCATTGTTGCACAACTGATAGCTGTTCCTCACTTGATCTGTAGATGGAGACAAAGAGTGTAAGAGAGAGAGACAAAAGCCACCAAATCACAGTTTGGTCAGATTTATCTGAACACATAGATGTGAGTGAAATTATAAGGTTTTCTATGCTGAGGGGGATCTATTGTGTGGCTACATGGCACCTTCTCATTTAAGTTTTTTCCTTTTTTGGAAAATTGGAAATGATTTAGCTGCACATCTACAGAAAAGTCTGAGTGGTGTCTATTTCTGGGTATTTTTAGCCAAGGGATACAGGAACCCCTGCTCCTAAAAAACCTCTTTAAGAGAATTAAAAGATAATTCCTTGGCTGAATCGCTCATCCTTTTTTTTCAAATAGTGCATGCTCAGTTCCCCGGCAATAAATCAAATTCTTGCATTTAGTTTTCACTAACTTTGATTCCTTTGAAGTCCCAGTGAAACTGACACCATCTTTAGCTTCAGCACCATGTATTCCCTCGAGAAGGTGAATGTTTGGGAGTCGAGAATTACACAAGAGGGCTTTAAATCAAACCCTTCCCATTTGACTCGATTGCGAATAAAGTGATTCATTTCCGTGTCTTGAATTTAAAACAACCAATGCATGTCCTACACAGTCATGATATTTACGAAAAGCATATTGTTTAAAAATCAGTGGAGAAATCTGCAGAGGTGTTGTTATATTTCTGGATATGGATATGTGTGTGGCTCTGCTGACACCGTGTTTGATAGCCTGGAAAAAAAACCCTGAAGCAACTGCAGCTAATGTTAGCATGGCCACGGCCAGCTCCACAGAATCCAAAATACTCCATGGATAATTAAACACAAATAATAATAATGATCATAACAATAATAAAAATAATAGTAATAATAATCATCATCATTGTCAACTTCATCATCACTTTCAGATGAGCTGGTTGGAGTAAAAAGATTTTTTTTCCATTAAATAGTATGAAAAATACTTATTAACCTTAAAACAATACTTCATTATGTGAATTGCATAGTGTTTAAGGGAGATCGGAGATATTTTTGAGCACCAGAACAGAATTCCACGTACAGAACATTAGATGAGATATAGGATCAGTTGAAATGTCGTTCCAAACCCTTCAGGAGAGCAGTTAATGATACAAGGAAATTAAATTGAATGTGCAGATTGTGAAAGTGCAGTGCACCCTCTTTTAAGTTTACTACAGAAAATAAAATTCAAGTCAAGCTTGGAGGCTCGTGACAGTAAGAACCAGCTCATGTCCATTAAATATTTATGAACCGGATTCAAATTCCTACAAACTCCAAAATCTTCTGAATAAAAGTATTCTATAACAGGGTAAACTGACATCCCTCTACAATCTCTGCATCTCTACAAGTTAATGATTCAGTCTGAAACACAAGAATGGAAACAGATAAGCTGAGACGACATTTTCCCTCTGATGTCTGAAAACCGGCATCTTGATCGCACTCAAGTGATTGAAAGTGAGATAAAGTTGTTTTCAGCTCGAAATATCTGGCAGATTCAGAGGGGAGAGCGCCTTTTTTTTTTTTTTTTTTCATTTACAAAAGGTGAGAGGATCAGTGGGTGTCTCCCTTTGAAGCCCCGCCATAAATGACAGTAATCCATAAGGCCAATTTGTACTAAAGCTCCAGGCACATTTTAACAATGCCTCAAACAGACAAGTGAAGCTTTTTCCATTGACTTGGCAGCAACAGCCTTTAGATAAATCTTCTTTGCTCTCTCTGTCTGAACAACCTTGTAATAAAACAGGAGCGAGGGAAAGAGAGAAATGAGAGCTTGAGGGCCAAGGAGAATTCACTGTGCAGAAGTTAATGAAGAGAGCAAGAGAGAGAGCGGAAAGAGAGGGAGATGGTTAAGTGAGTATGTCAGCAGAGAGCTGTGCTGAAACCCACATAGCGCAGTGGAAACCTTAAATGACTTAGATTTCTGTGAACAACTCTTCCTCCTCTTCCTGGAACCTATACATGACATATTCTCTCTGAGGTCTTCAGACGTACGTATATAGCCCACAGCCTCCATTCATACTTTTGTCACACCACTTGCTCTGGTCAAGAGAAAGAAGACAATTACTCCCCACCCCTTCTTCTCCTTCTATAAACAGGCCAAATAGGCTCAGGGATTATGGGAACAGGTTGAGAGCTGTATTTGTATGTTGGTACACGTGTGTGCGAAGAGAAAGCTTCAGGGAAGAGGAGGACTCGAGTCTACCAAAGTTAATGAATTGTGTTCTGGTGATATTCAAAAGCAGGATGAACCCAGCTGGGATTAATGACTATATATTGGTAATTTTACTCCATGAGAGGAAGCGAGAGAGCTGTTTGTGAAAATAATCTCCTGGAGCATGCACATAACTGAGTGAAAATAACAAGACTTTCAATTAGAGTCGGCAGGCCAGTGCATATTCGCCGTCACAGAGGGCGCCTGTGCTTTTGAATACTAAGATAACTTTGTGTATCTCATCAGGCTTATCATGTAAAAAAAAAAAGCCTTTTGATTCTACATGAACCTGTATCTGCCTGAAATATAATTAATCAGACATATGCATATTTAATTTTAATTTTAATTTAATTACTTAAGCTCAGTATTTGTGCCATGACCTGTATGAGGCTCTACCTTGCACCACAGTGTACGAGGCTTCCACGGAGGACAGGTTGGTGATGACAGTGACATCATCATCCCTGCTCGAGCTCTCAATGTCAATGTTGATGGAGCGCTCAATCTCGCGGTGCAAACTCGTCACCATACCCGTGGGGTACGTGACGTTGGTCAGGCGGCCCTCGCTGTCGTACCTAGGGAGTGGGAGACTGCAGTGAGGGCGACTGGCAAGAGAACACATATGTTGAAATGCGCACACACTCAGACTCATAAAACAAAAAACAAACAAAAAAACTACAGGCTGAGACAAAAATAACGAATCATCTCATGGGAATTGGCTGCAGTTATTACAGCAAACACCAGGGGGCAGGAGAACACCATGGAGAGCCCTTGTAATAGGGGATCCAGTAGAACATGAAAAAAAAGTAAAGGATGCAAAATCTCCTTTTGTATTTGAAATAAACTAGGAAAAACAAATACAAATGCACATTCAGACACCTTGCCCTCTATTACATACTTACTGGTAAAACGTGGTCCAGCCAGTCTCATCAGCTTTGGTGGCCAGGAGCCCCGTGTTGCCACTGTAGCCCATCAGAGCCACCTCCTGGCCCATGGCTGACACACTACGCAGCCCCCCTGTGGGGTCCAGACCCAGAGTCACAACTTGATTCTCAGGCAGCAGCACCAGTCTGAGCAGGCCGGCTCCTCCTCCCTGGCCCAAACCATCCCTCCTTACTTTAACTGTATTGTTGCAGTTGTCTACCAGCATGGAGAGCTCTCCGTCAGGGCCGTAGGTAAAATTATAAAGTGGCTCCCCAGTTACCAGGCTAATTGTCTGTATATGAAGCCCGTCTCC
The DNA here is from genome assembly GCF_019176455.1 of Solea senegalensis. Taxonomy (NCBI): domain Eukaryota; kingdom Metazoa; phylum Chordata; class Actinopteri; order Pleuronectiformes; family Soleidae; genus Solea; species Solea senegalensis. The sequence goes on from NC_058032.1 coordinate 16,872,503, forward strand.
ATTGAAGACATATAGCTCCTGTTCCCTTGGTGATGCAACCTCATACTGTGCAGATCCTCCATAGCCAACGCTGGACACAGCAGGCCCGGGTCGATTGGCTCTCACAGCTCTGATGCGTATATTGTTGAGGTCTGCAATGAAGAGCGATCCATCGGGGGACACAGCTAAGGAAGTGGGTGAGTTCAAGCCAGCATCGGGGGCATAGCCATCGTCGCCGTAGAAGCAGTTGCAGTTTACGTCATTTTTGCAGTCACAGTCAGAGGCAGCGCCAGCAAGGAGGGAGATTTCCCCATTTGTGTTTACCTAAAACAGAAACACCGACACAAAAGGAATGAGGGGACACAGTTGTTGATCAAAATCACAATAACAGTCAAAACTGAGGTGACACAAAAGTGTCCGAACAACATGGAGAGTCCATAGCAAACTGTGCACTACACTCCTCCATCTTGTACCTGTCTGACACGGTTGATCTTTTTCTCGTCTGTCTCAGCGATGAAGAGGATGCCAGTGTGGGACAGGGCAATGGCGGTGGCGCTCTCAAGGGCAGCATGGATAGCGAGTTTGCTCAGGCTGTAGTCAATACCTGGCACCTGACAATGCATGGGCCGCCCCGCGATGATGCTCACCTGAAGGTAACAAAGGAAAAATAATACAAAATCTGTAATTAGTCCACAACAAATTCCAGGATTTTAATGAATCGAGATTTCAGAGTAGCTTGCTCAAAGTTAAGTCAATAGTAATGTTTCCACCGCTGCAAAACTTGGGAAACTTTCTAACAATTTGATGTTCTACTTCTAAATGAGCTGCCTTAGGAAGCCTAATTGGGACTAAATCCTGTCAAAGACCAATAGTGAGTGTCCACTCTATAGGGTTTGCAGAGGTGATCCAGCCTTATGGTACAGACCTGGTGGTTTTCAGTGATGCGTAGGATGACATTGTTTTCCAAGACATAGAGAGAGTTGTCCATGGGGTTCACAGCTAAGTCTGTGGGCCACTCCAGACGCACCTGGTAGGCAAAAGCAGAAGTTAGACATCGGACAAGATAATATGCTGAGGGGAGTGTTTTGAAAGGATGCCATTATTCTAAGTGACTGCAGTCTTCATTTTCTTTTGATTCATTCATATATCAATGGACTTTTTAATCTCACCTCCTAAATCAGTTTCCCCCTAACCTTCTTGGCTGGCTTCTTTCTGGACAATCATCATAGCTCAGCACTTCCAGCATTATTAGCTCATCATCTATTGTGCTATCACCGAACGCACCGTCGTACCTGGCTGACATCCATGCTTGTGTCACAGCTCAGTGGCCGTATGGCGGTCAGATCGTTGGCCCCAAGCAGAGTGGAGATGATGCCGTTCTGATCCACCTTACGGATCATGGTGGCGTCCACAAAGTACATCAGGCCATTTTTATCCACAGCGATACCTGTCAGAGGGAAGATGAAACCCATGAGTGACGCCTCATAATTCAAACACTGCAGGCATCCCACAGACATTTTAAGTCAATTAAATGTCAGTAATGCCACTGACTGGAAACAGATAGCAGCCCTGACAGCTAAACTGCTCGATGCTTCATTGAATGAGAGGGAAGAAAGTGAGGGTGTGAACAGTGACGCTCTCAGAAAGTCTTTGTTTCGGGATGAGTCATCTTAAATCTGGATGAGTAGATGCGCTCATACTCCTTCCAGAGGGCAATCACAAATTGCAGACAGATTCTTTAGAGGTAAGTGATGAGTTCCTTTTCCTTCCTTACTTCCTACTTCCTTGCTCCTCTTTTTTACTTCACCCCCTCACACTTTGTTTTCACTTGTTTTATCTTTTACCAGGGGCGCAGTATAAGCCTCGCTGGTGTAACAGGCAGCAGACATTCAGACAGGTGTGTTTGTTCGAGGCAAATGTGCCCCAAAATAACTTCACCACAAACTGAGATACACAACAACAGATGGGGGAGGAGGATACAGCATAGCACAGGGCACAGAGCAAATGAGAGAGAGAGAGAGAGGGAAAAAGAATGCTGGGGGTGAGGGGTGAGGGGGGGAATCATAAGCTGATGTGCAACAGCTGACTGTGCTGGTGACAGGTAAGAAGGAATCAGTGCCTCATCGTCACCGATCTCTCCAATCTCCTCGCACAAACACACACATACTGTACTTATACAAAGATCTGCACTGCCACGTGTGTGTGTCTGTGTGTGCACACAGATATGAAATGTGACAGTGTGACATGCTTGACAGTTTGGTGTCACAATGTTCTAAGATCCAATGATCCACGAAAATAAATCAATTAATAAGTTCAACATTAACCTGGTTTATAACCTCCTTCTGTCTCCACCCTGCATTAGTTGAGTCATAAATCTGGGTGCGGTTCAGGAAAAAAAAAATTGATATTCTCTGAACTATAGATTTTGATCTAAGTCTCTCTGCCTGAGAGAGAAAAAAAAATCAAAAAGAAGAAATCAAAAAGGATTATTTGATCTTAATAATTGTTGAATACTATAGAAATGATTAGCATTACTGGCATTATTGCTCTGATAATTTCTTACAATTCAATATTACATCTTTAAATTTCTATTTTGTGTCCAAAACAACAGTATGAAAACAAAGACAATTTACGTAATGATGATAAAAAAACCCCAGAATAGAAACAGGAATCAGATGATATACAAATAGTTCCTGAGGTTCGTTTTCTTTTCTTGGCCATGACTCACCTTTAGGGCTCATAAGTGTTGCTTCAGTGGCTTTGCCGCCATCGCCGCAGCGTTCATCAAAGGGCAGACACTGCTCCCCTGTCCCAGCAACCACCTCTGCATTGTCTGACAGGGGCCGACCTCCTGTTACTGACCGAACACGATAAATTCTTCTGGAGTTGGTGTCTGAGATAAACACTGCCCCAGAAACAGGATCCACAGCCAGGAAGTACTTATGGGTTGGATTGTTACTATGACAACAGACAATGGTAATTAATATAATGTCAGCTGGTTTGATTTCATATTTTTCAGAGAACATGGTTTCAACCACTGATGCTGTAGGTGCAGGAATGTAATTTATAATTATAAGGATCTCACCTGTGTCGGAAATCTTTGTTCCTACAGAGGAGAGAGTGAGATAAAAGAACAAAACAAATGTTATTTCACAGTCTGCAGAGAACAACACATATCTGGGTTTTAACATGGGTAAAAACGCCCTGGAGAAATGATATCTGTGTATGTCTGTCTCCCCATCCCCTGCGTCTCACCTTATTCTCTCTGTTTACAATTCTGCATGCCCTGAAAACATCCCATCTTTTCCCCTCTGCTTCTCCCACCATGCAACTTTAATCTGCCCAATTGATCTTTTATCTATCAGTATCTTTCATCCTTTCAAATGTATTTTTAACACACTTTCTTTTTTTGTACTTTCCTTTACGTAACCGATGTGGTTTGGGGGTTTTACCTTAACTCCAGGATGGCAGTCGTGTTCATCGATGGGTAGACCCTGCGTACAAAGTTGAGGTCACCGACATAGAGGCTGCCGTCGATGCCCATTGCCAAGGCAACAGGCGCCAGCAGCTTGTTACCGTCTGCGAGGCCGTTACAGCTGGGACAGGAGATACTGCGCCTTCGGCCATTTCCCATGATGCTGGTGATAACAGGGGGCTGCTCAGTCACAAAGATGTTTTCACCACTGCCCTTGTGGAGGATACCTGGTGAGCAGAGAGGATGACATATTTTATAAAGACATTTATGTTTCCAACAGGATTCATTCTAATAATGTTTTTTTAATATAGAATATCATGTCAGAATGTCACTTTGTTCAACACAAGGTCAATGACTCTCCCATCAACCCTAGTGGTCAGACAAAAATATTAACATGCAAGATTTCTAAACTAAAATATGATCAGGATACAAATTGGACCAACTGAACACAGTTTAACTGCTAGCATTGTTATAGATTCTTAGTTTTAAAATCAACTTAAAGTTGTTGGGTGTGCATTTGTTCAGTATAGATCACTTAGTAATTCTGTCATATTTGTCTAAGCACCAGGACTGTAGCATTTCACCATTCTCAGGGAAAACATGAGCCTGGAAACCAGACCAATAAGTCAACGAGATTGTGTTTATTTGCTCTTGCAGATGGGTCTGGACTCTCTGACCAATTTCCATCTCCGCTGCAACTGGTCAGGCCAATCACAGCCAATTATCTAAGTGAGAGTGACTAAAGCAGGTTTTCTGGTAACCAAGGCGGTGGAAGTAGAGATTATGAAATGAGCTGCAATACATTTTCTCAAAGGAAGAACAAACAACAAATACAAATTGGTCTGGCTGTAATGTCAAGCAATAAAACATTACATGAGGGCATGAGGGAGGTGTGGACGATTCCCAGACTTCTAAAAATACCTCCACACCCCACTGGTTCTTTGGTTATGTCCGTTCCATTAGCACATTGATTGTCACAGCAGGAGAATGAGTGCACCAACCCATTTATTTTTTTCATGCATTTTGGCATTACTGCAGAAAAACTGAAAAATGGTGCTGCAGAAAATGCAAGAATACTGTAACTCCCACTTGTCCATCTCCACCGAGATCCTGAATTAGGCTTCTGGCCCCTACTCCCTGACCCCCTGCCTCTGCTCTGCTAGCTTCTGCTGATTGGTTGGTATACATGTTCTCTCAGTGGGGCTCGTGGGAGTGTATGAAGGAGTCTGACTGGGAGAGAACACACTCTCTACCTGTGAAAATCCCCACTGACAGGTAAAAAAGGTGCCTGACAACTAAGTGTGAACCACTGAAAGAATAGAGCCTCCCAAAGGCAATAGCAAATTCAGAGATATACAGTACTGCAAACCTGCTTCATGTAAAAACTGGCTAAATATAAACGAGAAGGAGAAATCTGAGCTTATTTGTGTTTAATATGAGATGTGCAAGTATACATACTACTGCGTGTGTTGAGTATATGGTGTTTGTTGAGTGACCAGCCGCCCAGATTGGTGGGATCCAGTTCATAGCCTTGCAGAATAGCTGTCCTCTTCTCCCAGAGGATGAGGCTGGCACAGGACTCATACTCGTAGCCCACTGACACTATGTTATATAGGAGAGGGTAGAGTGGTTGGGAAAAACAGGGGGGACACAAGAAGTGAGGAAATAACGAGCATAAATATAAAAGAAAAACAAACACACATCATACTGAGAGAGGCAAAGAAAACCATCATTAGAACATAGCCTATATAAAGTATTTAAATTGTCTTATGGGTAACACACAGTAGCTAGTTAGCACCTGCAATAAACCCTGCACTCACATTGAACTAACACTTTCACATGCTGCTAAATCAATTAAAAACCTTGTTAATTGGATCGATTGCCTGATGGGGCTTTAATTCTATAGGCCACACCGGTTGCCATGGTGAAAACTGCTGGTGGAAATATAAGTCCCAGTCACACGTGCTGAAAGGAGCGTGAGATCTCCCGAATGCTTTTTAAAACATATTTACATGCATGTGAAGGAATATTTGTATGTGCTGTGTATCATGCAAGTATGTATATATACACACACACACACACACACACACACTCAAATGCGCACTATAAGTGTGCATGAATGGTGTTGCACTTGTCAAAAGGAAAAGTGTGTTAACACATCAACTCCCACTTGAGTCACAGTGAGAGTGCTATTACTGGCACCTTTTCGGCATCGTTGCAACCAACAGTGTACACCGCCTGCTTCTGTATCCACAGTTAGCAAACAATAACCTGATTTAAAGAAACACATATATGCTTTACTTTATTTGAACAGAGTAAAATTACAGCTGCGCCAGGGAACTATGGGATTTTTGACTGAATGTAATTTCACAAACTGAATGCCCCTCATGAATTTAGTCCACACTGAAGCCCCAGATGTCCACTGCATCTGTGGCCTGACAGCAGTGTTTGGCTGACAGCATCTGTGAGCGACTGTGACGGCAGACTGTAATAGCACTGTGGCTCCCCAGGACTCCTGCTTCCTGCTCCAGTAGCTAACTCCTAACTCACCCTGATGGCTAATAACCCTTCAGCACAGTTACAGCTGACTGAACCAAACGCCGCCTCAATGAAAAATAGACGTCTGGAAAAGAAGCACTTAACTGCGGCTATACCGAGGAGTGGACGCAGGCCGAGTTTCTCGGGGTATTATCTCTTTCAAGCTTTCTAATTAGCACTCTCTCCCTGTGTTAGAGAGAGCACTGTCTTGCTGGTAGTTTCTAATCTATTTAGTGAGTACAAGCATGGGAAAAAAATGCTGCCTTCCCCCCAAAACAGCTTCTCCTCCATCCATTCCTTCTACTTACCGACAGCTTCAGAAAGCCCATAGACCCTCTGTCCATATGCGTCAGTTTTATCCCAGATGTAGGTATAGGCCAAGTTTGGTGAGGCGTGGAACCACTTCTGGAAGAGGTGTCCCTCCACTGCTACCATGAGGTGAACCTTGAGCAGGCCCATAGACACCACAGCTGGAGTCATGGTCACCTTGAGCAGGGAGCGGTAGCCCTGTGTCCTGGAGCTGAGGTAGCACAGCTTCAGGCTAGTGCCAGGCACCTCGATCTGCTCATGCAGCACCTGGAAGACAAAAAGACAAGATGACAGGAGAGAAGGATTAGGGGGGATTAGAGAGTGAGGGAGTAATGGGGGTCACGCTTCCACTGACGGCTGAAGGACAAAAAAAGGGGAAAAAACAATGGAAGCAATAAAGAAAGAGAGGAAGAGAGAAGAAATGGGGGGAAAGAGACAGGAAAAGGGAGAGAGAGCTACAAGAGGCAGGCATACAGGAGAGTGGGAAGAGAGCAAGGGAACCAGAAGGAAGATTAACCGGCTGCCAGAGGTCAGTGGTACTGCACCTGTGTCTCCGGTATGATGGGTTTCTCCCCTGGTTTGGAGCTGAAGAAGGAGGAGAGAGGGGATGCAATCACAAGAGGGTCAGGCCTGACGAAGCCGCTCAGATCACAGCCAGGGATCGTGTTCTCTTCTGTCTTAAGCACCAGAGTGTCCATAGCATAAAACTGGCTCCAGGGCAGCCACACGGTGCGCTCCTGGCTCAGGAAGGGGGCACGCTGGAACCGCAGAGTCAGTGATGCACCACCGTTAGCTATCAGGTCAAACCTGGAGAGGTTTGCAAGAAGAGGATGGGAATGAGGTACAGGTGGGGAGTGCTGTGGTGGGTGGACTGTTAGTTGGTCTCATATACAATGTAAGTGATTCTCTTCCTCTAACTCAAAATTTACTCCACTGCATAAGAAGAAATAATTCAACACAAACACCTGGAATAAATATTTCAACAATGTGGCACGACAAACTTTCACAACATGCTTTTCTAACAACAGTTACAACAGTTACAAGCCTGAAACATGAACATTACAATGTGATTTTATTACAGTAGATGATCTCCTTTAATCCACCTCTGCACAAATCATGGTCAGAAGCTGTGGGCTAATGATTAGTATATCAAATACACACATTAAAATATCCTAGGACAAATTGGCAGATCTTGGTAAGTGATGTGGCTTAAATGACTGCAAGAAAAATAGAAGGTCGGGTAGGGACATTAGAACATGTCCATACGTCTCTGAAACTCGTGAATAACTGCCCCCTGAAATTTAAGGCCTATTAAATGTTACTAGAAGTTCAGATGTTTCAGCTACAGCTTGGCCTAACAGGGAGAAAATGCTGCAAAAAAACGATTTATAAGACAGAGAGACAAGTGCTCAAACAACCTGAGACTGGAAACACAGAAAGTGTACATTTAATGAGCAGAGGTCAGACTGGGGAACCAATGAATCACATTTTGGAAAGAAAACATGTTATGGATGTCAGCCAGGCATAAATTCAATTTAACTTGTGGGGAGAAGAAATAGACAGAAAAGTCAAATTACAGCAGAGCAAAAACTCTGGAAGCTGGAAGTTGTGAAGGAGAAACATCATCAGGTGGTTTATCAAAGTTTCTTTCTTAAAAAACAGTGCCTGTTAAAGCAAAGGATTATTGTTCATGAACTGAATCTTTAATTACAGAAAAAAACATTTTCATTGTAATCTAAATATATTGCAATTGCTATTGTCACTAGGGATGGCTCGATACCACATTTATGTGTCTTATATTGATACCAAAACCAATATCACAACACTGAATTCCTACTGATATCAATATCAGCCCAATACAGTTTTTTTTTTAACCCTTTGAAACACCTTACCTGGAGATAACACATTTATGACATTTACTTTTAACCATTTACAAACATAATGCATAACTGAATGGAAGACATTTAAATTTAACTCATAATTTAACCTATATTTAGGGTTAATGGTTTTCGGCCAGTATCGGATTGATACTGATACTGAGCACCGTTTCAAATCGTCCCTAACTGTCACTGAAGGAAACAGTGAGTGCCCTCTTGGGATCATTATACACGTTTCATGACATCTAATCTGATCTAATCTAATCTAATCTAATCTAATCTAATCTAATCTAATCCAATTTAATCATGCAGTCCATGTGGTGAGGTAGTTTCAGAGTCTCAGCAAAGCATGCTGGGTAGCTGTTGTACATACATTCCATCCTGCCGCGTCAGCGTGTATCCGTAGTGAGGATAGTTGACAAAAGACACGTTCACCCCCACCAGAGGGGTTCCATCTGTAGTCAACACCTGACCCCGGATTAGAGATGTCAAACTGGAAGAGGACAGAAGAGACAAGAGTGACGAAGCGGTAGTCAATCCATCAGTCTAATCTTTCTAACCATCAATCATATTGGTTTGATGAATCACTCCATCTTTCAATCATCCCATTTCCCCATTAATCAATTACTCTGGTCCTCTATCAGCCATTAATTAGAAAAAAAATCAGCAAACCACCCCATCTAGAATAGCTCATGTCAATCATGCAAACAAACCATGACAATATAGATGGATATGTGTGTGTGTGTGTGTGTTTGTGTGGCTGCATCTCAGAGAACTGATGCACACAGAAAGACATCTAAATGTTTAAGTGCATCATCACTTTGATGAGTTATTTCCTTTGAAACATCTGATGTCTGCGAGTGTCTGTGTTTACAGATGCTGACAAGAATCAGCACCATGGACAGCACTTCACAGCTCTACTGAATCTAAGGGGGAATCTTGGCTTGGTCTGCTTTTAGCACTGGGATTTGTTAATGTCTTGGCTGCTGGCTCTGGTCTGAAGTCTGTTTGATATTTGTGATGTATTTATATTATGTATATATATGTATTATGATGAATCTATAAAGTCAGGATATTATTCATGGTATTTATTCATCCACACAGACGCCAAACTTTCTGAGGCCTTATCAGAACAGAATATTCCCTAGACAGTCTTTTTCTTTTTCGTTCTTAAAAACTTTTCCATAAACATCTTTGTAAGTAAGACCATTACTGTACTTTATAAGTTTTTATTTTTGTATTTTTAGAAACTTTTGTATGTTTGGAGACTTAATTCTGTAAAAACATCTATTTTATAAACTGCTCAATGTTAAAGAGAATATTTTTTTACTCCTTTGTGACTGCATTAAGCATTTTCAGAGTTTTAGTGTTGTCGTTAATCAGAACACTTTTGTTGATTCACTCTCAGATGTATAAATATGTATAACGGGTAATTTGGTGGAGCTAATTAACGGGAAAGATGTGTTCTGTTATTCATGAACATTTCAATTGTGTGTGATTTCAATCTAATTAATTATTTTCTCTTTTTTTTGCTATAATAAACTAATGACATTACATTACACTATGTGTTTCTGATACTTTTACATTCTGAAAACACGTGTGTTTGCGGTTGACTGAGTCTCTTGCTGGTTATGGTCTGATGTTACACATATGCATCTGACTTTGTGGTTGTGTAGGATACCACTGGTGGCACGGATGCTAATGCTTGTAATTATATACATTTGTTTGTGTTTCTTGCCATACCTGGAGTTGAATGGGTTTTCCCCAGGGATGATGTGGGTACTGTCCCGTCCCACAAGCATTTTGACACGGTCGTAGAAAGAGCGGACATGGGGCTGAGACATCGGGCTCTGCTGGATGATAAGGAGAGGGTCCCGGGAGCCACGGCACAGTGGACTGTTCTGACAGGGACTCTGGATACAGCAGTCTGGGTCCATGCAGTCTGTGAGTCCATCTGAAACATGAGCAAAAGAGTTATGAGAATGATCAGGTTTTTAGGGATTTTTCATTAGTTTTAGTTTTTATTTAGTTATTACTTTTTATTTTTTAAAATTAGTTTGTTTTAATTAGTTTTTAGAGTGGGTTTGCAAGTTTTTTTTATTAGTTTATATTGTTTGTGTTATAATAAGTACTATGTGTCATAAAAACCCAACAAATGACCCATGTATTAGGACACAAGAACAGTCATCCCTGAATCAAATATAACAAGAACTTAGACTGCTGTGTAAAATGTGCATGATAAAGTGTGTGTCAGGTAAAAATCAAATAGCCATCAGACTAAAGGCACACATGAGCCTAATGTAAATAATAATAAATAAACCTCATGAGACGCATCACATTGTTTGTGAGCCAGGAGTCTCAGGATCTCAATCTCAACAATAAACCCAATAAAAGACGAGAGGTTTGATTCACTTCGATGAACAAAATCAAACCAATAATGAATGTTAGGTTTAACTTGCATAGCCTTATGTCCCACATTGTAAACAAATACATATTTTAAACAAATTACTGATGTAGTGCATTGATAATCTGCATTTCTCTCACAAAGAGAAGTTTGAATTTTGAAGGCTGTCCTCATGAAACCCTCGTGTTAAATCCAATGCATATGCAAGCACTTTTTTTTTCACCTCCTTCGTTGTCCTTGTTGTCAGCACAGGAGGTCTCCATGGCGACACTGCAGCCGGGGCCCCTCCAGCCAGTCTGGCATTCACAGTGCCAGCTCTGCTGTCCCATGGTGCACTGGCCGTTCCCGTTACACAAATTAGGACAGCCGTCTGTGAGGAGAGGACAGGGGAGAGGGGAGGAGGGAAGGGGGGGAGGGAGGGAGGGAGGGATGATGAGAAGGTGATTCTTGTTTGTTTTATTATAACTGATATACAGATGAGCACACGCAATCTCACTCTCTCTCTTTCTATCCCTCTCTCTCTCTTTCTCACACACACGCACACACAGGTGTGCTGATATGATTAGGATAGATCGATGAGTCTCACTCAATTTAATAAACACACAATAGCATATTGTAACTATTGACTGTTCAAGAATCAATTTAATACAGCAAGTCAGTGTTTATGGACACCTTCCCATCTGTACATCTCTGTACCTGTGTGATATCTGCTAATGTGTGTGTGTGTGTAAAAGAGGTGAATAGATCATTTCATTCACTTACTTGATAGAGCCCCACCTGATCATCTCTCTCTCTCTCTCTCACTCACTCTCTCTCTACTGCAGTCTCTCTCTCTTACTCACAATCCAGTGTAGATAATGGGATTCTGATGGGCTGAGAGCAATGCTTTCTCATGAGAAAATGAGATTATGTTTGGAGTGTGTGTTCATGTGTGTGTACGTGGACTAATATACCTTTATGTTAACTTTTGCAAATAAGCACTGCCCTGGAGCCAAGCAAGTTCTGTAACCAGCATGACAAACTCACCCTCACTCTAAGAATGGCTTTAAGGCAGAGAAAGACATTTTGAGGCAGTTTTGATAAAAATCTCAGAATTGTCAGCTTTCTGATGTTACCGAAGGTATACGTACAAGATTGTTTTGGTGCCAACAACTTCCTGGAGTTTGTTGTCATCCTCAAGTTTGTCAGTGAGCCGGCAGAGACTCAAGGAATTTGTTGTTTGCTGCTTGGAAAACATAATCCCGGTAAGATCACAACTGTGTGAGCCTTTCCCAGTTCTTTATGCTAAGCTGTGCTATTTGGCTGCTGGCGCCAACAGACATACTGTGTGAAACTGTACGTTGTGATCCACTCTCAAAAAGAATGTAAAGCCATTCCTTTCTAAGATTACATCTTGGGAGAATGACTTAACTAAACAGTGTCAAAAGAATAACAATAAATGCTTCAGTGTTCATTGCCTGTAAATGTCTTTTACAAAAAGGCCTTGAACTCCTCGACTAGGTGATCACTTTCCTGTATCAGTCTTTATTGCATCTCTCTACCTGTGACCTAAGATGATTTGTTTGCCACATTATTATGTATCAGGTAGAAGGATGATGCCACACGGGAACAATATTTTCACCGGCACGAGGGATCCCAGACAAACTTTGTCACTCTGATTTTGTAAATGAGGGAACGGGACGTGGCTCTCTTTAATTCTAACCATAGGAGATGGAGACAAAGACGGTGTTGACTGATAAAACAACACATGTATACACACAAAGGTACTCAGTCACAAACTCACACCCAGCGCGATGAACCCGAGAGATGTGACCTATGTTTCTCACTCGGGCTGTTGTGTGCTGACATAGAGTAAGAATGGGCCGATAAAAAAAAAAAAGAATATGAAATGCTTTTCACTGAATCCCGCTCAACAGATTAATGAACATATTTTCCCTGCAGTTGCACTGTAATATTTTGCCCTCTAACAAATCGTTGCATCAATAAAGCCATGCATTATGAATACAAATAGTGCAATCTTAGCTGTGGCAGCAGCTAAATTAACAGGCTTTTCTTCCCGATTGGCATTTCATCATACTATGTCTCAACAAGCACCAGGCGATGAGGGAAAGTCAACAAAGGACTTTTGAGAAAGAAGGCGTGCCATCTTGTTTGAACTCCAAATAAGAGGTGGGCTGAGGGCAGAGACGCTTAACCAAGTTTTTCATCTCAACAAGAGGAATCAAATCAAAGGTTTTTATCTTTAATTATTACCATTTTCTGCATCAGGGGACTGCTCATGACACTATATTAACAGTCAAACTGGAATAGATTGTCCCCAAGTATTGAGCTCAGGGAACAAAGGCAGTTAGCAGTGATTGCCTGTTAAATGGAGTTGCCATTTAAAGCAGCCAAATACTTATGAAGCACCCGGACAGGACAATCCATAGTGGGCATTGATCGGCTTGCCTGGGCAGGCCGGCACGAGGCTCCTCTCTCTTTAATGCCAGGGCCCAGTCGATACCCCCTCATACTAACAAGAATAAAGTGGGATTTCAGAAACTATTAAGCCCACCCTCCTCACTAATGTAGTTGGACTCTGATGAAATCCCCTTAAAAAGGAGAAGAAATTGCCTTGGGTTATGGGTCAGCACACACACTCTGTGTGTGCTATGCACTGTGTGTGTGTGTGTGTGTGTATGGGGAGGGTCTTATTGTGTAAGACTCCGGGGAAGGATGAGAAAGAGAACGTTAGACACAGTCAGAGATAGAGAGATAGAAAGAATGAGACCAACGTGTATAAGTGAAACTAAGTCGAGACATTGTGCAAAAAGTTCCACCGTTCTTTCTATTCCCTCTGTTTCTAACTCTAAAGGTCATAAAGTAAAGGTTACAGCCATAAATCCAAGGCTCCTGCTTATAGATGAACCAGATACTGTATCTCTGCACTTTTTCAGTTCAGGCTCCACTCATCTATCCCTATTCGTATGAAGCTGCCTTAGGAATTGCACTGATTGCTTCCCACCACATGTTCTTTCACCTGTCTCTTTACTTCCCTTTGATTCCATCTGTTCCTCTTGATTCTTCCTCTCGGTCTCTCTTTAACCCTGTGATTTACCTTTCCTGTGTGCTGGCTCCTCTTGAAACAATGAGCACTATTCCATTAAGCGTAGAGGGAGAGAGGACACTCTCAGCAGTGCTCCGGGGACCTGCACTGTCAGGCAATCTGTGCTGCTCTGTGTAACCCAACTAAAGTTCAGCTGCAAAGGCTGTGTCTATTAAGTATTCTTGTTGTGCATGTGAGACAACTCACCCTAGACCTGCACCCTTTTCTGTTTGCATCAATGTCTCAACCCTTATCCATGATTCTATTTATCTTTGTGAGATCTAAGCTAAGCTGTTTGGGTTGTTTTTTTTTCTTGGCCCAGGTTGGCAGGGATGGGATAGATAAAAAAAAACAAAAAACCCTGCCATTAATAGTATGCTCGCTGAGTCACAAACACACCAATGTGTGTGCGCGCGAACACACGCACATACGTTCACAAAATGAGTTTATTAGCCACTCTATCATGGCGGTTGCCACAAATACCCAAATGTAAACACACACACACTCGGCAACTCTGTATTTTTGACACCACATTGCAGCCTCGCATCAGTGGTCTATGAAATTCCCCAATTACAGTACCTCCAAAGTTCTTTACAGCTTTCATCATTTTCTCCTCGTGTGAATCAGGTGTTTGCGCGGTACATGACAAGAATACCTGAGCAGGGTTATGTGTTTGTGTTTCCACATTAGAAATATGGAGAAGAACACGCTCACACGCATGCACAACCACACATTCACAGCACAGCCCCCGCTACACTGCTGATATACCACACTAGGCTCTACGGTACCCCACAACACGTCTAGGCTCAATGACAGCTAACCCCTGCTGGAGTGCACTGCAGCTCTAAATGGCAGTGCACTACATATGGGGGAGTTATCATTGAGGCTGGCACCCGGTTCTATAGACAGATAGCACCACAGAGTCTACAGAGCCAAGCCAGGCCAAAACCCACAGATGCAGCAGCTAGCTTCTACCACCACAGGCTAAGAAAACAAAACACTAGAGTCAGATACGGTACCTGCTTTGTCAACCATGCTCCCATGGTCTGCAGTGGGAGAAAACGTGCAAAAAGGTAAGAGATGGGGAGAGTATATATTTATTTTTAAAATGAATGCAAGCAACATCATGCAGAGCTGAAATGAACAACAGGCAGGCTGAGATAAGCTATACGCTGAAAGTGTCTGATACTTGTGAAATGTGCTTTGCGCCAAGCTTAGGCCTGACAACTCTTTCATCTTGGGCTGATGCTGCAGTCAAAGCTGCCCTACTTTCTAATGGGGGAAATGGGGAGATCATAAGCTGGTGTTGTTCCCCTGTGCATACGTATGAGTTGGCATGCGTGCACAATGTATGCATGTGTGTGTGTGTGTTGCTTTGTTTTTTGGTATTTATTTGTTGGTGTGTGTGTGTGTGCGTGTGTCAGATGGCAATCACAGTGCTTGTGGTGACAGGGAAATGAGACATCGTGTCTCAAAGCACTGTGGGTGAATCAAAGGAAGCTGGCACTCATCCATCCAAAGTGACAGTGATGTCAATATGAGACAGTGGCTGACATAAAAAGTCACACTCATACGTATATACGCACATTCGCACACACTGGCACAACTGTGTGCATGCACACATACACAAACAATGTCGGAGTTATTTTCTGATCACAGTGAGGTGAAGAGTTTTACCTTTATTCGCATATCTTTAATGCTTCAAAGGCCATAGGAACTAAGATTTGTGGAGTCTGCAGTTGAGAGGCAACCTAAAAGCAGCTAAATCCTGCTCCTTTGTAATCCACCCACCCCCACTTCAAAGACGTATGCTCCTCTCCTCTGTGTTCGCCCGCCTCCTGCATCAACCCCGCTCCTCAATTCCCTGAGGTCTCCCTCTTGCCTTCACTTCTCATGTCCAAATTCCTCTAACAAAGTGGAAAGGAGCTGCCACTTTAGTCTGACTTGGTGCTGGTGATTCTGTGCACACCCACATGCTGACACACAACAAACACACAACAAACGCACACACACACACACACACACATAGAGGTGCTTACCGATGGTGCAGTGCTCCCCGTTCCAGCCCTGGTGACACTGGCACTTTCCGTCCTTGCAGGTACCGTGTTTAATGCAGAGTGGGTTGCACACACGCTGGTCACAGCCTGCGCCAGTCCAGCCCTCCTCACAGCGACATGCTCCACCCATACACACGCCGTGGGTCCCACAGTCGACTGAGCAAACCTCTGAGGGCAGACAAAAACAATCTGGATCACAAACACTCCTGGACTCGAAGGCTGATAAGGTTTGTAGGTTAATAAGAATTTGCAGGTCAAATTAGATGAGTTGGGAACACAAAACACAATTTTGTAAAGTAAAAAATAAATAAATACACAAAGTGCTTAACAAATGTATCAGACCACCACCACCCAAAGCCAAAGCTGCCCTAAATTAACAGCATTGGTAATTTAAAATAGATTTTTTGTTTCAGTAATGGTAATATAACAGCTGTAAGGCTAAGAATATAATTGCAATTATTATCCATGAATTCAATACTATTTTACAAAAACATTTCTTAATTTAGATGTCAAATTGTAGTTATTTACTTGCATTCCTGAACAGAAAAAAACATTTTAGTGGTTGAATGTTTATTAATTTTAATAAATAAGAGAAGCCCAGTGAGCTTGTGTATAAAAAGGTGAATCCAGTTTATTTGCCAAATATAACAATAACATTTTTTGTTTAAAAAAAGTTTTTGAAACAAATTAAAAACAAGAAAACATAAATATTCTAAACTCTTTTTTTAAACAACTAAAAATGTTATTGTATTATTGACATGGTACTATATTATTATCCCATAATTAAAACTGCATTACTAAATTATTACCCTACTAGTGTACATAAACCTGACTATATTCTGAAATCACAGCGTAACACATTCAAGGCTGTAAAAGCATCACATAGAAAAACAAACCATATTTACACATTACAAGCAATTAACATTTGGAATAGATGAGGTTTTAAAAGTGGCTTGAAGGTGGAAAGTGCTGAACAATCTCTCATGGGTTTAGGGAGGAGTTCCACATGGAGGAGGCAGCGATTGAAAAAGCTCAATAAAACATATGGGAGGTGGAATAAGACATCTAAAAACTTTCACTTTTAATCCCAGTTTGGCCAGGTTTAAACTGCAGATAAGTGCTATATCTAAAACACGCTAACAAGGAACACGATTATCTAGGCAAATGCAAAAAAAAGAAAGAAAAGGCTTCCAGTGAAGTCTGCAAAACAATCAAAGCCACTGAACTGCACTAAATACAATTCTCCTCCATGCACCTTCAATTAAAATCAGAGATAGTAGTTCTGTGATGACGGGGTTTATTTCCTGAGCCTCGATTACTGTTTCTCAGATATTGCAGGCAGCGGCGGCGGCGGCGCATGTGGTGAGATGTGACAATCCTGCTCATGTGTTGAGGACACCCAGTGTGCGGGGAATGCAGTATGTACAGATGTTTTGATACACACTCGTCGAGGTATCCTGCAGCGTGGAACAATGTTTTCTTTATTAAAGCCAAACGTTGCCTCACTCATAACAAAAGCTGCGGCTCCTTTTGTGATGCTGAGATCGGAAGCGTCTCAGGCTGGCATGGTGTAGGTGTCTCACTCTCCTGCAGTGATAGCTTTATTTTATTGAGTCAAGGACTGTGGAAGTTGAGTATTTTATTACAAAAGGCTTTTAAACATGAACCCAGCTATGTTTACAACCAATTTCAAGCTTCTACTCCCCCTCAAATCCTCAGGTGCGGCGGAACATTATGAGTCTCTGCACAGGAAGTGACTCCAGACTTCAGTCTTCCTCTTGACAGGCAATGCAGACTTAATTTAATTCAATGTCTGTTGAACTGTAAGTGTCAGTCTCTCCCATGCAAACACGTCACAGACGGTCATGCAGTTGTTGAGTTTATGAAACATTAATCAGCATTTCATTATCTCTCCTTTACTCAAATCACTTTATCGTCTCCCATGGAAACCGACTGCAATATTCTAATTGTAATAATCTATAAAGCCCATAATAGTCTGGCTCTCTGGAGCATTTCTGACATGCTCACTGACTGCAGTCCAATTAGACCTTTCAGGATATAATGCAATGGTCTTTCACATGCACGTATAGGTTTCAGATGTGGGTGGAAGAGTTTTCTTCTTGGTCTCTGGAACTGTCTAATGGCATAAGATCTGTCACAATTTTCCCATTTTCTTAAGCTTGTAAGTGGCTTATTTTATATATATGTGTGTGTGTGTGGATCTTACTTCGTGCTTTGTGTGTGTGGACTCAATGCAGAGGTTTCTCATGCGGTTTGTGGGTGGTTTATATTTGCTGTTATCTTATAAGTGATAAATAAAATAAGCCACACACCTCAAATGAAACAGCCTTGCTCTGTCCATTTTGGGTTTTTAAGCACTAACCTCAACTGTCACAGTTACTTTTACTCAAAAATATACAATAATTTGACTTAATTTGACTTTTTTTTATTTCTCTCTTGCAAATTAACCATCAGATGTAATGCTGCACTCACCCATTGAGCAGTCGGGCCCCATCCAGTTGGGGTCACAGCTGCACAGCCCAGTGTCTGGTATGAAGGCCCCGTGGCCGTGGCACTGGTCTGGGCACTGGGCCCTGGGCAACTCACAGTGGAGTCCTCCCCATCCAGGCTTACAGTGGCACTCCCCATTCACACAGATGCCATTGTTGGAACATGTTGGATCCAGGCAATCGACTGCATTAAAACCAGAGACACACCAACAACAGAGAACACCAAGGGAAGAAAAAAGAGAAAATGAACAAAGAGTAAGACAGCACTAAAACTCGAAGCAAATTAAATGTTATGAGTTTTTTTTTCTTTATTGTAAAGAATGTGATGTGATGTATTTCCATTCTCTGTGTACACAAGAGATAATGGAATAAAAGAAAAGATTAGCAGACACATACAGACACATAAAGCAATTGAAGCATACAATAATGAATAGCTGAGTTTCTAATTGGGGCATCGCAGCAAATGTGTTCCAGTCTGAATGAGGAGTGTCACCTCGACCACATTATTTGGTGTGAGTGTTCGCCAGCGTGCTCGAGTGTGTGTATATGTTTGTGCGTGCACGCGCTAATACATAGGGGAGAATCTGACACTGTCAGTATGCCAAGCTGACAGGCAGCTCTGAGTCCAAACAATGAGTGAAAACCAATTTGACAAATTACCTTCTCCTCAGCAAAGCGTGCACATCCCCCTCTCCTCTGGCCTCCTGACATGGCTCTGTCCCATTTGCTCCTACTCTCTTGCTCTCTCTCACTCATTCTCTATATCTTTCTCCTTGTCCTCTTTGTCTGATCCCCTCACTTCTGCTCAGACACAATTGACCCCGCCGCACCTTTTTGGACACATGTTCATAAAAACACACGCTTGCACATAACCCAGGCCCTCCGTTTCTGTTTGCCTGGCTGAAACGGCAGATCCAGTTATTGATTTTCATGTCGCTGGCACTTCAGGTAAATTGTTTGAGGGACTCTGCTGTGATGAATATCAGATCTCAGACCAAGAGGGGGATGGGTGGAACAATTGGATGAGAGGGAGATGGAGAGAGAGAGAAAAAGAGGAGCAGGGGAGAAAATGCTGACCTTGTTCTTTGGCACTGAGTTTTGACTTCCTCCTGTCACTCTACTCCTTTTTTCCCCCTCTCTATTTCGTCACCCCTGCACACACGGCCTGACCTTTGTCTCTCTTTCTTCATTGACCGCTCACTGCTGCCCTGACCCCTCCTCCCCACCTTCTCCATTTCTCTTGCCCTCTGTCTTTGCGATGACTGATCCTTCTTAAGAAGGATCAATAGAAGCGATTTTATCTCTTAATAAAATCACTGATGTGTTTGGCTGTGGCGTCATACTTCATCTGTGTATATGGGGGAGACGGCAGACACTCACTCAGGGGGAGATTATGCTATGATGAGCTGTCTAACTGGAGTGGGTGTGTGTGTGTGTGTGTGTGTGTGTGTGATTGTTGTTGTGCTGCAAACACTTTCAAAATGATCACTCAGAACCACAGGCGGAGGAAAATGGCTGACAAACGTTAAACCATCAAACATCCTTGAGCATCATCACACCATTAACTCTTCTGCTCTCACCCTCTGCACAGTTTTGCCCCTTGTAACCGATGGAGCACACACAGATGCCTTCTGTGCAGGTGCCATGGCCGCCGCAAAGAGGGTCGATGCACTGTGTAATGGGGACATCACACTCAGGCCCCTTCCAGCCGCTGTAACACACACAAGAGCCCTTCTCGTATTGGCCATTGCCGCTGCACAGGACCGGGCAGGCGGCTAGAGGACGAGCAGAGAAGCAGAGGAAGATGGAAAAGATTAAAACCCTGTTGCAATGAAAGAGGAAAAACAATTTGCAGGTTTTTTTTTTAGAGATTCTCAAAGCAGTGAAAAGCCTAGCTGCCCACACACACACACACACATACACACACACACACACGCAGACCCCACCTAACCTCACCAACACTTCACAGTGCAGGTGAGCGAATAGAGTGGTTAAAGGGCTGTAGAGTGGCGATGACATGAAGAGTAATTACAGGCAAGTGTAACTAAACTATTCATCAAAGCTGTCTATCCCAGGTGAGCACGGAGTCGAGGAGGCGTTAGCTCAGGGAGCTGCCATCCATCATCAGTCATCTTGTCTCAGTTCCACCTAAGGCCACACACCATCTTACTGCTCTTAATCCTCTCTACCTGCTGCACGGAGCTGAGATATACCTGCTGGACTAATTAGACGACCGCAAAAACAGAACGTATCCGACGGGAGGAACCCATTTGTAAGCTGCTCGTACCTTTGGAACAGTCCATGCCGTGGAATCCTGGGAAGCAGTGACACACACCAGAATTACACTCTCCGTTGCCATGGCAATTGCGCGGGCACTCCTGCACTGAATCTGTGAGAGAAACAAAGTGAGGAAGAGAGAGAGAGAGAGAGAGAGAGAGAGAGAGAGGGGAAGGGTGAGAGAGTTTGATGGCAAGGATCAAAGCGTTCGATTAAATCATTGACACTATGTCACTGTTCAAGACTCTACAAATCGTGTTAGAGCACTCCCAGTCTCACAGTCACAAAGACATCAAAAGGAAAAGGCCCTCCATTAAAATCCCATGTGTTTCTTTTTGGTGCATATTTCATAGTGTGGGGAGAAAGTATTTTGAATCAATGTATCGTTGCCCTTCTCCGCACGCAGCGTGAGAGAACAAGAGAAATCAGCTGCTCTACGCCGACGTCCTCAAACCCTTCTGCCGCTCTTCTCCACAGTCTGACGCTGCTGTTTACTACTGAATGGTGTTGCGTTATTATCAAGTATATGATAATAAAGACTCTTGACTCCACTCAGGGCTTTATCCACCTCTAACCCACTTCATGACAGTTCAGTGAGCTGATGCTGATGCTGAGGAGGACTTTTGGACTTTTATCCAGGCTTCCTCCTTCCCTCCTGCTTTTTCTGGCCTCAAGTCTTCTTGAAATTATTGCTCAGCCTATCCACACTGTCCTCCACTCTAACACTTCGTCCCTGTTTTGCTGTCCTCAGCCATTTCCTCCCCCTGAAATGCCATCCCCTTGTCTCCCTCTTACCCTAATGTCACCCTCTCTTTCTCTCCCCTCTTCAGCTCCTTGTCCTCGCTTTCTGATGCCACTTCACTTCATTCTAGCTTTGCCCCCTCCATTATATCTTCCCTCCAGCTCCCTCTTTCACTACTCACTCTAATTCTGCCCTTGCAGCCTCTGCCACTCTTTCTTTCCACTCCTCCAGCAACAAACTCTACCACCAGATACTGACAGTGAAGGATTCTTTCAATCGGCTTGACTCGTTTTTATCCATCCCCCTTGTTCTCACTCTTGTGCCTCTAACACAGTGGAAATTATTTGTGCTGTTGTCCTCGGTTCTAAAAACATCACACTTTTACAGCCGTTGTTGTGTTTTACCAGGATATGTTCTGATTTTTGATCTGCTGCAAAGAACATTCAGAGGAAGGGATTTGAGACTCTCTGTTGGAATAACTACACACGATTCATTTCTCCTACTACGATTTGGCAAAGACTTATTTGTAAACTCACTAAGTGGTCCTGACTATATGTGACAATGTTACTAAAGTTGTGTGGCTATAGCGACATGCTGTGGGTGAGATTTTCACTCAGAAGGTGTAAAGTCTTTGTTGTTGGAGGAAAAAAAAAAAAAATTATTTTCTTTTTTGTTCTTCCTAATGCGGTATTGTTGTGCGTATGTTTATTTAGCTCTAACACGTTTTGAAAATGTGCCTGTTTTTGTTTTGTTGGGTGGATGTATATGGTAATTTTAGATTTGCTTTGTGGGTAAAAAACCCTCAAAAAACTTTAAAGTAGAACAATTTCATGTAAAAGCTCTTATATTCCTGTTAAAGCAGAACACATCCACTTTGGGCATTGAAGGCTATTAACAGACTGCTGCATATGTGAGTCATAAATTGTCACATTAAAGCCTTGTTGTATTTATTTTAACACTGTTTTTTAACTGTCTATCAGTGTGAGAGAAGAGCAACAGTGAATCAGTGCTTTAACCCTTTAAATCAATGTCTCGGGTGCCATTTTCTAAATCCCATTCTACATCTCAGTCTGTTTTTAGCACCCATCATTTCTGACTCAGTCTCACCCATGATGTTTGTGCTGAAAGAAACCATCTCTCGCTCCCGACCATCATTGTAGAAGGCCAGGTGCCAGGCACCGGCGTCCAGGTACTGGACAAACACCGCCTCATTGAGGACCACAGTTTGGATGCTCCTCCTCTCCCGTGGAGACTCCACCACGCTCCACTTCTCCTTCCCGTCCAGGCGCTCCATATAGTCATACTGACAGAGAAAAAAACCAGAGAAAGTTTGAGAATGAAATCGATCACTGATGACGTGTTGTGGTGACATTTTTTCTTTGAAAAGATAGTGAAAAATGGCCTGCAGTTGTATATACATGAGAATTAAAAATGAATTGATAAGGGAGCGCGGCTGGCAGTTCCATTCTCCAAAGAAGTGTTTTTACTTCCTGCTCTGTTCCAGCTCAGGTCAGCCAGTGAAACCGTTATCTGTATGCAATTACCCCACTCTACAAATCAAATCTGCTGTTAATTGAGTAGTTTCTAATTAATAGGAGGCAGTAAAAGTTACATTACTGTGAAATTTAATTAAGTGTAAATCTTAGCTCAAATTAGTTTTTTCAACCATAATAAATCACAAATGGATTTTAAGAGGTCTCAAGGAACAAGTATGTCTTTTTCAAAACAGATTCTCATTTTTGGCAGTGATCGCTATAAAGAGGGTTCCTAATGATTAAATGCGAAAATAAACTAGTTAACAGCTCATTCCCCTGAAGGTGAAGAATCAAGAGGTTACCTGTGCGTGTGATGGAGGCAGGCCTTTGCGAATGTACACTCCAAACAGAGCATCCTTGCCCAGGGAAATGTTAAACTTGAGGAACTGGGGTTGGCTCAGGTGAAGGAGGGATCTCCAAAAAACTCCTGGGGGGACTTCTTGGTTCACCCGCCTCCCGACTTCAAGGTTGCCTGTGTCTATGCTGCTGTTACGGCCGGCCCACGGTCCTGGAACAAGGGGAAAAGAAACTGCATAATCTGTGATTATCGGCATTGATTGTCAGAGTCAATAGTTAATCATCACAGTTTACTGGAAATAATCTGCTATAAAAATTCATGGTCAGTAGGGGACGAGCACCATTAGCTCTGCAAACTGTGTGCCCACAGTTTGTGCAAGACCGACTGTTGTTGCGCGACGGTGGGATGCAAAACGGTGTCTTTGTTGCAATGCCTGCAAGACTGTGGACTTTGTTGTTTGAGCTAAAAGGAAACAGAGCTGATAGAACGGCAGGGAAGAGCTTCCCAAGCAGGCACGCACACAGAAAAACACAGCATCCTGCAATCAGGTCAGTCATCTAACAGCAGAGAGCTGGAGCCCAGTCAGAAAAAGTGTGTACGTGTGTGTGTGCCTCAATAGTAAAGAAATAAAAGTAACAATGAGAAGAACAACGGCAGCATCTGGCCGAGACGGCTGGGGAACACAATACAGCAGCCCTTTCATTAATACAGAATACAGACACAACGCAGCAGCCCACATGTACCTATAGTATGAGCTGTGTGTGCGTGTGTGTGTGTTACAACGTGAGATCGAGCGAAGGAAAGACGAATAGATAGGAAAACCACATGGGGGCCTTAAAAGACAAGAGAAGATGGAGGCTGTGCAGTTTATGTTTTACCTGCTGACTGAGACAGTGAACCTCACCTGACACAACTCAGCCGCGTGGTTACACAGCAAACACTGATAGCACAGCTAGTACTGTCTCATGAATTATGGAAATATTTATTGGATTTATTTATTTATTATTTATTTATTGTGTGGGTGCAAAAAAAGAAAAGAAAAGAAAAAAAATCTGATGGACTATTCTGGTATGTCAGACAGCAAAAAAATGCATTTAAAGGCCTTAAGGGATAAAGCCAGCAGCCTTTATTTATTCTCATTATTTTTTTTCTTGTGTTCAACAAATTCAACATTGTGTTAGACAGTCATTCAATAGTTTCCGACTTTCCTGTCTGAGGCACCAAAGCCCCAACCCTGTTTTGTTCCTGCTGAAGACATAAATCTTTAAAACAGGGTCAAAAATGTGTAGGTTTATTTTAGGAGTCTCTTTTTCGTTTTTTTTTTTGTGTGTCGTGGATTAATACACATTCCTTACAACACTAGGATGTATACAGTGTCTGTGGTTGACTCACAATAAACCACAGGGCCCCTGGCTCGCTGTAATGACGGAACATGTTACCCAGTGCACAGTGTGGCTCATTAATGTGGATGAACAATGGAGCTCTGTTGCACAGAGAAATGAGCTTCAACAGTCTTTTGCTGCACACCGGCGACATTTAATGGTCTCCGTGTGGGGTGTTTGTGCTGTAGTTCATACCTCTGCCTCCAGAGGGCAGCGTGGCCACGTCACTGTTGACAGGCAAGCCAGCTCCCAGTCCGTTGTTCAGCACAGGGCCGTCAGATGGCTTCAGCTGCCATGTCAAACCCAACAAGTTGATCGCTGCACACAAAGGGATGGAGAGGAGGAGGAGAGAGAGGGAGAGAGAGAGAGAGAGAGAGAGAGAGAGGAGAGGAAATATGACTTAAAGGTCCAATATTAAAGAAAAGCCACATAAAATAA
The DNA here is from genome assembly GCF_019176455.1 of Solea senegalensis. Taxonomy (NCBI): domain Eukaryota; kingdom Metazoa; phylum Chordata; class Actinopteri; order Pleuronectiformes; family Soleidae; genus Solea; species Solea senegalensis. Next base: position 16,897,409 of record NC_058032.1, read on the forward strand.
TTATGGGCGGCAAATCAGTCATTGTCATTGTACATGACATCTATATAGCTCAATTTTTATTTTTTTTTTTTTTAATCAAACACAAGTGGCATGAAGCCAGTGGCTGTGGGGCCTCCAGGGCAGCTGATTGTTGCAGGCTAATGTAACCAGCTGCTCCCGGGGCCCCCCGTTTTCAGCCTGCTGCGCCTACACTATGCAATCCTACAGGAAACCTACAGCAAAAAAAGGAATGTGCTGTGTGACATTGTATAACAAAACTGACAATTAAAAACAACAGATAACAAACATTTTCTCTGCTCGTCTTTACCTCAGCCTCTCACGATTGTCTTTCGACCTGTCAGCATCTCCCCCTTTTACTTGGAGGCTTTTATACCACCTCGCACAAAACAAGTGACAGATTTCTCTCTGAAGAGATCACTCCATGACTTTCTCATCTCCTCTCCTTTTGTCCTCTGTTGTGTTATTGTGTGCTGGTGGTATAAGACTGCTCAAAGTGTGTTCACTCTTCACTTTGTCAGCCCTTTACTCTCACCGCGTCTCTTATCTCCTTAGCCTGCTGCCAAACATCAACTCCCGCACTCAAAAAGCTGAGCAGCAAGAAAACAGCCCACCCTCTTTCAGCACAAAATAGAAGTTTGTTGTTTTGGGGGGGGGGCTGGTATTTATCGTGTACTTGACTGATTTAATCTGCTTAATGCTAATGAACAAGAACTGTTTCATTTATGGCTGCATATTTAAAAATAAATATGTTGTAAAGAAATGGAGCACCATGAATACAGTGGTGTGAGCTTTGAGAATACACATGCATTATGGAGGTGTTATAGCATGCCTCTCAGCATTGGCCCTGTCCCCATCACACAAGCCCATAACACCTGCATCTGAAGCCGAGGAATCTATTTCCCTCTCATCAAGTTCTGTCTCCACTTGCCCTGGGTTTGTAGACACACACACACATGCACACAAAAGTAAGGAAGGGGAACGTGGCTTAAGGTTTTCGATGCTGGAACGGACTCATTCTCATCCCTCTCTCTGTTTCTTTGTTTCTTTCTGTTAATGCTCCCCCCTTCCTCTCCTCCATCTCCTCCCTTTTGTTGGTCAAAGGAAAGCGCTGACACCTCGACTGCTGCCCGGCCTCCGCTGTCAGCTCTTTTTTATTTTTCATTGGGGTGGGGAGGGTGAGGTGGTAATGGCGAACAAGGGGGGGCAAGCAACAGAGACTTGTGTCCTCCCTCTCCCTGTCTCGTACACCCACCTCTTGCTCTCCCCTCTCTCAACATGCTGACCTTCATCCCTCTCCCCCTCTTCACTTTTAATTCCCCTTCTTTTCTTCCTTCTCTCCGTCTTATCTTTGCCTGTCCTTCTTTGGAGATAACACAGACATACATCCACACACGCCTGCAGATGCACACACACGCAGAGATGGTATCGCGGGCGGCGATCAATGGAAAGATTACCTATTAAATCAGGTGGAGACAGTAAGCAATCCTGAGTCTATTGTGGCGGCTCTCCCAATCTAGGTCATCCCCAAGAACAATACCAGACAGCCATATTGTCAGCTTGTTGTGTGTCTTTTCATTGTGTGTGTGTCAGTCAGGGTCGGCGCACATGTGTTTCTTTTTCTGCAGGTGGTTGTGAAAAGCTGACCAATAGATGGCACTCTTACTCCTTGCTTATAGGCGCACAGAATCCAATTCTTTGTCAACAGGTTTTCTTTGCAGCTCAGGAGAGGCAGAGAGAAGACGGAGACAAAGAGAGACACTTGTTATCATTCTACTTACAACTACCATCCCTCATTTTAACAAAACTTCGAACTTTGTTAGGGTGTAATTTTAGCCGAAATGAAACAGCTGAAATTGATGTACTTAGCTTTGTGTTGCCATAATTTTAAGCATTTTCTTTTCAAATCATAATTGCTATAATTACTGTTTTCAGGCTGCATTGGGAGGCTTCACTGAATGCCACGCCAATGAACCCTGTCCGACTTGAATACGACTGACAGACAGAACAGAAGAGATTGTCTGTCTCGAGCTGTGGTTTCCGTCTTAGTCTTCTCACTCATGTTAATTTATCACACGGGCTCACGAAGAGACGTATACACAAATATGTACGCGTACACACATGAAAGATCACAGAGAGGCAGGTTTAACAAGCAAAGGGTTGAATTAAAAATAAATGCTTCATGGGGTTTTTATGTAATCTCAATACATAATTCAAAGAGGCAAAGTGCTTGCCAGTATCATCTGTAAAAGACAGCAACGGAAACAGTGGAGGTAAATGCCATCCTGTGACTAAAAAAGAAGAACCATGGGCTGATGGATAGAGGGTTTGAAGAGGGGCAATGGCCAGCAGCTCTAAAAGAAATCCTGTCAAACCTCGGCAGAGAGGAGGAAAATAACAGAGAGAATACTGGAGGACAGCCAGAACTGAGAGAATATTAAAAAACATATAAAATCCCCAGAGGATTAAAAAAAGAGCAGGAAAACAGGCTATAGTCGATGTTGCAGGGAAGAGAGAAAGAGATGAATAAGGGACCCCACAGATGAAATGAGCAAGGGAGGAGGAAAGATTTAAGGGATGAGTGGTCCTGTACTCATTGAATGGTTGGACTAGAAAAGATGGTCGCGATTCATCCTCTGACAGTAAGTGGTTCAAAACATATGCAATCAGACAGAAATACAATGAACATGTGTGTTTAAAGAAATATTTACATCAAAGAGCGTTACAGCAAAGGGTGTTAATTGATTTCTGCACGAGAGGCAGAAAGGTGACTATGTGGCAGCCTGTACACCGAGTGTCCCCCTGACACTCTGGAAAATACTGTATCATCATCACTCTTTTCTTTGGAACATGTTCCGACTGCTCAAAATCACCTAGCCCCCTCTCTCTCCTTGTTTCCTCATCTCTGTTCCTAGGTCTCTCACCCTTTTCTGTCTCAACTCAACCTTATCATTGCCTATTTAAATGGCAGCATCTCCCACTGATCCAGTTGCACCAGTCCTAATTGCACCAAAGGCAGAGTATGGCCTCTTGCATGTATTTGTATCGTGCAACTAAAATAACACAAAGTATGCGCGCACACACACACACACACACGGGAAACGTGGCCAACACACGTTTCTTTGCTGTCTCCCCTGGCCATCCTGATAAATGCATATTAACTGTTCTAATTCACCACTAAATTAACAACTCTGACCTCAATTAGGGTGGTAATTGTGGCTGAAACCAGCCCCCCAATCCTTGGCCCAGCTGCTAATTGGTTTAGGAAGCCTTTTCCCTCCCTCTCTACCTTTCTCCCCCCTCCATCTCCAAGGCCCTTGTTTAAAATGCCTGTAAACACTTTGTCGTTCAAAACAAACACATGCATAAAGAGCAGCCACCTGAGGAAAAAAAAAAAAACCTCCACTGTTTCCCTCAGAATCACTCGCACTATTCTCTCTCGTTCTCATGCGGGTGCCGTGCTAATGTTGGAGAGACTGAGGAAAGAACAGTGCACTGCCGTAGGTTCTCAATATTCAGGCCATTTGGGATATTTCTTAGAATTTACCACACAAAATCTACTCATGTAGTCTATAAATAAAGCAGCCTCGTCTCACAGCTAAGTTTTGAAGGTGCTGCGTGCTGAGATCATTTAGTGTCTCAGACAGAGG